>NC_090790.1:10747500-11060000 GCF_040054535.1 Antennarius striatus
TCGTTCCTGTTTTGTTTCACCTTCGTGTGGAATCCAGGAATAGCTAAAGCACGACAGAGACAAGACATTGGAGAGAGATGGAAAGAGAGAGCGAAAACAAAGAGACAGACAGAAGCAGTGAGTGTGAGACATGGCCATGTAAGGTTTTGTGCACCACAGCTTGCATCAGTCCACACAAATGGTGAACCTGAATTGAACTATTCACGCGCTGGTATCCCATGTCACTGTTAACTTGACCTTTGTGCAGTTGCGCGATGATGGAATAAAGGCTGCCTTTCATCCCAATGCTTTAGGGAACTGTTTTGCTTTTGCAATCTATGTCCATTTAGACTCATAGCGTTGTCATCTCATCATTTGTATGTGAACAGTAAGGCCAAGAAACCTCAAAAAGTCGAAATCAAAAAGCTTCAGATCACAATTATAAACAACTGAAGTATTTTATTTTGAATCTCTACCCTACCGATTGAGGTGAAGCCAAATAAAGGTGCTAACCCTAAAGGAAACTGCACTCACTTCACGTTAGATGTTCATGCATGAACACAAGCGTCAGGATTTTTGTTACTCATAACAATTTGAAAAATATTTCAAATGGAAAAATATTGTTTTAGAATTTTATCGGTGCAAATTCGAAAATAGAAGAGATCTTTTGAATACCACATAATGCCCTTCACCAATTGTTCAATCAGCGTTTGAGGAATCCATTCATAAATGCTCATTTGATCGACTGAAGTGTGTGAGACAAACGTTTTACAATACTTGCTTGTTGCTCAGTAATTTAAATGACATCGCACTCTGGTGTAATTGACTGAATGCCATATTTGTAGAGGAAAAGCTTTCAGAAGTAAAGCCTATCTTTTCTCCCTTTCACTTCCTCAGATAACTGATTTATCATGTTGTTGTGGTCATGCCTTGTAGATGATGAGAGTTAAGATTGTGGCTTCTTATTGGCTTAGCTTAATTGTTGGTTCATGCATTGAGGGCAGTTAACAACACTACAACAAAACCACAGCGGATAATTTATCGGCTGCTACAGTTATCGGGACAAAACCGAAAATATGAATTCATATTTCATTCACAATCTTTGCTTCCACCAAAGTCCCTAGTATAAATGTCCACTCGGTACTGTCTTATCTTATACAGTATAAACACAGCTACATGCTCACATGTGTGCTGATTACAGAAACAACCCACATGGAGATACCAGCCTTCACATGGTTCGTAAGTTGACTGATCCAGTGACCCAAAGTCAACCGATGTGACTGACAGATATAGAGATTATAACGTGGTCATGTTGTATGAAAGTGGAGCTGTTGTGTTCTGTTCTGTTTCGTATTGATTCTGATGTGTGGGATAGAAAGGTGCAGTCACCAATGATTCATTTGCATTAATACACTACCTCTATCAAATGTATTGTGACATGCAAATCACCTCATCTGCTGCACCATGTCTTGTTGCTGCAGCAAGTCTACTTTAGTGTGAACACAGGTTTTTACATATCAACATTGGTTGGTTATTAAATGTACTACATCTTCATTGTGAGCACGATAGCCTGATTGAAGTCTGTCTTAATCTTTTATATTACAACAATCAGAATGTGGCGTTCTGTGGCTCCAGGAGCTGCAGCAGAAGTGGACGGATCGGGTAAAGTGATTGCCTTCACTGACAGTTTGACAGTGTGAAACGGGAGGCCCATCTGCTCTGCTTCGCTCAGCTATGGTGGCTTACTGAGTGTCACCTCTCTGCTTGCACGCATGCACACACACACACACACACACACACACACACACGCACAAATGCACACGCACACACATACAAATGCACACACACACACACATGCAGAAGCCTCCCCTGTTCCTGTCTTCTAATGTCCCAACCCTGCTTACTGTGTCAAAAAGAGCTTAGATCAGGGAAACTGTAGCTTGCCCTCGTTCTGACTTCCTGGACAAGACCATGTGTGGACTGTGACTGCAGCCCAATTCCAATTCCCCTCTTTAACCCTACCCCTCTATCTAGGACATGGGGCACCAGTCATCACACCATCAGTACACAAGACACATTATGCAGTGGTTAAAATGGTTACGACAGACATTTTATTCATTGGCAAACAAATATAACGATTGGATCACCCACTCCCAGAGTAGTTTGGCAGACTTTTTCCATTCTAAGCCGATTAGATACTCGTTCTGCTCAGGTGTCTTACAGTATACTACTATATAAACCCGTAGCTGCTACTATTATTAACTAGTGAGAAGTTGCAGGACTGAGGCTGTGTGGTTACCAGTTTAAGCCCCAGTTAAGTTTTCATAGCTATGATTGAATCAAACCACTGCAATGGTGACTGAAAAACTATCTATGCCTGAGGTTTATAACACTGGCTTTTACTTTTAAAGCTACGCATTTTAACTTTATTCATAGCTGTTTAGTTAAAATTAACTGCTTTTCATTGACCAGTGTGATATGCTATGTTTACGGGCTTTATCTGTTACTGTTATCTTTCATTACATTAGACAGCGCAGATGAAGGATGGTTGGCTACCCTCTTTGCTAACAAACACAAAACAATACAGCCAGGTTTATGCTCTAACATCTGTTCTTGGTAGTTGCCAGTGCCCCAAAAAACACAATCCAGCTCAGCCCGCCACAAATCGGCAATTGACAACAAATAGCGTAGAGCATTTCATGGATCGACAGGTTATTTTCAATCCAAAGAAGCATTTTGACAATGTAGATAGAGGAAAATTACTCTAGCAGTCTCCTTTGTATGTCTTTCAGTCATGCCGCAAAACAGAAAGGATGTTGACGAGCCAAAGGAGATAAACAGTCGAGGATTTTCAAAAGGGAAAAGAAAATCCTGTCAGAAACTTTTGCTTTGACTGACAAACAACAGGTAGAATATGTGTACAAGTCTGAGAAGTACTAAAGTACTGTCCGCCTTGTCATGCAGTAGCCTCATTTGAATAAAAATACCAGTCAAACCACTGTTTTCTGAAGAAGAGCCAGCATGTCCGTCTCCATTAGACTGATGGAAGTGTGCATTTGTGCCGCTTTCATTGGAACCCAATTGAACACGCATCAGGACACATTTTTTCCCCGTCATCCACAAAACCTCTAGATGAAGTAAAGCAAAAAAGTAAATGACATCTGATTGCTTCTCTGACAAAATTAAGAATTATTATCCTTTATTTCTTTGTATAGCATTTGTTTTAAGTGCCAACAGCAATATTTCCTCTCCTCTCTGACTCACTGACCGCAGTTTGCTGATTAATTGTGCTTTCATCTTAAACTGTGACATATTACCCATAATTGGTAATAGAGATTATCAGGCTGTGTGGCGCCATGTGTGTGGGCGGGGTGTGTGAGATTCTATCTGTGATTAGGATTTTTTTCTAATAAAATATATGGAACGTCTCTTCTGCACACACACACACACACACACACACACACACACACACACACACACACACACACACACACACACACACACACACACACACACACACACACACACACACACACACACACACACACACACACAGAGATTCGCGACCAAAATGATGGTATACTAGTAACAAAATCATAACGCGTAAATCATTACAAGCAAGAGGAATTGTGACAGATGAATATTGTGGTAAAGATTTATATTTTGTTTTTGTGGTTTATATCTAAATTACGTCATTATTTTCAGTGCAAAAATTGTCACTGATTAAAGTGAAAAAAATGAATGCTGAATTTAATGGTTTGATTCGTAGGTTAAATGCTTCATAAAGCAGAAACAATAATTCACCGGGAATCTCAAGTGTGAGGATTGTAAATTAAATAACCTTTTAGTTTTTTGCTTTTTTTCCCACACACAAAAAAAGCATCACTCCATGCTCTGATAACTTCCAGACAGATACTCCTTATTTTCACACTTTTTAGAGCAAATAATAGATAAATCAGAGTAGAAGATTATTAGCTTTAACCCCATTACAAATGGCCTAATTTGCAGTGAGTACTATCTAATTTCATTGCTTGATTAAATTACTTATTCAACTTTGCTCTGCTCATCAGGAAGGAGATGTAAGAAAAAATACAGATTGTACTGTTAAATATGGTTTAATAATGTACAATCTATATAGTTTTATTGATAATTTGTTACAGTATAGGTAACATTATTTTTGTGCTGGCTGAGAGGAAGGGGGTAAAAAGCAAAGGATGCAACAGAGCATCCCCATCTTCCACACAGACATGTCTGTGAGCAGGCACCCAATGCTATCAGAGAGACTTCATCATAATTCTCCTGAGATCTTTCAGAGGTGTCATCGTCTCACTCCAGGACACACATCACAGTCAGCTTGACTTGCATAGCGACCACTCAGCCAGCTGCTATTGTGCATGGCTGTAAAAGAAAAAATAGAAAACAAAAATGGCTTATAGTACAGAGCTCTTTGTCTATTAAAATAAAAGTAAACAGAGGACACAAATTTGATCGGAAACTTGTTGGAAACATATCTAGTTGTTCTAAATAGTATCTGTCCTTGTAACACCCCTTGTCTGTTCCTGATCCAACCCTAACCCAGTCACGTTGCACTGACATCGTGTCATGATCCTGCTACCATGAGCTCTTCTTGTGGGAGGTTGCAAAGCCTGAGAGCTATGATAGTTCAGTCTCCCTCTGCCAGCTCAGTGTTTGGATAAGAAATCTGCTAAGACAACAAAGCTATGCCTCCTCTCAGGGTTTTATTTAAGAAATTTAGTAGGAAATCTAAGAAAGCAGCCATCTTAGAGCAGTTTTAGTGAATAACATTGAGGAAGAAAACATTACAGAGACCTTTTATAACAACTTTAGCACTTTAAAAAAAAGAAATGTGTTTTGTATGATTTTTATGTTCTATTGGTGGCAGAATGAGGTGTGTTAGAAACCAAAAATATTATATTTTGTGTTTTTGTTTCTCTGAGTTTCCCAAAGATGAGGTTTTAGTTGTGTTCAGTGATGTAATTGCATGTTTCCTGACATGAAGTGCTTGATAAAAAATTTAATTCAGTGGATGCATGTATTCTTCATTCTGAAGTTAAATGTCTGTTTGGATTGCTTTTGTACTAGTGATTAATATGATAAGTACAGTGCGCCCTCATTCTTTGCGGTCCAGGAACGACACGCAATTAATGAATTCAGCAATAGAGCTGCGAACTATTTATCTTTATGGTAATTTAAATGTTTACAACCCTCCCCTTACTGATATTAAACCACCTTCTATCTGTATTATGTTTTCCCACACTGCAATAGACTGTTAAAAGCACTTTTGTGTCTCACATAAGTCCGACACTTCCGGAACCGAGCTCACTTCCGGATGCCGTCAGCCAATAGAATGCACGTACGGTATCATGTGACTGCCTACCAAAAATCCACGATGAGGCGAAGTCACGAGCATGGGCGCAAGGGCGCGCTGTACTTTTTCATCTTCAAGTTTTTTAGTGTGGCTTCTTAGCGGTTGCTCTTTTTTTGACTGGTGTATGCAGGGGTCGACTGTCTTTAACCCACAAAATATTTTTTTCTCTTTTTAATTAAATGTAGGATCTTTATTTATTTGTTTGCTTCTTGATCTGCTTCCCTCTGGTGTAGCATCAGCATTATTTTCCAAATGATTCAGACCATAATTCTTTCCTTTCCTTTCCTTTCCTTTCCTTTCCTTTCCTTTCCTTTCCTTTCCTTTCCTTTCCTTTCCTTTCCTTTCCTTTCCTTTCCTTTCCTTTCCTTTCCTTTGACATGGTTGTTTATTATTTTATCAAGAAACTAGAATATTTAGCAGACTTTGTGATGATTTATCGAGCTAATTTGTTGATTAATTGAAAGAGTTTCTCTATAATTCTTTAATGTTTTCTGTTTTTTTTATTATTGATATTTTTGGGATATGCTGGGGAAGTACTTCTATTTCATGGTTCGACTTTGAGTGAACCAGTTTTTGTAATGTGCTATGATGTAACTGCACATGTTGGATTTACCATTCAGGTGGGACTTGGAATGGCTTGAGGAGGAAAACTCTTCGCTACTAAAACTTTTTTCTGCAATAAAGAGATAACGCCCTTTGATATTTAGGCAGGATTTTGAGTTAGTGAAGAAAAAAAAGAAGAAACTCACAGTTGTTTTACATAAATAAGAAAAATAATGAGCCATGCAGCTGGAGGCTCCAGTTAATTGGGAATCCATGCCAGGTTTGCCATACAGTGTGGTGGTTAATGATCAGGAGAATATGCAGACTGCAAGGAGAAAGGCTTCTCATGACTTTTAGGGCACGCCAGGGGATAAAGCAAGAGATCAATTGTACAACTGGGTTGTCTGAACAACTTCCCTACACAGAAGAGTAGCGCTCCATTCAGACGTAGGGAAACATGTCCTTTGAGAAGTTCTGTTTTGGGATGCTAAATATGCAAGGCAGGTTGCTTCTAACTGTAATGGACTGACCTCAACTAAGCAACGTCCAGAGGGTGACTCATTTTTCTAAATGAAACTAAAGGTGAAGAAAGAACACATCAGCCTGGGAAGCAAAAGAGAAAGTAGCATCCTGGTGAGGGGGGTGATGCAGCTTCTTTGGCTGAAGTCGATGGGGGTTGTTGATCTATTGGGGGGAGGGGCAGACCTCACCTGTACCTTCAGCCATCTGTGTGTGTTCTGTGGTGATACGGCAGGTTCTTGTCTGGCACAGCATGAGCATTACTCTTGCTTTCAGAACGCTGTTGTTCCGTTGTGGTTTCACCAGTAGCATGTCCTGTTTGTCAAGATAGCATTTTCAGTTCATGTTCAGTCTCTGTTTGTGATGCATTAACACTGTCCATTGCTGGGTGTCTTTGTAGCCATGCAACAACAGATACAACCCTTGAACATATTTTAGCTTTTGAGATGGAATTTGTTGTAGGAACTGTTTTCTCTAAATTACATTTAAAATTACATGCATTCTTTTTTCTTCCTTTGCATTTTTGCACTTTTTTCTCCACTTGTATAAATGTCACCCACATTAAATGGAAAATGAGTGTTTCCTTTTCTCTTACAGTTAACAGTACCACCTCCAGTGTAACATAAGCCTAATTTTGTATCGCATGAGCAGTTCAGCGATGTTGAACTTGACTCCTGTCACAGAATTACATTTTCTCATTTCACTTTCAGACTTTAAATGTACACACACAGGTACCTTATGTCAGAGTCAGTGTGTTCAAGTATCTGTAAAGAATATTTTAGGTTTCTGGTCTCTTAGTCAGTCATTGAACAAAATGTTTTTATGTCGTCAACATGAGTGTCAAAAATATAAATAAAAGATCTATCCATAATGGCGCTCAGTCGACTGAGTTTGACTAGAGTGCAATTATGCAGGAAGTTATAACAGTTTTTTAAACATGAACAAACAAGCAAACTTAATTTGTTGATCTATTCCAAATATATGCAGTTAGTGTGTGTGTCGAATTTTTATTTTGGTGACTAGGACAGAAAATAATTGGGCAGTGCTTGCATCCTCTTCTCCAATTTGAATTATTTGACTCAGAAACTGCTTCTCGTCGTCTAAAGTGACGAAATCCATGTGTCACTGACATGGGAAATAACAACTGAATAGGATCTTTCTTAAAAAACATCTTATACTACCATAATATGTACACAAAGCTATGATTTTTCCACAAACAAAGAGGTTTTAAATGAAAAAAATGGAAACCTGGACAACTACTGCAGTACATTACAAATGCTGCAGTCAGCTCAGTCTATTTCTGTTGCCGCAAGTCAGCCTGCCAAGAAGCAGCCCTGCCCATTTCCAACCAGCCCGGCAGGTTAATCCATTGAGACCTTGAGTTCTTAATCATTTTAAGCTCTGGGTTCATTTTAAGCAAAGCTATAACCAGGAGCTCCCATGTTTGGATTCATAATCTGTGCATAGGTAACAAAAAAGGTTCTTTTACTTATTTTCGCATTAGATTGAGCTTGCTCACTCCTTTTGGACAAACATTTTAAAATATATTCTGGTTATTGGAGTTCATGACACGGGGAATACACAGGAGGAAAATCCTCTTCTAATAATATATCTTCTAGATGTATTGCTCTGCCTTAGACGCACATACAGATAAGCGCAATATGCGAAGTAGCCTGATTAATAGTCTGCCAAAATGTTAGCATGCCTACAGCTTTCTTCATCAATAAAGATTTTAATTACTACCTAGAATTGCTGACCAATTTAATTTCTATGGTAGTAGGTTACTTTTACAGAGTGGATTTGGATAACAATGGAAAACTAAAAACATAATAGACTGTGAAGTATTCACTGACAGCTGCATTGACAGTGGAGTAAAGCATCAGTTTGAGAAAAGATGCTCACTTTTACTCAATTGTTCTCCAGATGATCAATATATGTAAATGTTATATGATTTGATAGATGTACTGAGATTGAAGTTTCATGGTCTTGATTCAATTCAATGGTAACCAGAATAGAAAAGGTCCTGAATAATCATAAAATTTAAATGGAAATAAAACATATATATATCAAAAATCAATAAATTATGAGGAATATTTTGAAGGTAAAATAGTAAACCAAGGAACAAAATTGAATTTGGAACATTGTGCCCACCATTGTATGTGACAAATTATCTAAAATGTACCACCATGTAGCAGCTTGAGTCGACATACTATTGGGATACTGTATATATGTCATCTCATATATTTATGTCTGCATTGTTTAAACTAAAGCCTGTATTATTAAAATCTTAACTGACAATAAAATATACCCTGAAGCCCATTCAGTCACTTGGCGGGATGTGTCGGAAACGTGTCTTTGCAGTCATAGAAAAGAGAGATTGTGAAAGGGGAGCGGTGGCTGAGAGGAGGGATAATTGCAGGAGAGGAACTCAGAGAAGATTTGATAAAGTAAACACTGTTTATTAACACAGGAAGAAAGGGGTGACACTGAGAAGTCATAGACAAACGGTTGGGGAAGATGAAATGATTCGGGAAAGGAGGTGGGATAGGAGACCTATTTGGATGGTCAGATGGATAGATTGAGGAACAAATAGATGGAAGGTGAAGGGGGAGGCAGGCTTCTGCTTCACAGTGATGCCACAGACTGAATTGATGTGATACCTCTTCTCTCTCCTTCTCTCTCTGTGGGAATTCTCTGACCCAGTTTGCTCCTCCATCAGGCAGCAGTTATTTTTACGTACTAACAGGAGACAATTCTTTGTCCTTTGTTTGTCCTCCTCATCCATATGCCTCGTTTTGGTCCTCTCCTACATCTTAACTGTTCCTATCCTTTCCTCTCTTATGGAATCATTATTACCCTTAAATTTCATTCATCACACTCCTTTTGGGATGAAGAGTTCCAGTAAATACTAACATTGTTTTCAACAAGATACTGGATGGTTTGTTTAATGGTTTGTTTGTTTGCTTGTTTGTTTGTTTGTTTCAGTATTACCACAACACATTGAGCTAAAAAGCAACAATTTTGTATGCAGAACTAAGAAAAAATCATTAAAAAATAATGATAACCATATATACGTATGCTGAGCTTTTAAATGTAAGTTGGTGCAGCAAAATTAATTCTCTCTAGAAATGTGTCAATATGCAATTCATTGTAAATGAATACCAAGTATGATAAGAAAATAGCGGTTAAATATATCTTCAGCCAAAATAGCTTCAAGTCTTACAACTGCAGCTATTTTGCAGATGAAAACACTCTCATCCAATTTCCTTCCACCCTGGAACCTGGCTTGTGTTATCCCTAATTTTAGAATAATTTTATACTTCTAGAATTATGTTATTTGTTAGGCATCATAGCTTACTCATTGTAGCTGTTCTCTGTTATTAAACCTCTTCTTTCCTCTGGGGAGTAAAGGGACAAAGTGTGGTTGCAGGTGTTGACAGGTCATCCATTCTCCTCCTAATAATGATAGATGGAAGCACTGCAGAAAATGAGAATAGAGAGAAAAGTGGAGCAATGCAGGGGATAAAGAAATAGCAGAGTAAGAGAAGGCTGTGTTTGTATTTGCTGGCTGTCAGGCAGATGGTGGGAGTTTTTTGTGATATGTTGATCCTCAAGTGTATCATTTTTGTCATCTACCTAGAAGCAACACACCAAAGGATCTTAATACACACGCAGACACACACTCAAAACAGTTTCATCTATGTCATTCTGGAGTTTTTTAAATAGTGTTTTAAATAGGAGAAAGTGCTGACAATCTCTGGGTGCTCTCACACACACACACACACGCACGCACGCACGCACGCACGCACGCACGCACACACACAAAACCACCCACACACACACACACACACACACACACACACACACACCTTTTCTAGTTGAGTTCCCTGATAGTTTCAAAAGCAGTGCTCTGCTTTGTTGCAAAATTTTAGTAGTAGAATTAATTTGTGAAAACATTTGCATCATCTTGCTCTGCAGATTGACATGCTTGGCTGGTTAACAGTAAGCTGCTGTGACTTGCAGATTATATACTGTATTAAAATCAGAGAATTGTCAGTGCATGGCAGAAGCTAACACACATAGCAAGAGATAAAGGCTTTTAATAAAGTATAAAAGGATTAATCGTGGACTATAATTATGACATCATCATCAAAAAGAGAAAATGTGATGGTAAATTATATTACTAAAGCTATATTTGGACAACACTGCAGATTTTAGAATGAACATGACTATTTCTCAAAGTAACGTCGAAGTAAAATGTTTTTTCTTGAAATCAGCTCGATTAATTCACCATTCATTGAAACACTGGTTTGGTTTATGCTAATACAGTGTGTCCTCGTGCATTTGTGCATCAATGCTTCATCTCATCACAGATTTTTGGTAGGCAGTCATGTGACACTGTATGCACGTTGTATTGGCTGACGGCATCCGGAAGTGCGCTACGTTTCATGAGTCTCGTACTTACGTGAGACACAAAAATGCTTTGAAAGGTAATACAGATAGAAGACGGATTAATATCAGTATGGGGAGGGTTCATAAACGTTTAAAGGGGTCCTATTATGGCAATCACATTTTTTCAGGTCTCTACATAGTGGTCCTCCCTTACCCGACCAACTCTTAGAATCTGGAAAACAAAAGCTTCCTATATCCTATATATATATATATATATATATATATATATATATAAAGATTTGGAATTCTAGGAATTCATGGCCTGGACCGAATCAAAACGATCGGATATTGCTGGAGTTGCCCTTTGTGACCTCACAAACGGTGCTCTGTGATTGGACAGAGTGACTGATATTGATTGGTTGACATGCCCAAGGGCGTGGCCATCCCCGAGAGGGAGTTCATTAAGGCTACGGTAGCATTGTGCGGTAATGTCCCAGCTCAGAGCTACATACTGAAAGTTCCTCACCAACTGTTGAAGTCAGCTACCATTTGGCTAACTAGTTAGCCCCTTAGCCCCGCTCCAATCAGGTGTGTGTGTCTGCTAAAAGCGTATACTCAATGTCATAGTGAACATAGCTGCGTGTGTCCACACCAGTCATAAACAAACAACCTCAGCCTTTATTTACAGAAAAACAGATACTCACTGTCACCAGTCAACATAAATCCTGCATGTGAAATAATCCTGGCAGAAATCAAGAGGTGAAATTATCACTCATTCCCAGCCTTGTGAGAGACAAAGGCTGGGAATGAGTGACACACACACACACACACACACACACACACACACACACACACACACACACACACACACGCACACACACACACACACACACACACACACACTACCCCTGCTCCCTGTGTCGTAAGAAGTCAAGCCCAGACCATCAGTCTGACTCAAATAGAAGTGACTGACTGTATCCATTACAGGATGTAAAACCCCTGCATTTTCCTCACCATAGAGAAAATAGGGATGGCGCCCAACAGCCAGTTCAATATCTGGCCTTGCGCTAGCCATTCGCCACTTCGCCATAGGCGAAGTAAATTCCACATTGGCTACTTACAAGTAAACATTGAGTAATATTTTGTATGTCTGTATCTTCAAATAGTGAATGCAACGTAATAACAGAATAGAAACAGGATAGAAATAAAGATAGTTAAGCTTGAACTGTTGACTTTAGTGTATTTTTGTAGGTAAACTGAACAGAAGATTTTGCCCTCAGAATGCAGGAAAACAACCCCATTTTCTAAAAAAATTCCTGGGGGAGGCCCCCGTACCCGCCCTGTGGAGGGGTATCCCCCCTACGCCCCCCCGCCCCCCCGCGACAAGCATTGGTCGTCAGCGCGCTGCGCCGCTGTCTGGGACACAGAATGTGGCTTTTTGTGGCTTACTCAATTCTTTTACACCGAGCCACAGTGGCTTGGTCTTACTACTTCCTAGTGCAAGCCCAGAATATACAGTGTACTCGCTACAGTTCAATATGCAGTACTCGCTTTGCCTTATCTTTACCATGTCTCATTTACATTGCAATAGTTTTGCTCACTGCGATCTCTCATTGTCCGTGACGATTGTCGAGAAACAACGTATGTCCTGCGTGTAAACATCTGTTGTTGTTGCCACTGATTTTTGCCCATTTGCAAACACCGTGTGTTTTAAATTCTTCGAGATGTTTACTGGTGGTCTCAATAGGATCAGCTCATATAGTGTTTACATAATGAACAACGGAGTCACGTCGACTGAGAAAGCGACTCTATGCTCAGGGCAGAGAAACAAACACGAGAAAAACAAGAGCGAAATACATTGTAATAAAGCTACTGAAAGTTAAAAAAGTTGTTGTAAGAAAGTGTTGATAGAGGCAGCTCAGAGGGGGGAGGGGTGGATATAGGGAGCTGAGAGCTACGCCCCATTAACACAGAGTGTTTGGGGACGGAAATGATTTTATCAATATTCAATGAAAGATATTGAAGATCACGGGTCACTTTGAGGCAAGACATTTCAAATTTCTGTTGGACATCTGTCAGCTGAATGACATGAATTAAAAAAATCATAATATGGGACCTTTATATTACCATAAATAATAAGACAGATAGTTCGTCGCTATATCGCAGAATTTGTTATTCGCGTATGGTTCTTGGAATGCATTAACCATGAGTAACGAGGGCGCACTGTATACCAAAAGAAGTTTTGGGTGGTTTAAGGGGACCCCACATTCACTGCTGAAGTTCTTTTCTCACAACGCTCCCTCCTCTCAGTGTGGTTCACCTCCCTGCTATCTCACACCTTCCTGTCTCAGACATTCAATGGGAGTGTGAATGTAAGGGTGACAGATAGGAAGTGTTAATACCCAGTCTGGTGGGGTTACACACACACACACACACACACACACACACACACACACACACACACACACACACACACACACACACACACACACACACACACACACACACACACACACACACACACACACACACACACACAACGGTGAAGTCTCACCCTTCACATTGTACAGACAAGGAGGCAGGCAGTAGCTATGGCAACCTACAGAGAAAGAGAATGATTGGCCAAAGCTTGGATTTGTTAAAAGCTACTGTATGAGTCTTAGGGCCAGATTAACTCTCTTGTGTTTCGTTGCATGTGTGCTCATGTTTGTTAATACAAAAGAAAGGGAGTGAAGGAGTTCTCTTCATCTTTCATCCATATTGAGCATTCAGTTCCCAGGCAGTGGTGACTTACCAGCAGCATGGTACATAAACCTGAGTCAAATCCATTGGAATCACATGCCTAATTGAATGAAGCGAAACACTTCAAAGAGATGCAAAATGGTCCCAGGGTACTTGTGCCTTCAACCAGGCCATATAAACCCAATGTTTGATTGAACGAATGAGCCATATGTTCACATAACATCTCCCAGTTTGTCTGTCGCTGAGATTTTATTACACCCTGGTGTCCTATCTCACTATTCGTCCATCAAATAGAATTTTGCTTTGTTATGGATTTAACAGAACTTGTAACAAATATGTTTGGACTGATCTACCAAGAAGATGTAATTAAATTGTATAGTTTGGATATTAGCTATCTCAAATTTAGCGTCTGTAGCTAACTAGTTTGATCAGTCTTACAGTGATTTTGAATACTGCTTTACAGTGCAGGCTAGAAAAAGGCCAATACAAAGTGGTGACATTGAAAAAAACCAAACATTTTTAGATAGAAGATGTAGATACACACATGTGCACACACACATGCACAAACAATTTTTTTTGATGGAGTACTCAGTCATTTCAAAGTAAACGCCTTTGGTGACAATTTTAAATGACTTGTTTTGTTTGACCAAGGAAAGCAATGGATAATTTTTGTTTATCGCTTAATTAAAAGGAACACAAATAACTTGAAACAATGAAACTTTATAATCTTTGCCAGTAAATTGAAGGTATTTATTAGTGTAAAATTCCTTCGTTCTTTTTTTGTTATCACATATTCTTTATGGGGTTGGAGCCAATCCGAGCTGATTTCGGGCCATAACGTCTTAAGCAATGTTTGAAAACTAGGTTGTTTTGTAGATGTTAAATTGTAACCAGAGCTTTTATATGTGTATGTCTGTGTACTTAACACATGCATCCATGTCTGAATGTGTTTGTGGTGGCGTTTGCATTCATCTGTTAGAGAGGCCTGACTCACACCAAGCAGCCGCATTGAACAACCGAACAGATGACTAACAGAATTGAAAGGTCTGTCCATGCTGACAAATTTTTTAGCAAAGAAAAACACATTTGTTAGTTTATGTGGTTATTTAATTGCTTGCTTACTTAACAATTTAATTACATATTTGCTGACTTACTAATTTACATATGGTGTGAAGATACACTGCTGAGAAAGAATTGCATTGCCTGCCTTTGACATGGAAGTCTTCTGTAATTGAGCTTTGGATCTACAGAGAATTTCAACTTGAAGTATAGCATGGTCGGTTTTATTCTATCTTTTTCTACTTAGAAAATAAATGGTTTTCTTCTCAAACACAAAATTTTGTGATTCTTCCGGCCACTAGAAGAGAGCTTTTTGATTTCCCTAAACCTTCTCTCCTGTGGATAAAGAAAGGAAGTCAGCAGTAAATTGGACTGCAATAGCTGCATCTCTATGAGCATATATTGCTTTTATTGTTGAGTAGAGAGATTCAGAGCAAACCCTCCTGAACCACAAGAATGGGTACCAACAGGCTTAACCTGGAAACTCCCACACCTCTCACTCTCTCTCCACTTTCATCATCATTTCCTTTCCGCTCTCCCTCTCCCAACCTCATGTTGTACCTCTGTCACTGAGCATTAGCCCTGTATTAGCGTCCTAATTTATCACGACCCAACCTCAGTTATTTGCTTCTGCACTCTGCTGTGCCTTTGAAATACCAATGTGTACTTTTCCCCACAAGTCATGTTCTACTATCTCATTGTCACCTAAATATTCATATTGTCTTCTCCTGGCATTTTCCAGCCGCAATCCATCCAGCTGCAGCATCTCACTCTTCAATCTTCGGTTGAGTCTTAAATGATCTGCTGGTCTGCGTGTGTGTGTGTGTGTGTGTGTGTGTGTGTGTGTGTGTGTGTGTGTGTGTGTGTGTGTGTGTGTGTGTGTGTGTGTGTGTGTGCGTGTTTGCGTGTGTGAGATTCACTTTTTCTCTACAGTGTGTGATTTTGTATTCCTGTGTGTATTTTAAGTCTAATTATCTGCACCTCAGGTTATAGAAAATCTATATACTTAAACTGTAAGACACACACGCGTGCACTTGCACACATACAATTACATAAATACTGCATGCAGTGATCTCTGAATTAATTCAATTTTAATGATTGTGCTTTACATTTTCAAATGCATGCAAATCAGATAAGTGTATGCAAGCGCATCACTGTAATGAAAATGATTTATAATCGAGATTATCAGGATTAGGATTTCATGTAATAATTTTAAAATGATAATGAGGCTAGGGATGCTGACTCACATCATAATTGGACTTAGTGTATGAGAATCGAAAAGGCATTGTCTTTTTGATTTTCTTCCATACATTTAAACAAATGTAGGATTAAATACAATTTTTCCTTATTGTAATTTACAAATTAGCATGCTTTTTTCTCAGTGACAACAACTACTCTGCCTCCCAGTGCATGACAACAAGGATTAATAAAGGATTAATGAAATCTTTAAAACTCAAAATCTAAACACATGTCATTTGTTGAGTAGTCTGGGATAAGAACAATAAAGCCTTGAGCAGCAAACATAATGCAATGATTTTTTTTGGGTCTTGTCTGCATCTATTGTCATAGTTTAACCCCATAAAAGGGGGTCAACCTTTTATGAGATTAATGCTTATTTTAGTCTTGCAGCAAAATCTTTTATATATTTTAATACGTGCATCACCAGTCCTCTCTGGGAACTAAATTGTCAGTCTTTATTAGAATTTCCTATTGTGAGCCAGAGAGGTAAGTGCTGCACCTCTGTGCATTAAGGGGGAAAGCAAAAGGAGACAGGGAGAGAGAACACAAACAAAGTAGTGGATAGACAGGCAGTGCTGTTGGAGTGAAAAAGATTTAGGCTGTTTTATCATATCTTAGAACTGATACCTTAATACCAATGTTATAAAACACCAGCTTAGTGGAGGTCCTGACAGTATAGAACAGGCCAACAGAGGAAACCAGTGTAGGAGGAAGATAGAGGACATAAGATTGTGATGTCTGAAGAGAGACTCATCACATTCTGACGGGACCCAATGGTTCTCAATAATTGGACTCGACAGTAGCTGGTAAGCCCTGACCCAACATGCATGTGTGATGGAAACCAACGCCCAGATAGGCTACTGGAACCCAACAGGGCCATTCTAGCTGAGTACCCCCAACTCCGTCAGCCAGGAGCACCCAGAAGCCATCACCCGAAGAGCCACTGGGGCACCGAGAACCATGTAGACCAGAGACCCAGAGGAGCAGCGGCGGCCACCGCCAGGGCGCATGGGACAGGCCCAAGGGGCACGGGGCAAGGAGGCTCCCTACCACTAAAGGTTATTATGTATTGTGCAGCGTGACATATGTGAAGTGAATATTAGGAGGCAATCTAGTGTGGGCCCGGCCCAAATGGACAGGGCTGTAAGGGGGACTAGTATCACAGCCACCAAACCAGCCCGAGCCCACAACCCGGCCCAGCCAAAACCACCAGGACCAAGGCCACAGGTGTCTGGCAACCATCAAGGCTACGGGTGACCAACTGGCAACTGGTCCAAGCAACCAACCCGCCCCGCGACAACAACAACCCAGAGAAGCACCACCACGGCACCACTGCGGGGAATGAATACGATGCATGCCCCGCTCCACCAGGCCCGGCTGCCGGGCCACAGGGGGCCAGCCCTGCAGGACCGAGGCCAGTGAGTAGCCCAAAGCCACCACACCATCCAGGGGAGGCAGCTATCGAACAGCCAACCCCACCCCCCCAACCCAGCCCCTCCCCACCAACCCCCCTCACTCCCCCCACGACCGATTACCTTACCAACCCACGGGGCCACACCGCCCACGAGCCAGCCACCCACACCAGGCTGGGCACCCCGGCACCGCAACACATGCCCGCCAACCACCGCCAACCGGACACCGCTGGCCAACAGCCAGAAGCCAGCTCACCCCCGACGCACTGAGGCATTCTTCAGCGCCACCATCGGTCCACCAGCCAAACCAAAGGTCAAGTGTAGGCCCAACGAAACAGCCCCATGAGCCGACAGAAGACGGCGGGCCACCAACATAGCCCGACTTCCAGCCAGCCTCACCAGCCAGCAGCGTGACAGGCCCAGCAGCCCCCAGCAGACCACCCACAGCAAACAGCGACATGGAGAGCAAACCCACGGCCCGCCCGGAATCCCCGCTGCACCTGGATAGCAAGCAAATCGAGCGGAGTCGTCACCAGCTAATGTTGGCAGTGGCACCTTCTCTCGTCGTAAAATGGCAGTACCCTGTGGGTCATAAATTTAATGGCAGATTTACAGCCTTATTTGATTAACAAGGTGACACATTACGCCATCAATACCAAAATTAATTTCTCTGTGTTTTATGTAGTGATTCAAGTTCTTATACCAACTGCCGTAGCATAAAATTATGTCTTTGTTTACGCCTCAGTGCACCATTGCTTCTCAGTTTGACACCTAGCTTCCTATTTTTCACTATCAGTAATGGTTTCCAAATGAGATGTGAAGGACTGGCAAATTAAATAATGCTTTCGACTGAAGGTTTATTTTTCTTTCTCTTGAGCACTCCATCGAGAACATGTGTCAGCCACTGGAGACCATTATCTGACAGCACATCTCCATTAACCCCTGCCGAAGAGCTCTGCAACAGAGAGGAACTAATCCACGATGTGAATATTTATGCTTGTAATTAACACTTGATTCTTAATTTTTAAAACCAATCAAATGATCCCATTTAGGGACGTGACGAATGATCTCCATGATCTGCAACTAATCTGCATACCATACATTTCCGTGGTAGAACTGTAGTAGGTGTAGTAGAATCTTCTCCTGGAAAAAAAAATTGATATTGATATACACATGAAGTGTTCGTTATTTTTGCCTGACCTTTTGCTCCATCCTGCAAATTAGATCAGATTTGCAGCTAGTTAATAACAGTAGCAGCAACACGCTTGTATAAAAGTATAAAACTATGACACTTTATACTTTTTTAAGGGAAGCGTGAACAGACCAAGTATCTGATCTGCTCTGATCCTCCTTTTTGTGCCCTTCTGCTTTTTGTCACATATTTTTTTCAGACATCTCAACTTTCAAATTCTTTAAAACAAGTTGTAAATAGAGTTTGGATCATAGTACGACTGGGAACCAGTTTGTCCTGCAAGACTATAAAATGACACATATTCCAACAACCAACACCCACTTCAGTTATTCTCCATGAAACAAGGTGTGACATCGTCTCCACACACAACGGTAAGTAAATACTGTAAATTTTTGCTTGGCATTGATTTTCTTGGCCAGGCAACAGTGTGCCATATTTGTGGAGGATGCACCACCCTCTGTTCATTGGTTTGACAGGATCACTGATGTCAGATTTCACAACACAAGCAGGGACATGCAATTACTTGGTGTCAAATGAGGTGGCATTGCAAAAAGAGTACGACTTTTTATCGAAGGTAAACATGTCTTTGAGGTGCTAATTGGCATCCTCTGAAAATCACACACTCTTTTGGTCTCTTTGTATATGCGAAGTTCATTTTACCTCAAGAAAGTAGTTCATCCCTCGGATGCGCTTCAAGAAAAATTTTTGCATCCCAACATGACGTTTACGCATCCCAAAAGTAATAACAGAATATACGGTTGAAGTGTACGCAAGGATTGATTTTTTTCCAATAGTACAACATAAAAAGTAAACATACTGTTAATTTTAATGTTTTTATTACGCAAGGACACATGCAAAAGAGAAGACTGTACGGATTTTTTTTTTTGTTCCCTGTATGTCCATGCCTCCCATTTCTTCCACTTGTTCCCTCTCATCTCACTCATTCTCTACTGTTTCTCCTGCCTCTGAGTAAGGAGAGCAGAAATCGATGTATACCAGGGATCTGCTGTGTGCATAAGTGAAGCAGTCATACTTCAGTGCAAAAATAATTACTGCTATCGTGAAGAGATTAAAAATGTACTTGCTGGAGTGCTTAATGGAAGCTGCGTTCTTTCATCTGGTATCTGCTCAGCTCTCTTTACTTTCTGTCTTTAGCTTGAAACCTGCTTTGTATTTGTGTAAGTCAAATATCTTTATTTGAAAATCATCATGTCCTTTTGTCCCCCTCCCAACCCACCCACCTCCTTTTTTTGTGCCAACTGGTTATTCAAGTCAAGTTGAACCTAACGCTCGTGTTGCGTCTTGCTGATGTCAGCTGACTTTTGACCTTGTGTCCTGTCAGGTGGTGAACCTTGCTCCTCCGACACGGTGACTCCAGACTCAGCGACCACATTGAGGGAAGAGGCAGGAATAAAAGCAGCGAGGAAGAACAGGGGAGGTGAGTGAAATGAATTTTGTAATCCATTTGTATATCTTTACCTGTCTGTCTCTGTACATTTAGTGCTTCAAGATCTGTAGTGTGTATGGAAGGGTGGCTGCAGGGGGCCCAATCAGCCAGAAAACAAGGGAGGCTCTGTAGCAGAGAGGTTGTTTCACACTCCTGCTGAGCCCAAGAATCTGTGTGTGTGTGTGTGTGTGTGTGTGTGTGTGTGTGTGTGTGTGTGTGTGTGTGTGTGTGTGTGTGTGTGTGTGTGTGTGTGTGTGTGTGTGTGTGTGTGTGTGTGTGTGTGTGTGTGTGTGTGTGTGTGTGTTTGTAGTTGTGTCAAACAAGGGGTCTTTTTCTTGTCCAACAACCTGGAGAAAAATCAGATGTTCTGCCGCTATTTTCAGAGATCCTAGTATTTGTCGATGGATCTATGCGTTCACTTTGCTGCACATATTTCTTCCCATCTGTGTATATGTGTAAATAGCAGACCCAGAATCATCTTGTGGTCTGGTTTTAAATACACACTGAGGATGTGTAGAAGTGTAGACTCTTTTTTATTTTTATCACAGCCGGTCAGGTGCTGTGGTCCGAGTGGTTGCGGAGTTTGATCACTGCTTTGCTGAACCCTCTGCTTATGTATGTAAAGTGGTTTTTATGTAATTCAGTCGGGGGCCTCCCCACTATCATCTCAGTGGGTTTTGGGGTCTAAATGTGTGTGTGTGTGTGTGTGTGTGTGTGTGTGTGTGTGTGTGTGTGTGTGTGTGCGTGTGCGTGTGCGTGTGCGTGTGTGTGTATAAATAATTGATTACTATCAAGGTTTTAGTGGGTTGCTAGTGAGACTAAACCCGGCAGTGAAGGCTTCTCCACATGGCGTATAACTTACACTTCACCCAGTCTGCTGCTACTGAATGGACTCCCTGTTTGTAAATTGTTGGTGTTGGAGTCAATTTGGTTCCCATTAGTGCTGCTTAAAGGATAAGTTTAATACATTTAGAATATCAAAATTATTTTTAAAGCCAACATACAAGCATCAACTAGATTTCCTGCTTTTCTTAGATTACCATCAGATGTGATTTTGAGCTTCAGAGAATGGAAAGATTCATAAATATGTTTCAGACCACATTAGTTGATTAAAGTGTGATTGAAAATCATTAATTGATATTGATAAAAAAATTTTTTCCATGTAGCAATAAATCTTTTTTGTTTTCATTTAATCTTCTTTGCTGCCTCATCCACTCAGTATTTTATTTTGTTTCTTCGTCTCAATCTACCTATCACTAAATGTCTTTTCCTCAGTGGTGCTTCTTCTTTACGTGTCTTTTCTTCCGTCGCTCTTGCCCCTTAGCCGCAGTGTCCTTGAGAAAGCAGTGACTTTGCCATCGAACGCAGCAGAGCGCATCTCTCTCTCTCTCTGAGACAGTCACTCAACCCGTGGAATGACACACACACACACACATTTGATAGGTCCATGGCAACACTGTCAAGTACAACCGATGCTTACAAGTCTCCTTCCTTTAGTCTTCATAAATAATTCATGACCAGTAACATTGGCTGTACTTTATGCAAATATTGACAAGCCCATTGCTTGTGTGTATCTGAGACAGTCGTTTCCTGTGTTGGGCCCAATTTCTGCCCACTTACCGTCTCCAGAAACATGTAGTAAATCATTATCAAATTGCTGATCTAAGCAAAATGTCACAGCTTCTCAGACAAGGTCCTGTACAGCTGATTAGCTGTACAGAAGAGAGAGTTACGCAGTTAGCGATTAGTTAATTGATCATTTTCTGTATTGATGCTAGACCCTCAATGGCATGCTCTGTAACATAAAGAAATAACACTGTGTAGATAAAAAGATTTTTTGGAACCATGAGACTTGGATTTCACCTCCATTTACATTGAAATCACCTCAGGGTTCATGGCTGAGTTCAAATTAGGACAAATTGCCCTCTGGTGATTCTATGGTTCAGCTACAAGCGTGGAAACACAATCCCTCTGTGCCCCCCTCCTCTTTACAGGTGCCCTACGCTAATCTTGGATCATGGTGGCCCATTGTCACACTTTTCCATGGCTTTTGAAATATAGATGGAGTCTGATTGTCTGGTGGTAAGACGAGCCGTCATCGTCTGCGGATGCTGTTTGTTCTCGTTGCTCTCCGTTTTCCTACGGAGGACGTAACAAGTCACCGCGCTTTACTGATGCGTTTCGTGCTTTCCGTTGCAGATTAAGTATCTTGTGGTTACTGAGCTTATATACATGACAGACGTGCTTTTGTTAGGGACCTTAAATGTGAAGTCTAGACAATGAAATTATAAATTGATACCCAGATATTCTCTGATTCACAAAACTTGAACAGAATTTAAAAGAAAAATATATTAAATTTATTCTCGTTTCATCTACACTACATGTCTACATTAACCACCTCAGTGCTATCATGATATTTCTTCCTGCGCCTCTTTCACACTAGTCCTTGTTTGTCCCACGTTCAGCTTAAAATGCTTCCGTAGCTATGGCGACCAATCCCAAGGGGAAAAGTTGAGGCTGAATCTCTTTCTCACTCTCTTCTCCCTCCTTTGTCTCATGTCTTGTTGCAATCTAATGCTTTCTTCACATACAGACGCACATTCAAACGGCACTGTGTAAACGGCAATATGTTGTGATGCTGGTTCGAGCTTAATAAAGCACTGAAGTAAAATGTGCAACAACCCAATTAAGCTGCAGAACACTAAACCCGGGGACAGCGTTGTCGTTCTTGTTGTTTTTCCTCTCTTTCTTTGTTTCGTCTGGTTTTTTTTGCGTGGTAGTGATTGTAACCGTCAAACTTCTGAAAAAGAAACGCTCATTCAAGAGACGATTGGAGAAAAGAGGACTGAAAATGGCAGAGTAATTTAATTACAAGGAGCTTTAAATACTCTTATTATTAATTGTCAATTATTACGGACAACATAAGTATGCTGTCAAGCTGAAGAAAGAATCCTATCAAATCTTGTTGAATTGAAGGACTCAGGGGGCAGCTGACAGGTACAGGCAGGCCAGGTGTACTGCAGCTCGACGGAGGCAAAAACACGGGTCTAGGAAGAGTTCGGGGAGGCCGTGGAAGAGGACTATCGGTCAGCCTCAAAAAAATTCTGGCAAACCATTCGGCGCCTCAAGAGAAGATAGCAGTACATAGTCAACACTGTTAACAATAGAGGCGGAGAGCTGTCCAGTCCCTGTAAGACCGAATCCAGAGCTTGGTTCGCATTGCCGGCAGTAAGTCAGACATGTTCCAGGTGCATGTTGGACTTTGGCAGGGCTGCCCTCTATCGCCGGTTCTGTTCATAATCTTTATGGACAGAATTTCGAGGCGCAGCCAGAATCCGGAGGGAGTCCGGTTTGGGGACCAAAGGATATCATCTCTGCTTCTTGCACACGATGTTGTCCTGTTGACCTCACCTTCAGCGCACACTGGGACGGTTTGCAACTGAGTGTGACACGAGTGGGATGAGGATCAGCGTCTCTAAATCTGAGGCCATGGTTCTCGACCCAAAAAGGGTGGTGTGCCCTCTTCAGGTCAGTGAAGTCTTTGCCCCAAGTGGAGGAGTTTAAGTGTCATTGAGTCTTGTTTACGAATGAGGGGAGGATGGAAAGTGAGATTGACAGATGAATTGGTGCAGCTTCCCCAGTGATGCGGTCACTATATAGGTGTGTCGTGGTGAAGAAGAATGACCAAACGGACAAGCTCCCGGATTCAAGCGGCCTAAAATGAGTTTCCTCCATAGAGTGGCTGGGCGCACCCTTAGAGATAGGATGAGGAGCTCAGTCACTAGGGAGGAGCTAGGAGCAGAGCCGCTGCTCCTCCGCCTGAGCAGAGCCAGCTGAGGAGGCTCGGGCATCTGTTCTGGATGCTTCCTGGACACGTCCCTGGGGAGGTGTTCCGGGCATGTCCTACCGGGAGGACACCTCAAGGAAGACCTACGACACGCTGGAGGGACTATGTCTCTTGGCTGTCCTGGGAATGCCTCGGGATCCCCCGTAGGAGCTGGAGGGGGTGTCTGGGGAGAGGGAAGTATGGGCATCCCTGCTGAGACTGTTGCCCCCACGACCCGGCCCCGGATAAGCGGTTGAAGATGGATGGATGGATGGAATTATTACATCCTGAAAGTAGACTGGATGCTTCAGCTTTCATAGAACTTTTCGTCCTCTCATTTTTTCATCCCTTCTTTCCATTCTAAACCTTTTTTCTCCTCAAATCCTTTCCCCTGTTCTTTCACCCCCTCCTTTCACTCCTTCCTCTCCCAACGTCATTCCCTCTTGTCATCCTTATTTTTACACTTTTTTGCCATTAATCCCTTATGGTTCTTGTTCTACACTTTTTTTGACATTCTTCCTCATTCCTTCCCTTTTATGGCCCCCTTTCTACCTCTCTAAATCAGTTACAACCTGTCGCGCTACCCTTTTAACCATCTCTGATTCCTTTGTGTCATCCCTTTGTCCACCGTCCACCACCACGCATCATGCTGTAAACCTTTTCTGTCATCCTTATTCTCCTCTTTTCCACTTTTTCCTCTATCATTGCCTTATTTCTAACCCTCTATCTTTTCCCTCTCTTTCTCTTTCTGCACATACCCATTGGTGCCACCCTTTCCCCTCCTCTCTCCTCCTGTTCCTTCCTTTCTACATTTGGGTCCCTCAGTTTTCTTTTCTCAGCCGGAGAGACAGACAGGAAGGAAGTGTGTAATGAAACAGCAATATCGCTCACACTGCCCAAATTGACCTGGAATGAATGGAGTCACTGATCAGCTGCTGCTAGAGAGGCGCAGAAGAAGACATCGGGGGGAGTTGGCAGAGAAAACACTGCGTAATGTGGCACACGTTTAATGAATACAGAAAGAGTACACAAACATGTTTACCTTGTTTATCTGCAAAGCAAAGGGTTGCCGTCTCTGTGTTTACCATGAAACTCTTAAATGGTATTTCATTATTAATGAGTTCTAGAAAACATTTTTTTTGTTGCCTGACAACAGTGGTCATTCTTTTCAGATGAGGAGGGAGGAATTTGCATTCATGTGATTTTTCTCTGCTGTTTGTTTCCAGCCTGCGGGACTCGAAAAAAACTCAACACGAAACACCCATCAAGTTCCTGAAGTCATTCTTCATTTGTAAATGCAGAAAATATTAGATTATGTCATCATGTAATTTATTGAAAATTACTCGACGCTTTACTCGATGTTTGACATGACTTTTCATTATTAATCTGCTCTTCTGCTGCCGTCCATCACACATATACTCACACACTGTGTTAGTTAATGAAAATGGACAGAAATAAATGAAACACCAGCGGGGCAGGGTGGATATTGTGTGTGTGTTTCCCCATTAGAGAATTAGTCCACATCTGGGCAACTCCAGCATAACTCATGTATTTCAGTTGGGTTATATCTCAGAATTTGGAAGATTTAAATGAAAATTTGAGCTACTGTATTTATTACTACCCATACTCATCTCTTGAATCAAAAAATGAGTTAAATTTGATACAATTTAACTGAAGTTAAAGATTTATTTCTTTTGTGTATTATTAAATAACAGTGTCAGCAGAAACCCACACCATTTTTCAACATGAATGAAAGAGTTGATGCTCATGTGTTTGTGGGTTTCTAATCAGTTATGTATGTACAAAATGCCTCAGAGAAACTCACGCATGAAAGGGTGGGGGGGGTGTTGGCAAACATGGGCTTAGCAATGAAGAGCTTTTCAAGCAGGATTAAGCTGCTAAGTGTCAATGAAGCTGACAAGTAGGCCAAAGACCACTAGGATCCCCTTCCACTGTAGCAATCTGTGTCAGAGCAAAGAGCTACAGAAACAGGAAGTCAGCTACAATAGATTAGCAGAAGAAAAACAAAGGAGCAAATCAGAAAGCCATGCACACACACACACACACACACACACACACACACACACACACACGCACCTATGTATACACACACACACACTCACACATTCACATGTCTTCTCACAGACTATGGACTCTCGAGCCTCGACAGAGACCATCTGTTAACTCTGAAATCAGCATGACAGGAGCCTACCAGTGTTCACACACACACACACACACACACACACACACACACACACACACACACACACACACACACACACACACACACACACACACACACACACACACACACACACACACACACACACACACACACACAAGTTAGCATGATGGATGGATTGATGTGATCGTGTATGTGTCCTTGCTCTTCCAGTGACCCCCCCCCCCAAGTCTCTCCGTACTGACCCTCTGTCAGGGGGAACTGCACACGTACAGCTTTCCTCCATTTTAATTATTGACCAAAGGGAGTTACGCTCCCTTGTCGATGTTATCTATTTCCTTCCAAGAAGCAACATCAGCACCTCCTCTGCTCTCTGCCATTTCATCAATATTCTGTACTTTAACCCCCAGCCTGCGACTGCATCCAGAGGAGGCTGAAGTCAAATGTAGTAGTTGGGAAGCATGGCAGAAAAATAGCTTTTTTTTATAACAGACATCACTGATTTGGAATGCTCACTTTAACCAACAAATAGTTTTGAGGGACTGAGCAATCCAATGAAAGAGAAAGGATAAGGACCTAAGATAAAGAGAGCTCGGAGAAGGTAAGGCTAGGACCCTGGTTTAGATCAGCATAAGGATTACTGCAGACAGTGTCTGTCTGTTACAGGTCAGCTGATTCATTGATTTGATTGATTGATCCAGATCAGCCTTTTTACAAACTGTCATTATCGGAAGAATCTGGATGGTTGTTTAGCCTCTGCCACCTTTACAAAGTTTTTCATGAAACAAATTCATGCATTTGTATTTGGGAGAAAAGATAAATGTTGTTGTGTTTCTTTTCACTTTGGTGAGTGGAAAGAAATTAAGATAAGGAAAGACAACATATTTTCCCATATCTAGCTCATTCATTATAGGCCTAGCATCAACTTCAGGGTGTCCTTTTTTGTAATATACAGTATTTTCAGCTCAAGCAAAGTTTGCAGTAGTTTCCTGCATTAATGATAATGGCTGCATCTACATCCATCCTGATGTCTGTGTAGGTTCTCGGTCATCCAGGTCATGGTTATCCAAAAGCTGTTTAAGTCAATCCACTGGACATTAAGAAAGTTCTTGAAGACATTTCGTCTCTCACCCAAGAGACTTCTCATGAAGAAGTCTCTTGGATGAGACACGAAACGTCCCGATAAAACGTCCCGAAACCCGATAGAGACGTTTCGTCTCTCACCCAAGAGACTCTCATCCAAGAGACTTCTCATGACGAAGTCTCTTGGATGAGACACGAAACGTCTTCAAGAACTTTCTTAACGTCCAGTGGATTGACTTAAACAGCTTTTGGATACATCCATCCTGGTCATTTCTCTGCTCTATCGGGTTTAAACAGAGGAATAAAGTTTTTAGCATTTGTGCAGCTGAAAACATAATAATCAAAATTAACTCCCACACAACCTGCTGATAAGTTAGCATTGATGCTTTGTTAACTGTTGATGCTGAGAAATTTGCAAAAGAGAATTTTTATTCTTTCATTTAAACAGTCCAACTTGTTTCCATCGCAGTTCAGGTTGGAGTTTTTGCATCCACTAACCAGGTAGTCTCCCCATATTTCAATAAGGGGCTCATCATTTTTTCCACATTGGGGGAAGTAAAACCAACCTTCCATTCTGTCAATGAGCAGCTTATCTGTGAACATCTGTCTGAGCTCAGTCTCAGGGCCTCCACAGCGAGCGTCCAACCTTCTCCTCAGGCGTTAAACCTTAAAGAGGACGATGTGTTGTGGGTTAAGGTCTCCCATCGAGGTTTTCCCTTTAACCACCACTCACACTTTTGAATCCAGAAAAGCTGAGAGAGCTAAAGACTCATATGACACCCCATTAGGCAAACCAACCGTTTGTGTCTTCAGCGACTGGAACAACTCATTATAGTGCTTCTGACTTAACTGTTAATGTATGACCTCAACTGTTAATGTTTTAGCGACCCGTGTTCACACATATCGTCTGTTTCTTCAACTTCTTGAATCTTTTTGGCTGCTTACAAACTACTTTTTTCACTATACACATAAGTTAGAATGTGAAACCGATAATGGCCTAGAAACAGTTGCTTATCTGACATTGTTTGTTTTTGTGAAAAAGTATGTCGGTATATTATGAGACGTGAAACTCCTCGCAAATAGTGTTCATATCACTGGGTTTTTGTTTTGTGTGTTCGCTAATGAAGAAACTTTACAGCTGACTGGTTTTCTTTCCCACTCGTGTGTAACTAGTAGCTAGCTGTTATTCTGTTTTAAAAGCTCAGAGGCCATATTTGCTGTCAGAGAAACAAATTATTTCCATTTTGGTATAAATGAATATCCTAAAAATCTGCTTCATCCATCCCAAAAGTCATTGTTGGTTCTTTCAATTTTAAAAACATGTCAGCAGATTAGTATATTAGAATCTGCCAAACTGAAATTAATTTTTTAAGCACTCAAGTTTTTCTTTTGGCAGAACAAAACAAAACACACACTATTTTCTGCTGTTTCCTTTCTATACCAGAATTTTTTCCTCTTTTTCCACTCCTGTCAAAAATTAGATTTTGCTGTCTTTCCACCTGAATACATCTATGTCTCACCCTCTCTCCGTCTTTCTGTAACTGTCTATATTTCTGACAGCTTGTCTCTCTCCTTCTCTGTTTGCCTGGTTTCTTCTAAACTGGAGCGAGACCACAGCACAGACATCTCAGTCAGCTGGCGCCTGTTTACACAAGGCATGTCTCTTCACAACAGAGGTGGTTACAGGACCGTGATCCCGCATCCTCTCTGTTTATTGTGTGCCACCTGGTAAACAAAGAGTTTCATTATTTGTATGTGTGTGCGTGTTCAGCTCATTACCGCACAGTTTCGTAGATGTTTTCTCACATTCAAACACTCTGACACCAATGGAGGGGGAGCCATCCTTGAAAAAGCGTGTCCTGATGCAACACAGCATCTACTCATGCCCTCAACACGGTCTTTCAGGTGCATGGTGGACATTTAAAAATGTCACGTCGGAAATAGCATTTAGTGGGCAAATCATTCATGAGTTGCTAAAATATCTTACCCAGAAATAGTGATGCAAACGGAAAATCAACAGCCGTGCTCCAAAATAACAGCTGCTTTCTCAAAGATTAGCTTTATAGCAGGCCTGCTTCACTAGCGACATATGACTTAGAAAAAATACGACATGTGACAGGAGAGCAAGAGCTGGAACTTGAAAACTGTGCAGATATACATTTACAGTGCACATTCGCGCAGCAAAGCTCGCAGCTTCACTGCAAACAACGGCACACTGTATGTTCTATGATGGGTCCCTAAGCTCCTCCTTGTTCGATGCTGCATGAGATCTTCCGTCTGTTGAACTTTCACATTGTCGGTCAAAAGCATGGATTTGTCTCTAAAAGCACACAGTAATTAGTAAAAAAATTACTTCATACTTGAGTTTTATGGTACCAGACATGTTACATTAAAGGTTCAGTGTTATTCAGTTGATTACGGTGAGCATTAATCACAACCATTCATGGATTTTTTAAGAAGTTCATGTAAAGTAACACCAATTTAAAACATGTCAACATTCTAGCACAGTTAGTTGAATACTTATAATAATTAGTAAGTAGCGACTTTAAATGTCAGGAAACATAAGATATAGGTGTGAAAAGGTCTTCATGTCAGTGCAGTGCATTTGATTTTTATAATTTTGCTTTGCGACATTAGTCCACAACATTTTATGGATTTCACTATCAGGCTGAATTAAAGGACTAATAATCGGAGCTCAGCATAAAGCAGATAATCAAATACTAAATGGTATCATGTAGTTAAAATAAGATCCTCAGACACTAATTAGAGCAATCTCTCCAGTTTTTGTCCATCCTCTGTCTCCCTTCACTCTGTCTCTTACTCTGCTCATCTTATTTGATGGTTATCATATGAGGGAGGTGTAAATTGCTGCTCAGGGCCATCACTACAAATTCCCCAGCTTGGATCTCTCCTTCATCTTCCAGTCAGTTCCTATCCCTCTTTTCTTATCCTCTGTTTGAATCCTTTCATCTCCGTGGGGGAAATGGGACATAATCACCAACTGTTGGCGCAGTAAGGATGCAGCACAGGTGTGAGGGTGTTTTCTCTTCTGCAAAAACACAAAGGAGAAGTATATCTACTAACTGGATTCAGGTAATGCTGTTTTTCTGCTTGCCTGTGCAAATATGATGTGCACGCTAACACACCATTGTTAATAAGGCAAGAAGTAATCAACCCCCCTACATTCTCAAATCCTTCTCCAGAGTAAAAACACTCAATCGCACAATAATGACCCAGGATGATGGTGTTAATAAGCAAAAATAAGAAAAAATGGAGACTGGACTCTGGTGGGAGTTGTACGCAAAGAGATGGAGGGTGAATGCAGGGAGAAATGTAAATGTAAGCGTGAGCCCAAGGAAGAAAAAGCCAGAGGGTTTCCGATACAAACGGACAGATGCAGAGCGCCCTCGTTCTTCGCGGTTAATGCATTCCATGAACCACAAGCGATTAATGAGCAACAAACTATTTATCTTATTATTTACGGTAATGTAAACTCTTATGAACCCTCCCCATACTGATATCAAACCACCGTCTACCTGTATTACCTTTTCCCACACTCTTATCGATTGACTGATCACTTTTGTGTCTCACGTAAGTCCGAGCCTCACGGAACTGAACGCACTTCCGGATGCCGTCAGCCAATAGAATGGGCGTACGGTATCATGTGACTGCCTACCAAAAATCCGCGATGAGGTGAAGTCACGAGGTTTGATGCGCGAATGCGCAGTGTAGTTTGTGCAGACAACACACAGTCACGCACATGAAATTTGGTCGCCCTAGCTCCCCTCAGTCCCCATGGGGATGGATCAGTGTGGCTCTGCAGGACGTTAATATCTGAGGCTTTGTCTAAGCTTTATAAAGCTTCAAATAACACAAGCGTTTGATTTTTGTTTTATATATTTTAAAACCATGGCGTAAGACATGTTTTTCTTTCACTAGTGTATTCTAGATTTTAATTAAAGAGAAATGACAAAGTTCCACACATGGGAGAGAGAGCGAGAGAGAGAGGGGAGGAGAATTCCTGTTATGGTTCATCATTGAGCTGCTCTGATAATGACAATTGAATAGGGACCAGCTTGTTGTTGTTATGCTTTTTGGCAGGGACTCGGTGTCTCTGTGTTTGTGACCATGCACAATAATCATGCAATCCTGATTGTGTGCATGTGATTACCCCCACCTCTCACACACATCCACGCTCAGAGCACATCATTTCACCCCTCTGGCAATGAGCGTTGGATGTGAGGTAGCTGGCCTCAGAGAAGCGTTGTAGCGTCGACACGGGGAGTGTCGCTGCCAGGTGAACTGAGGAGGTGAGTGTTGGTGTGGCGGGCCACGTGCCCGTGGCATTTAGTGATGGAAACTTGGAGAAAAAAAGGAGGAACAATCTCTGGATGAGTTCTTGTGCCCTAAGGAACCACTTCAGTGTCTGTGGTTGTTGTTTTTTTGTGTTGTGCTTCGCCAGCTCATTCTGCCGATTCTTGTTCATTTCTCATTCTCTCTATATTGTCTTTGTTCTTTCTAAATCCTCATCAAAATGTCAACCCCCTCCCATTCTCGTTCTCCTTGAATCCAGACTGAGCTTTCACTGCAAGGCTGCAGCATCACAACAAGTCATTAAGTTGTGTCCACACCAGGATGGACCAAAAAACACGAACGCTCCTCTTTTTCTTGTGGTCTCACAGTGAAAACTGAATGATGCATTAAATTGTTCCTCATGCACTAGTTGTTGGTCTCTGTTAAAACCTTATTGTACATCTGCTCTTCTGGAAATACCATGTGAATGCATTTTTGAGGTTGAGTGTTTCAAAATAGAACCTCTCTAGTGGAGGTGATAGTTATTAGTGGCTACTGTTTTAACATCCAGCAAAACGGTGATGTATTGTAATTTTTAGTGTTCGTGTGTTCGTCCACCACATATCTTCACAACCGTTGCAGATAGAAAGATGAAACAAAAACCACATTACTCGGGCGGCAGAGGGGATGAAAATGAGATGATGACCTTGACCTAGAGAGAAATAGGTCAAGGTCAAATTTTAACTTTAGTACTCATCGCAGATTTTCGGAAGGCAGTCATGTGATACCGTACGCGCATTCTATTGGCTGGCGGCATCCGGCACTGCGTTCTGTCGATAAGAGTGTGTGTGTGTGTGTGTGTGTGTGTGTGTGTGTGTGTGTGTGTGTGTGTGTGTGTGTGTGTGTGTGTGTGTGCGCGTACGTGTGTGTGTGTGTGTTTTTGTGTGTGTGTGTGTGTGTGTGTGTGTGTGTGTGTGTGTGTGTGTGTGTGTGTGTGTGTGCGTGTGTGTGTATATAATGTCATTGCTGTTATCTAATGATGTGATGACAGCAATAAGGTCATAGCAAAAAAATATATATATATACACGTGTATGTATGTATATATATATATATATATGTGTGTGTGTATATATATATATGTGTGTGTGTGTGTATATATATATATAAATTTGCCGCTACCTTGTCATTGCTGTCATCAATAGATTTTGTTTTCAAATCTCATGTTACAATCTCATGTTATAATTTTAAAATTATAACAAGAAGTTGTTTTGGCCATCTTTGTCATGCAATATTTCATCTGTTTTCATTCATGAAATTCATGCCTTTTTTCCTTCACCTGTTGGAACAGCCCACTCCTGAATCCTGGTGAATTCTGAATGTCACACAATCTTGTGTGAACACAGACACACATACACAGCTCTATAAATGCCATTGCTCTGTTTTGAGGGTGACCAGATGTATCTGTGCTCTGACAGTAGTGATACTGTTGACATTTCAAGCTGTAAATAGGAACATTGTGTGTCTGTTCATCAGTTTGTGTAGCACAGGTAAAACTGTTCTGTATTTTCAGAGCAGCACATGCTCAGTATATTCATTTTTGTGGAACCTAATTATGCCAAAGCTCTTTACAAGTAACTCTGTTGAAGTTCAAAATTGTATTGACATTGAATGTTAAGCTTATTATCTAAAAGAAAATCACAATCATAAAGTGATATATTTTCACAAAAAAGCAAAAAGAATTTTTGCACTTTATTATTTTACTGGTGTTAGTCTGTCTGTTTATTCTGCCTTGTGCATCTTTTTTCAGTGAAATATTCTTAAAGTTCTCCTCACCTGTTAAGTCAAGGAAAAAATCAGGACTGTTGCTACACATAGGTCACTGTGTGGTTTGGCTGTCATTAAAGACTAACTGTCTCCATAATGTGAGACAGAAGTGCTTTGTCGTAAAATCCTGTAATAAAATAGTGCTGAATATAGTAGAAATGCTGAAAAACATGTGTCAATGATTTATTTTAAGTTGCTTTTGTTGCTGCTGAGTGTACATCAGATGTATCCGCAAAAGTGAAAGCTACAGGCAAAATCAAAGTATGGGCGGATTGATGCAGGGTTTGATAAGTGTGTGTTGAACAGAGTAGAGGATGATTCTAGTTAGCTAATAACCATGCTGCTGCCTATTTACCATCCACAACGAATGAAGTGAAGAGAGGGAGTTGTCTGTTTGTGACCCATGTAGCCCACCTCAAAAAGTATATACAGTACAGTAATGCTTTTCAAAAACCTTTCCAACATGAGAAAGAAGTGTTAAAATTAAATGTTTATTATTGTCTCTTTTTTCATTTTTGTGGTTACAAATTGCATTTTGGCTCACTTTATGATTGGGATGAGAGTCTCTCTCTCTCTATGTATATATAGGTGTGTGCGTGTGTGTAAATGTTTTATATGTTCTTCACTAAAAGTGTATGTATACATGCTGGGAAGGTGCATTTTGATTTTTTCTGTAGTTAAGGAATTTTTTTTTGTAAACTTTTGAAAAATTTAATTTTCAGGTATAATTAACAGGAATATCTTAAGGAAACTGCATTTCTTCTAAAATGGGGTTATTTATATAATATCAGTATTTATTACATTGAGCACGTTTTTTATTCCTGAATGAGCTCACCCTTTCCTCATGTGATTTACAGGCACTAATTAATCCTTCTCACCTCTCCTCTCCCCTCCTCTCCCTCTTTTAGAGGTGCACAAACTCATAGATTGTTGGCCAAACCAACGGAGGAGCACATGAGGAGCGGAAACATCAAAACAGCAGCTTCCTGACTGGTAACGTTGCGTCTGCACCCCATCCATCGCCCTGCAACTCAAGAAGCGGGCGTCAGAAGGAAGGAAAACCAGTGACCACTCTTTCTACAGGCATGGTAATGCACCCTCTGTAGGCGCTGGTGTGTGTCTCTATGTGTGTATGTGCATTGAATAAGGAACCACTCCTCCATAATGGACGTGTAAGAGTTCAATCTGATAACTTGTTCTAGACATGACAACAGAGTGTTTGTGTGTCAAGGAGAGCTACCTGATAAGCAGCAGTGCAGACAGGAGTGAATGGCTTTGAGCAGGCGCTGAGAAGCTGTAATAGCTGAATGTTCTCACTAGAGAAAGAGGAGAAGGAGAAGACAGGAGCATGGAACAGACAGAGGAGGTGAAGACGATAAGGGAAGAAGAAAACAGAAGAAGACAGGCATGAAAGGTTGTTGTGAAAAGTAGGAGGGTGACAATTAACAGAAAAATACAGTTTCTGTCAGTTGTTTGTTATTCTGTAGGCATTTCTTTTTGAAAGCCTCACTGCCTTATGATTATGTTCTTATAATTTGATGAATAGCAATTATGAATTTAATATGATGCATCCTGGCTGTTTTCATTTGGAGATGTTTTTTTTCTTATGTTAAAGCATAAGAAGGGACGTAAGATATTTGAAAAATTACTGCTGCTTAGAGGAGGGGAGACAGGCTTTAAGGATCAGGGGGAAAATAATAAGTGGGCACAGATAACACAATAAAAATGATGAACAGAAATATGAGAGATGAAAAGTGCAATGAATGTGGAAAGAAAGTGTGTGGTGTGGTGAAACGGGAACGAGGATAGGCCTAAGAGCTGAGAGAGGTAGAGAGAACCGAAGGATTGATTAATGGTCTCGGGTTGTGACAGTGGGAGCTTTTCTTTCCCCTGGGGGGGGGCAGGAGATTAATTATTGAAAACCAGAGCATGAGAAGGAAAAATGACGAGTGGAAGAGCAGTTTGAAGGAGGAAGAATGAAAGGAAAGAGTGAATGAGTGGGAGCAGGGGGGGAAAAAAGTGAATGATTGAGGAAAAAAAACAAGATGCAGAAGCTGCTGAGCTGGGAAACTGGAGAAGAAGGCACTTGGTTGAGCTCATAAATAACCAATGCTAATTAGGGGTGTGTGCGAGTGTGTGTGTTTGTGTGTGTGGACAGTACTGTGATTAGTTTTGAAGTATGGTGATGCAGCTAATACTGGTATAACCTTGGCGAGGGTATCAACGCTTGTCCAGCACAATACACCAAACAGCGTCTTCATCAACTTTCCTGCTGTTAATCACCATGCATGCCCATTGCTCTGTGTTTTGCTCTTACAACGCTGTTTAGTTTGTGTGAGATAACTGCCTTGTTTCTGGGCAGGAATCTGTTAACAATTTCATGGTTTCCTCTGCACTTATGTCTTTGCATTGCGATGTTAAAGTCCTAAAAAACCTGCTGAAATATCTCAGAAAACTAAAATCAGCACTATTTTAAAATATTTTCCTGAAAGAACAAAGTATTTTATTTGTGACACTTTCCTGCCCATCCAGAAGACATTATTTTATGCTACACTTGAATTCCTGTTCTTTACAATCATAAGTCTACATATACCTCCTCACGGACTTTTGCATGTGATATATGTGACTCCATGCATGTGGTATTTTGAGAGATGGGAAGAGAGGAATATGGAGCACAATAAAACAGGATAGCGGAATGTGGCTCTGCCAAGCAGAGTGCAGATAAATCACAAAATAAATTTTTAATGCAATCTCCCTGAGGCCTTTGAATGTTACAGAGACATGGCCGTGTGTGTGTGTGTGTGTCTGTGTGTGTGTGTGTGTGCGTGCGTGCGCATGCGTGTGCGCATGCGTGTGCGCACGTGTGCATGCATGTATTTAATGGTAGTGATGTGTTTTCCGGGTTTTTACATCCCTCTTCATAGCAGTGGTGTATTGTAATTGTCAGTGTTTGTGTGTTCGTTCATTCTTTCGTCCGTCCGTTCGTCAGTTCACCAAATATCTTTGCAATCATTGCAGATAGGAAGATGAAACAAAAAGCACAATACTCGAGCGGCAAAGGGGATGAAAAGGAAATGATGACCTTGATTTTGAGTAATCTAGGTCAAGGTCAAAATTCAACTTTTGTACACTCAGGAACAGGATAAGATAGAAACACGAGGGAGATCAATGACAGTAGGTCAGAGCACTAGCTTGGATCTTTGACCTATGCAAGTATGTCAGGGTAAAATTTTGAATTCAGGGGTGTTGCGGGATGTTGCAGTCTGTGATTGCCTTGGTTCTAGTTGGCATAGTTTTGCTTTGATGGTGCCTTAGCCTGTGCGTGACTATTATTATAATCTCTTCATTCTGCAGCTGGTAAAATAAACACACATTCCTTGGCTGATGCCATTTTTTTTCACATTCACTTCTTTTTTCATTTCCCACCTTGCAGGTTCTGTTCTTGATCTGACTTCAACAAACAAACACACACCTACCACACATTATTCATAAATGGTGTCCTTAACAAAGACAATGGCTCAGAGCATCACTTTAATAACAGTTGTTATAGCTCTGTTGCTTTATCCTTCTTCTTGGCATGGGGTCAAGAAATGTATTGCAACAGACCACAGAGGGACAGGTGGAGGCGAAAGGAAACAGGCAGCGAGGGAAATGGAAGGCAGTAGATCCACTGCTTCTAAATTGAAGTAGCTGTGACTCACGGTGTGTGTATAAGTGTGTGTAATTGGTTGTACAGGTCGTATGTACATATATCACTCATGATTTTCATATTAGTGTGTATTAGCACAGTAGTTGTATTTCGCCATTAAACGCGTGGTGTTTTTTTGGGTTTTTTTGTGCGTGCATATCAGTTGAGTAAATGTAAATGCAGTACAGTTATGTAAGACGGGCCCGCCAGCAGCTCGGCCTCACTGAAGCATGAAATGGAGTGTAATTGGTAAGTGTGTGGTCTAAAGGCACCATGCAACAATGGCATATGAAGGCACTCAAACACACATATGCATGGTGTGTTCTGGTGGTTTCATGTAGACAGATGGAGTTTCACAATAGCATGGCGGGGGAAGCAACAGATTTCTGACTCCCATATACGGTATTATTAAATGTTTTTTTCAAATATATAAGCTTGAGTCCTCTATATGTATTTTATACGGTGGCTAAACTATACAACCTATTTGTATGAGTATTTCTTGAATTTTAAGCCATTATCAGTTTACTCGGGATTAAAATGCAGCTAAACGTTATTTCCACCGTCCAGAGTCACCTTCAGGTCGATGTGCTGAGTTTGGGTATCATTATTTAGGATTTATTTTGCACCCTTTCATACGCTGACACAAGCACACTTGTAATTAGAGGACGGTTGGTACAATTGACCGTCAAGAGTCTGTGGCCTTAAGGTGGATTCAAGGACAATCCAGGTGTTGTATATAGTTTACTGCACGTTTAAGTGAGCATGTATATAGAACCGTATAATCAAGGCATAACAACAGCTGATTGAAAATATTTTAACATAGAGTACAGGCAACTTTAATGCAGCATTTTTTTAAAATTAAATTTTAACAGAATTCTCAAACAATTACTTTTCCTCTTTACCATAAATGTATCACTCACCTTCTCTATCAGATCAGTATGTAAACCAACACAATCCTACCTCAGTTCTCATCCGGGTCGTAGTAACTCACATCGAAATGTCTGCAACTTTATCTGGGCACACGCTGGTCTAGGAGGTCGATTCCTGTCAGTGAGTCCTTCTTAAGTGCCCTGATTTACATGGTTATAAGAGCGGCTGGGCAACAACTCCCCCATGGTTGACACACAGATAGACAGTCTCTTGGCAGTGTGGTTTATGACTGCAGAAGCTCCCATTAGAAGCGGCTCATAAAACCCATGACTGTTGGTCTGTTAAACACTGTTCTGAAAAGGCACACAAGTATAGAGACTCAGACAAATATTGTGCACATGCATGTAAGTAGTCACAACTCACTGTTATAGGATTATCACCTATTCAAGCCCTCGACAAAGTGCTTTCCCTTTTCCTACACATGAACAGTCAGCACATGACATAAGTTGGACAGAATTCAGCAAAATGTCATGCATACTTTGTATGGATGATAGATATCTAGATCCGATTAGTTGTTGTTTTATTTACATTATCAGGAACAATGAACTACAATATTCATGTAGTTTCGCTCACATCCACCTACAGTAGTGGCTGTGATCTGTCCACAACTCCTCAAGAGCTAATGGGCAAAAATCATTTGTATTCCAAAAATGATTTTTGGATGAATTCTGCTGTAATAGATAGTTATGGTCTGTACACACAAGAAGTTTTTTCAATTGCAGGGGTATCTGTGTCTCAGGTTTTAAATTCATCAGAGCCAGTTATTATTTGCGATGGTTGTTTTAATCAAGTGAGTTGATATTCATTTTTCAGATGACATTGAATTTAAATTTGATTGTTTTACCGATAAAACCCAAAGATAACACACCTCCAGGAAGCTCAAATAATGTTTTTTCTCACATAGTAGTACCTTGAGATACAAATTTAATTTGTTCTGCGACTGAGCTCGTAAGTCAAACAACTCGCAAGTCAGCTGATGTTTAATACATCCGCAAACACATGGTAAAGAACAAGATCCGATCTCAGCTGATGTTGTATCCACCCTCCAACTAGCGGTGGTGTACCAAAGCGCGACACATATCTCGTAATTTGCTCGTATGTCAAACAAAAATATGGACAGAGCGACGGCTTGTAACTCAAACATCTCGTATGTCAAGCAGCTCGTATTCCAAGGTACTGCTTACTGTAATTCACTATTTTATTTGGCAGTAAGTCATTGGACTCAGTGGAGGTGATGATATATACTTCACTGCAAAGATTCTCTGAATTTCAACTGACATTTGTGTACAGTGTTATTGCTGGAAAACATTAAACAAATCTGCAGACATGATTATGCAAAGAAACCTCTGTACATGGATTTTTTTTACTGCTACGTTCTGGTGTGCTGTTCTTTCAAGGTATCTAAATTCACTCCATGTCACTCCAGTGTTTCTCGCCATAGTGAGAATCAGAATCGCAGCGGGGTTTGTGAGTGTAACACTGCCAAATGTGCCACACTCTACATACAGTGATATAAAGGCTGTGAGACATTATTTTGCTGCCCTTGTCCTCCATTTTGCTAATGGCTTTATCTCATTCACTCCAGTGAAAGAGAATATCACCAGTTCAATTAGGAATAGGGAGAATTGTGTGTGTGTGTGTGTGTGTGTGTGTGTGTGTGTGTGTGTGTGTGTGTGTGTGTGTGTGTGTGTGTGTGTGTGTGTGTGTGTGTGTGTTTGTGTGTGTGTGTGTGTGCGCGTGTCAGTTAGCATGCCTAGTGTGTGGTAGGCTTTGAGCAAATGTGCGTAGTGAATAAAGGGAAACGTGGGTCTCAGAGATAAGCAGCTTGTTGAGAGCAGCCTCCTCACAGTGAACTGGGTTATGTACCTCAGGCTCAGGCACAGTCTACTGTGATAGCCTCTGGTAATTAAAAGTGAACCTCCTCATTCAGATTCAGTAATATAGCAATACCCTGTAATCTGAGTTGTTTTTTTCCAGATCTATCTTCATATTTTTAAGTGAGAAACAGAAAAATCTTTGGTCCTGGATGATTTTATTTTTATGCGGTTAATAACACAAAGGTAATGCAGGTAGAGAATGTAAATCGCATTAACAGTACAATACGGGACCGTTGCTGCTAGTCCAGATAAAACCTGAAGAGGTGAAATGAAACGCCTTGACAAGTATTGTAATTTAGTACCAAGGCAGTCAGAGACTGCAACATCCCTCGAAGTGTAGGTCAGTACCTGAAAGTAGTAACTGACAAGTGCATAGCTTTAACCTTTCAGGGTAGGTCAAAGCTATGCACTAGCTGTGACCATAGATCAAAGCTAGTGCATAGGTAGATCAAAGCAATAGTTTCGATCTATGGTCTTAAACTGGCCTTCTCCCTCGTCTTTCTATCTTATCCGGTTCCTGAGTGTACAAAAGTTGCAATTTGACTTTGACCTAGTTTTCTCAAGGTCATCATCTCGTTTTCATCTCCTTTGCAGCCTGAGTAATGTGCTTTTGGTTTCATCTTTCTATCTGCAACGATTGCGAAGATATTTGGTGTAAATACATCCCGCTTCAAAGCAGTGATGTATTGCAATTGTCAATGTTTGTGTGTTAGCATGTTCGTCCGTTAGTCCGTCCGTTCGTCTGTTGCAGATAGAAAGATGAAACAAAGAGCAGATTACTCGGGTGGTAAAGGGAATGAAAATGGGATGATGACCTTGACCTTGAGAAAAGGTCCTAGGTCCTAGGTCAAGGTCCAGTTTTACCTTTTGTACACTCAGGAACCGGATAAGATAGAAAGACGACGGAGAAGGCCAGTGTGAGTAAGACCATAGATCAAAGCAGATGAAAATAGGTCAGAGCACTAGCTTTAATCTTTGACCTATGCAAGTAGGTTGCAGTCTCTGACTCCATTGGTTCTTGTTACTTTTGTTTGGGTGCATCTGTTATTCATGATACATTTGCCACAGAGAATTTACACTATATGGCTTTATACTTTATGAAAGATTATAATGCTCTCTTAGTGTAATTATATTTGCTGGGTTTATCTCATCATCTGCTTCCACATTAGCAGTGAGCTCCCCATTGTAACTGTTTTACATTTATATTATATTAGGTAATACCTAATGGTCAGCTCTCTGAATAATCTGTCACCTTTGATATTTACTCAGTTAAGCTCCTGCCCATCAAACTAGTGTGGCATGTTGAAAAAAAAACAGCTGATTTATCATCTATCATATGAATGTATCAAAGCGCAGACGTCTTGGTTCCACTTGCTTTCTTCTTCTTTCTTTATTTTATTTCTTTCAGCCTCTCCTCCTGTATTAATTTCTTTTAAAGGTTTCGTACTGTTTCCTCTGCTGTGTTCTGTTCTCCTTAACATATTTTCTGTTATCCAGTCATTAACTCCGCTCTGCTACTCCTGCTTGGGACATCCCAATGGGTTGATTTTCCTGCTTCTTGTAGAGTGTTGGATCTTTGGGTGACATATTAAATTTGGTGTCCAATTAATGTTGAGGGATGGTTTTTCTGCTGCTGCTTTTAGCTGAGGCTACACTAGTGAGTCAGCCGATGTAGCACTGGAGTAAAACAGAGTGTTAAATCAGATAACAAAAGGATAGATCAAATGAGAGGAACAGAAAACAGCATCGAGGACATCATTCTCCATCTGTTTGTGTATTTTCATGTTGCTTTGTGTTCAAATTCACTCATGAAATTGTCTGCGTAGGATTAACATGTGGCAGAACTGACACCCAAACATAACTTTTGGAGCCTTTGCAGCATTGATCCACAATCAGAGCAAAGTTCTGGCAATAATGATAATTTAATGTTCAATCAGCCGCATCAATTTAATTGATCGACCGCAGTTTCTCAGAGGGTAAGAAGGAGAGGAGGAAAGTGTGTTCGTAGGAAGAGAGAGAAGAGGAACGCCAAGAGTATAGGACTGAGAGTAGGGACGTTGAATGTTGGAACTATGACAGGAAAAGGTAGAGAGTTGGTTAACATGATGCAGAGGAGGAAGGTAGACATACTGTGTGTCCAGGAGACCAGGTGGAAAGGTAGCAAGGCTAGAAGTTTGGGAGCAGGGTTCAAGTTGTTCTATCATGGTGTAGATAGGAAGAGAAATGGAGTAAGAGTTATCTGGAAGGAGGAGTTTGTTAGGAATGTCCTGGAGGTAAAAAGAGTATCAGATAGAGTGATGGTACCATTAAAAAGCACGAGCTGTCACTGAGTGCAGAAGACAGATACCTGTCCACGTTGTCTGAAAGCAACACAACATGCAGCATGTATGTGGATGCACAGGTTGAATAAACTTAGTTCCCAACAAAGATACCAAACCTGTGGATCACTTTAGACACAGATAGGCAAAGTGTGTTTTTCTAACTCTCGCCCTTCTCCTGCCTTCCAGAGGTCCTTCCGTTCCTTTGGTAACGATGATCGCCACGTTATGGCGAAGCACTCCACAATATACCCCTCCTCGCAGGAGCTGGAAGCCGTTCAGACGCTGGTATCCACTGTTGAATGTGCCCTCAAACACGTCTCTGATTGGTTGGATCAGAGCAGCAGCAATGCTAACAGCCAGGTCGACGGCCTACAAGCGTACAGCGCAGAGGAGGACGATCCTGGAGACAAGCCCAGCGATGAGACAGAGGGCTCCAGCGACAACTGCAGGTGCGGTTGTAGTGACTCCATTATTTTCTTTTGATGAGGAATGATTAATATACGGATTAAGTCAATCTTAACATTATGTTAAAGTCAACATCCTCCATTTTTGCTTATATCGTCAGAGAATTGTATATTTTTTTTAAAGTGTTTGTCAGTTTTCCTGAACAAATAATAAATGGAATAAATTCTTGAGTAAATAATAAAGTCAAAGAGAATTTACATAAAACCACTTGACTCATCACATTCTGTGTGGTAGAATATTTTCATTAATCTTTGATTGCTTTTCATTGCATCCCGCTTCAAAGCGGTGATGTATTTTTAATTGTCAGTGTTCGTCCGTCCGTTTGTCCATCTGCTTGTTAGTCCACCAAATATCTTTCAGATAAAAAGGTTAAACAAAAATCAGATGACTTGGGCGGCAAAGGGGATGAAAATGAGATGATGACCTTGACCTTGAGAAAACTAGGTCAAGGTCAAATTTCAACTTTTGTGCTCTCAGGAACCAGTTAAGACAGAAAGACGAGGGAGAAGGCCAGTGTAAGACCGTTAAGACCGTAGATCAAAAATAGTGCTTTGATCTCTGAAAGTTGGTCAGAGCACTAGCTTTGATCTTTGAACTATGCAAGTGCTGTAGGTCAAGGTAAAATTTTGAATTCAGGGGTGTCGTGGGATGTTGCAGAATTTTTGTTTTTATGATCAAAGATTAATAATCAATAATAATTAATAGTCATCTGACAAAATCAACTAGATCTTCTGCCTGTTTAGTGCCTTGCTCGACACAGAAACAGAATTAGCATTGAGTATACATGAGTGATGCTGCGTGTTATTAATTTTTAACCTACATATTCACAAAAGTGATTTCTTTTTTGTTGCAAGTTTAATCTCTAAATGAAATGCCCTTAAAGTTTAAACAGTTAATAATGTGTGTTTCCCCTTTTATTGCAAAATCAGAGAACCCAGCAGCGGCGGCTCATTGTGTGGCGTGATGAGGATCGGTCTGGTGGCCAAAGGCCTCCTGATCAAAGGCGACATGGACCTGGAGCTGGTGCTGATGTGTCGAGACAAACCCACACAGACATTGCTGGACATTGTCTGTCATCATTTGCCTGCACAGATAGAGGTTAGAGACACATTTTCCACTGAACACTGATACACACACATGCGCACACACATAGACAGTCCATGTTTATGCTTTTAAAATGCTATTTCTTAGTTTCAGTCTTTCTCTCAGATATACACACCTGCGACACACACACACACACACAACACACACACACACACACACACACACACACACACACAAACAAACACACACACACACACACAGTTACATCATCTTTTGTCAAACTTTCTTCAGTGTCAGAAATTAAGCTGTGATCAGAGTTTCTGCTTGAATTTAGTAACTTACATAGGTCTTAGAAAAAGACATTTAATCTTAAGGGTACTAAAATGAAGATCAAATGCAGTGTATTGGTGTAGAAGTAGATAAACACCATGAACTGTTGGCACTGATAGACAAGAAACAGCACCGTCATCAAATGAGAAATCGAGAGGTGTTTTAGTATGTATGAGTCGTGTGATTAATGCTCTTATCACTAACTTAGTGTCATGTATCCTCATTAACTAGTCATGGCACAGTAATGAAGCTTCTTATGCTCCGGATAGAAACACTGATACAGCACACACACAGATTGCTGCAGCTTTTACTCTCCATTTGCTTGTAATCGTAAATAAGTTGGTAATTAAAATGCATTCCACCCCTTCAGTGTCCATTCTTAATGCTGTAAATAATGATAATAACTTATGACTGGACACAGAAATTTTTGCATGAACGAAAAATCAGTTGGATAAAAAAAACGTAACTAGGAATGAGTGAAGTAAAGCCCCTGTGCTTCTCTGCTTGTTCACTTCAACAGTTAGGTGATTTAGTTGTGTGTGTGTGTGTGTGTGTGTGTGTGTGTGTGTGTGTGTGTGTGTGCGTGCGTGTCTTGGTCCAGTGAACAGAGATTCTGTTTTTCTCATCAAAGCTAAATGGGATGTAGATGGGCCCTCTGTGACTCACAGCTCATTTAAGGAGAGATACACAAACACACTAGAAGACTTACACTAACCATAACTACGACATACTACACATATACCATACCATATACTTGATTGTTGAAAACAGTGTAAATTGTACACTTACAAATTAATACACTTGCACTTAGAGCAAGAGTAGAATATGTTATAACAGAAATCATCATACACGCTACTTGAGATGTTTTAATGTCTTTATGCTTTATAGAACCTGTGTTCCAACTTGTCTGTGGGAGTAAGTTTGTGTTCAATTGTAGGACTGCTTGCAGGTTATCATTGCAGACGATGGTGTTTTAGGTGTATGAATGTTGCAGGTAGCCATTGTTGTACGTAGGAGTGTTTAACTGCATGTCAGGCATCAAATGTGGCCACTGTGTATACTGATACAAATTTGTTATCAAGACGATCTGATCCTGACTGCACAGGCCAGATGTAATCGAGAGCTTGAGCCCAGGGGTTGCGTAAATCACAATGTAAATAGTGATAAACAATTTCATATATCTGACAATGAGGAAAAGATAGTGAACGCTTCAACGGAGATACCCAGACACTGACATCATTATAGTGTACCAGCTTTCACATCATCACATCGGCTTTCATAAATTTATTTGATCATCAAATGTATCTCATCTGCATAATAGATTTATAATATGGTAATTTCACATGTGTAATTACATCCCGCTTTAAAGTGGTGATGTATTATAATTGTCCGTGTTAGTGTGGTCGTCCGTCCGTCCGTCCATTTGTTAGTCCCACCACATATCTTCACAACTGTTGCTGATAGAAAGATGAAACAAAAAGCACATTACTCGGGCGGCAAAGGGGATGAAAATGAGATGATGACCTTGACCTTGAGATAACTAGGTCAAGGTCAAATTTTAACCAGATAAGGTAGAAATACGAGGGATAAGGTGTGAGTGAGACTGTGGATCTATCAAAGTAGGTCAGAGCACTAGCTTTTATCTTTGACCTATGCAAGTAGGTCAGGGTAAAATATTGAATTCAGGGGTGTCGCGGGATGTTGCAGTCTGTGACTGCATTGGTTCTAGTTGTATTCTGTGTTGATTAGACATAGTCAGTGTTCTCGCTTGTGCGCGTCCTTGCGTCATTTTTTGACAGGGATGTACAACCGTCAGACAATGTGCGTCCCTGGGACGCAAGCTTTAAATGCACTTCCATTCAACCAAAATATTCACAATGTATCAATTTCTTCACTTAAATTTCGAACCCTGAAATCATTATTGTGATAAAATTAACTAAAATGAAGGTAAAACAAAAAGTAATGCAGAAAGAATGCAGTTCAGGGATGTAGTGAAATAAAAATATAATGAAATCATAAAGCATAACGGTCCAAAATCTGCAACAGAAACAAAATGGTAGGAAGACAAGCGGTAACAAACATCAAGACAGAAATTCCCAAATTTGCAAGGAGGCAGGAGAAAAATCAAAACATAACTGAACAATCAATGGACAAATGTACACTTGAGAAATGGCAGGAACATGCCAGGTAACACTGCAGAGCACAGTGCAAAAGAGATGACATGACAACAAACAAGAGGAATGACTCAGGCTAAATGACAAACAGGGGGTGCAGAGAGGAGCAGAGCAGGTGGAGACAATCAGATGCTCAGAGGACGAAACCTAAAGGGGAAGACACAGGAAAGAAGCAACAATAGACTAACATCTGAACTGTGACTAGACTAAAATGAGAGAAACAATTGAACAACACAGATGACAAGAGACAAAGCACAAGACATGACAGAGGTGTCTGTAGGCTCTCAGTCATCCAGGTTGAGAAGAATAGCAAGAAAAGAATCAACTGGACTTGCTTGGTTGGTTGAAGATGATTCACTTCTCATCCAAGAGGATAATTCAGTTCCTTAAGCAAGTTCAGATTCTGTCTTTGCTCATCTTGATGACACAAGAACTCCTCTGCACAATAAAACAAAACATAATCAGTCAATCGACTTTATTTATAGAGCAGTTTTCATTCAACTTGCAACACCAAGTGCTTCACAGAATTAAGTAAGGCAGTCAGAGACTGCAACATCCCGCGAAGGGTAGGTCAGGGTACCCTGAAAGTAGTACCTGACAAGTGCATAGCTTTGACCTATCAGGGTATGTCAAAGCTATGCACTAGTGTTGACCATAGATCAAAGCTAGTGCATAGGTAGATCAAAGCACTAGCTTTGATCTATTGTCTAACTCACACTGGCCTTCTCCCTCGTCTTTCTATCTTATCCGCTTCCTGAGTGTACAAAAGTTGAAATTTGACCTTGACCTACTTTTTTCAAAGTCAAGGTCATCATCTTATTTTCATCCCCTTAGCCGCCCAAGTAATCTGCTTTTTTTCCCATCTTTCTATCTGCGACGGTTGTGAAGTGGACATATAGATGAAAGGACGAACGGACACACAAACGCTGACAGTTACAATACATCACCGCTTTGAAGCGGGACGTAATAAAAACAATACAAGCATAATATACGGCAAAAGGAGTAATTATTATGAAATAAAAACAGTACAAAATATAAAATAGATAAGATTAGAAAATAAAATACAACACTAAGATTGTCATCATCTTTAAAGGAGGATAAAAGCAGCACCACGAAATTCCTGAGTAACATTAGTTACAAGCCTGATTAAAAAGGTGTGTTTAATCTTCTTTTAAAAATGTCTGTCCTGAGGCCATCCAGGAGGCTGTTCCACAGGTCGGGGTCATAGAGGCTTCTTGCTGTCTCATCATGCGTTTTTGTTCTAAGTTTTGGTAAAAAGACCAGTGAGAGGGTTAATATGGTAAAAGCAGATCAGATCAATAAGAAGGCGCAAGGCCATTAAGACATTTAAAAACCGGTAAAAGAATCTTAAAATCGATCCTGAAGCGGGCAGGGAGACGCTGCAGGGACTCTTTTTGGGAAGACCAGAGAGCAAAGCAGTACAGGAATCTAAGCGATAAGAGATTAAAGCGTTCATTAGCACCTCTGTACCGGCCCGAGAGACAAACAGGCGGACTCTGCCTATGTTCTTAAGGTGATAAAAACCTATGTTTGTTATATTTTTAATATGTGGGATAGAATTTAGCTCAGAGTCAAAAATCCCAGCCAAATGTTTTAATGTGTTGGTTTAAGATCCTGTAATTTTGGTAAATGTTTCTCTGTCTGGCCTTCAGGAGCTATAAATAAAACCTCAGTTTAATAAACTCAAAATCCTGGAGCGTGACACTATTTCTGCTGTCATACATGATGATGCTGCAGCTCAGATGTGTTTCACTTCATGTTTGTCTCTCTCCCATTGACTGAAGTTGCGATCTTGACCTCTGACCCCTATGCTTTATGTCTATTGAACGACAGAAACTGACAGAAGAGAAATATGAGGTCACAAGCTCCTTGCCTGAAGCAGCCATCTTAGTTCAAACTGCAACAGAGCCCAAACTCACGCTGAAGATTACCCTCACCTCCCCAGCCATGAGGGAAGATGATGAAGAAGATGAAGATGAAGAGGAGTTGGAGAATGGGATGGAAGGGGAGGAGGAGGAAGAAGTAGAATTAGAAGAGAAGGAGCAAGATAAGAATTGGCGAGGTAGGAGCACAGACACAGGAAGCAAGGATTGTTTTCTGTCTGTCTCATTCATCATATCCATACATAAACACACACACACACACACACACACACACACACACACACACACACACACACACACACACACACACACACACACACATAATTTAATTTAATTCTGTTGTGTATTTATATAGTATGTTATAAAACAGTTGTTTTCACAACCATTTGAGTAAGAGCTTTGACCTTATTAACAGTGGCTGACATCAGACAGGATGGGTACCAGGGCTGAAACACAGGAAGGCGTTGTTTAACTGAACTGCTGCTCATTCTAATCACCCCTTCCTTCCCCAGCCCCCACTTTCACGGTTAGCAGGAACTGGTTATAATTGGTTGTGGGAGGTTAGAGTGGGGCTCAAGGCCAGCAGCCCAGAAAAATCAATAATCAAGCCGCAGGGAGCTTACCATCCATCGCGTGGCTCCTGTCCAACTGGGCACTTAGGTCTCCGAGAGAGATGAGGGATAGCATCAAGGTTAGCTGTACATCACACCACGTGCCACGCAAAGATGGAACGGAGGAGTCCACTCAGAATTTTACACATAAGGAAGCTGACATGTGACATACAGACGAGGAGCCGAGCACGCACATTATTCTACACCTGACGGATAAAAAGCCGTTACGCACTGGAAGTCTAATTGCCCAGATTTCATGGCGTACTCAAGGAGGTTGAGGGATGTGGGCCAGTCTGCCTAACAAGGTCGTGTCTCAACAAGGCAATGTGTCATGCTTTTGTACTTCCATCGCATGCATCAACAGGGAAAGGTACCTGTGGTTGTTGTCAGATGTATGACACACCCAAACCCAGACAAAACAGCACAGTATGCACATATATAAGAATAAAATCCTATTTTACTTTAAGATTCTCCACCATGAAGAGCATTTCACCAAGCTGATATTTACTCATACTGAGTAGACGCTACTTGGTTCATGTGGTGCTCTGCGTGATCTCAAAAAAAGAGGAGGGGTGTGATAATAAATTACATGAGGGCACAATAAAGTGATTATTTTTAAAAGACAGCACAGTGCATAGCAATGTAAGAAGAGCACCGAGTGGCCAAGTGGCTGGCACGGCAGAACATTTGAGAGAACATTGGGATGACGAGGGAGAGGAGAAGAAAATTTAATGATCCACTCGCAGCAGTGTAGTCCCACACGGGACTGGAATCACTGCGACAGACCCTGAGATACATCATTATATATCACACAGAGAAAAATATACACACCGCTGCATGTGTTACTCCTGGAGGAAGGACCCTGCAACAGCCAAATGTACTCAGAGATCATGTGACGGAGGCTCTCCTGTTGCTGCCACACATACTGTACAGTTTTCACTTCATGTTTCACTTCATGAGAGAAGAATTTTGCTTTTTACAGAAGGATGAGGAGGAAAATATCTACCTAGTTGTATTGTCACAGAGCTCTTTGGTGTGTTTTATGTCACTTCCACTCGACCCCACCCACAATAAACTCTTTTTTGAAAGCACACTCATTCACAGGCTGCTGCATTTGATTCAGCTCTCCTCAAGCATCACAGACGTCCTGCTGATTCCTAAGTAGAATAGAGAAGAGTGTTTTAGTGCGTTGGGCAGCATGAATCAAATACTCGCATATGAAAAAAATAAGAATGCCGCTCTTACACCGACTACGATACTCTGACTAAACCCTGCCTTGATCCTTTCTGTGTTGTGTTCGTCTGAGAATAGGTCAAGCTATCGTAGATTTTTTTTTTTTCTTTTCAGATCTACTTTAGGAGTGCTTGATTCTGTGTTTCACCCAGAGAGGGTGTTGTTCTCTGCACCATTTTTCCTCCCGGTCTGTGAAATCAAGTGCGCCTCTAGTAATCCAGAAGAAAAGCAAACACCTATTTTGACTCCTGCCTGGAACAGACTGGATCAAAATAATCGAAATCCTCTTCAAATACACAAAGGAGATATTGATTTACCTTTGCTGGGTACAGTGAAGTGTGTCCCAACAATGTGTGACATTAAATCAAACTCCTTAGGTATTTGTTTGGTGTATGTCTTTAAGGGGCTTTCCATCCCACAAAGTTGTCTCTTCCTTTATGATCCCAGTTGCTCCTCCTTTCACTGTTTTTCAGTGAAGCTCTTCAAACAACATTAATTAGGGTGCATAATTTTCAGTTATATGTAGTATATAGAAGAAATAGCGCCTCCTGGATTGTTACATATTTAAGGATCTTTATTTGTTTATTTAAGTGGACAACTTTTTGGCATGAAAAGCAACTTGTATGTACCAAAGTATCCATGCATGTGTGTGTGTATGTTTGCATTCACACGAGCTTTCAAGTGTGTTTGCACACATTCTCACACGCAGAAAAACAATTCAAACACACACACTCAGACTATGCCGTGTGTGTGTTTTACATACTCTATATTGGGTTGTTATTGTTTTGTGGCAGTGTTGGGTGCTGCTGCGCAGAGAGTGGAGGCTGAGGATGAGGAGGAGGAGGAGGAGGAGGAGGAGGGGGAGGTGCTGGATAGACACAGATGTCTCTTGGCCCTGGCAGCGCTGCGACACGCCAAGTGGTTCCAGGTCGGCACCCACTCACTTCCTGTCTTCCAGCCCGATGCTTATTGTAGCCTGACGATTCAGACAGAGGGGATGCGCTCACTGTCAGATAACAATGCAGTGCCTATAATGACCGCTTAATTTGACCCAATAAAGAATCAAATTGATTTTCATGTACTTCTTACGATTGCTTTCTAATATGGTCTATCCGTTCTCATTTCCAAAATACTTTCAGATTCTCCCAATATTGTGTTTTTCTCAACTGTACAAGAGTTGGACTTTTATTGTCAGAAATGTCGTGAGGCTACAAAAGCAATGGTTGATTCTTGTTTTTCTGTTGGCTACCATGTGAACCTGCCTGCTCTGTAAAGTATGTCACTGCTTCCCCTTTTTATTCCCATTCGTTTTTCTATCCCAACTCACCTGCAAACCGAAAAACAACTTGAAAGTTTAGAATGAAGGTATTTTCTGAAGAGAAAGACATTTTTGAAAAATACATTCAGTAGATTTGAAATGTTTATGGTCTCACACTTGGGGGGAAATCATAAACGGTGTTAGATACAATAGATACAAATACAAAACTCCATTATGCGGCTTTGAGCTGTATAGCAGGATGTTATCTGTGTGTGTTTGCAGATGTTCCAATCCTGCATTTTCTCAATAAACTCCGTCTTTCTATTTAATCCTCCATCTGGCTTCCCTCCATCTTTCCATCTTCTCTCCTATCTTTCACTTTCCATCACCTAGGCTCGAGTGAATGGACTCAAGTCCTGCGTCATCATTCTCAGGATACTCAGAGACATGTGCAATAGACACCCCATCTGGGAACCTCTCAAAGGATGGGTGAGTGCTTCGCTGTAATTACCTGTGTTTGAATATTAATGCCAGATATGAAAAGCAAGCATTCTCCCCTCTTCAGTGTTTATGCATGCCGTTACATTTTAACAAAATGCTCATTATGTCCCTGCTGTAATTTTATTACGGCTGGGATATAATTTTCACTATTTTATTGGAAATTAAATGAATGAGTGGTTGTTTCATGTTATATAATTATCTAAAGTAGAGATAAATCAGCACTAAAAAAAGTGTTTAAGTTATGAGATAATATTATCAGAACTGTACTTTCCATCACAGTTATGTGATTAGTGGTGTTCATACTTCTGCGTGTGCGCCCGTGTGTGTGTGTGTGTGTGTGTGTGTTTGCAGCCCTTAGAGCTAATCTGTGAGAAGGCAATTGCCACCTGCAACAGACCGCTGGGGGCAGGAGAAGCCCTCCGTCGAGTCATGGAGTGTCTGGCCTCAGGCATTCTGCTCCCAGGTAACGGAGTCTGGTGGGAGGACACAAATATGAGCGAAATTTGAAATCCAGCCGAGAAGTAGGGCGCGGGGGGTATTAAAAGTTCTTGGCATTCCTGATGAATGGAACTAGAAAACAGGCGAGATTTGCATAAATGAGCAGTTGAGGTGCATTTTTCAGTTGTTTCGCTAAGACCTGCTGTGACAGTCTGAGAAAGCTCATAATTTCACGAGTACCATAATCAGGAGCAGCTGAAGAGTTTCTCTACAAATTGTCGTGAATCCAAATAGCAAAAACAATTATTCAGAAGTATGTGAGCTGAGATTTCTTTTGCGTAATTAAAAAAATGCAAATCTAAGACTGACGGCAGTGTAACCGAATAGCAGTGGAAGTTTTGAAATATTTTAAAAGACAAATTAGCAGTTTATATAAGTGTAGAAAGAAGAAGAAAATACAAATGAAATTGGTTGTTTACAATTTACAAGGGAATATCTGTACCACACTGGCATCAGAATAATTATTCACGGACATTGTTCAAATATAAGACAACATTATTCAAATATAAGACGAATGAGCACAGTTTTTACCTAATCATGATTAAATTATCATGATATTGTTATATATCATTTGCTTTTTCCACTAGTCCAACATTCTTAAGGCTTCTGTTGTCACTTTTAATAGGTTTTCCTCAGCCAAACAGAAATTTGTTGAATGTTAAAACCCAGGAGTATTTAGTGACAACTTGTCTGCTTGTTTTTTTGCGTTTTCTCTCCCTCAGGTGGTCCAGGTTTACACGACCCATGTGAGAAAGAGCCTACAAACACACTTGCTGACATGACCGATCAGCAGGCCGAGGCTATTACTTACAGGGCACAGGTACACTCCACACACACACACACACACACACACACACACACACACACACACACACACACACACACACACACACACACACACACAGACACACACAAAGACACGCACACACACCTAGGTAAGCATACATCAGCCTAAACACCCTACAGTTATCACCCAGCTGTACTCGCTCTGAGCTGTCGGTGTGTGGGAATCATTGATGGTCCAGACAGAAAGCATCACCATACCAATCATGCAACACACACACACACACACACACAGACACACAGCGATACATTTTTCTCCTTGCATCTTAATGATTGATGTGAGAAGATGTGAGAAACTCTTGCCACTCAAACCATACATACACCCCTCCGTGACACTGAGGATGTTTTTGGTGTGCGTGTGGGAGCGGGGGGCGTGCACGCCGTCATCTCCGTCTTCACACACACTCCATCGAGCATGACAGCCTCACAGCCACATGGCTTAGTGAATCTCGTTGACCATTTCCTTTGAAGGCAGCCTGAACGAGGCCGGAATGTCAATGGGGATAATTGTATTGGAGCAGATACAAGAGCAGATAGGGGAGAGAGCTGTTCTGTCAATGAGCTATGCCAAGCCTCATGAATATCTGAGACACTCTGGCTGCCTAATGGATTTATATTAGCAAAGCCACTGTTCATCATTCTGGTCATCTTTGGGATTGTTTGTGGGGATTGAGGATGTGTACAGTAGGTTTAGAATGATAAATAAACATACATATGCACTGATCAGTATATGTGATGATATTTTTTTTTACAAAAATTGTAAATGTAAAGATGCATCTACTGATGAGAAATCAGTGTGTTTTACGCGTTTCCAGTTGTGTATAGACATTTATTGAGTAACTGACACCTCTACCACAAACATCGAGACCAGAACATCGAGGAGTTTCTCCCATAGATTACATACAAATAACTCACAGCTTGTAACAGCTGATGTTTGCAAACTGTGAGCATGATGTTGGAAAGAATAGTGCACTGAGTAGGCTGAGAAGTTCTAAACCAACGTAATCAAGTTGCATCGTGGGAAATCTAGGAACTTACAGTAAGTAAGGGTAAAGCTACTTTGTAATAGTGTCTATGTGTGTTTTACATTCAACAGCATGCTCTCAGACTCATGGCATTCGGACAGATCTACAGGGTGTTGGAGATGGAGCCTCTTCCCTCAAACAAACCATCACTGAAGTACCCTTGGTCTGACAAAGAAGGTGTGTGTGTATGTGTGTGTGTGTGTGTGTGTGTGCGTGCGTGCGTGTGCGTGTGTCAGGCTGTGTCACTCTTCTCAGTACGTCAGCATGTTTGTCTGTCAGTCCTTCACATGTGCTTGAATATCTGTCTGTTAATCCGTCTGCTGGCTTTCCTCTCAGTGGGGTTCAGTTATTCCTACGACTTGCAGGTCTTTCGGACATCCTTTTTAGCTCAGGTTGCTAACAGTTGTTTTCCTGACATGACCTTTCTGGATGTGTTACGTGGTTTTCAGAACACCAGCTCTGACAGCACGTTCAATATTTCTGACATATGAAGCATCGCAAAAATATGTTCTAGGTAGGATGAGATGTCATGTTTAGCTTGTGTATTTTTTTTGGCCACAATAAAACGCAGTAGAGGGAACTCTGATGCATTGTTAACTTCTGTTTTTGTCCCACAAAGTTAGCAAATTTTCAAAGAAATTTTAAAGGAAAATTGCGTCATATCTTTTGTTCTCAAAGGAGCTTATATGTCTTCCTTGTTATTTGTCTGTCCATCAAATCTTGTCTGATAGTGTATTCATCTTTATACTTGTCCTGACATGTTGCTTGTTTTAAAATCCCTTTATTCTGTCGCAAACAAGTGGCTTTCTACTAGATTATAAAATTGTGTCATATGTGTTCTGTATACTTCATCTGTGTTTCTCACTGCGTGCCTCTGACTTGTTTTTTCTGCAGCTCTTGGTCTTAAGAGGCCATATGAGGATGGAGCCGTAGATGACAAGGACCTTATTAAGAAGATGAAGAGGAATCTGAGGAAAGGTACATAAGAAAAAAAGAGGAAAGAAAAATCAATAACAGTGCCTTGTTGCCTTGTTTTTTTTTATTGTTTATTTAGCCTGCTCGATTTTAAACGGAAGGAAATATTTAACTCCAAGAAGTAGCAATAAAAAGACACACTATTTTACAATAGAGTTTTTCCTTGAAACAAAGCAACTAAACGCTCAGAGATGCCTTTATTTTTCTCTTGTCTCTATTTTCGGTCCATGTTTGCTTCTCCTTCCCTCTCTTCCACCTTCCTTTCATCCAGTGGAGGCAGATCAATAGTATTGATGCTAATGTTTTAGGAGACCACCCAAGCAGTCTGAGCTCTTTCCTCATATAAGGAGAAGATGAACCAGGACTAATGGAGACAGAGAGGCCTTTTTAGATATTGACAGGCAGGAGGAAAATTATTGAAAAAGAAAAAAAACAAGAGAAGGACATTAACTTATCATGAAATACGACTGTTCTTCCATTCAAATGGCTCATAATCTGATTTACTGGTGACCGTAACTAGCTCCCTTCCTCTTTTTTTGCATTAGTCCTGGACAGTAAAGCCATAGACTCCAACCAGCCAATGAACGCCCTGATGCGGTTGAACCAGATCCGGCCAGGACTGCAGTATCGTCTACTGTCCCAGTCGGGTCCAGTTCACGCTCCAGTCTTCACCATGTCTGTGGATCTAGACGGAACAATTTATGAAGCTTCTGGATCCTCCAAAAAAACGGCCAAGCTCCACGTCGCTGTTAAGGTAAAAGGGATAATGTTGGCGTATAATTTATTTGGACATACATACCCAAAGAGCTTGTGTGTATCTATACATATGATTTTGATGTGTGTTTATTGGTGTTTTGCGTGTGAGGAAAGATGGAGGTGGACAAATCCTTGTAATCCCAAAGAGGTTGTGAACAAAGAGACTCACCAGAGGGCAGAGCTAAGATAATCCGCTGTCCGCTCCATTCCCATAAAAGGCTGGATCTCCCCTTTCTGTCTCCTCTTTTTTCCACTCTCTCTCACCCGTTTCCTGTCTTTCATGTACTCACCTTTTGATCCCCTGTTCTCTCCCTCACGCCCTCCCACCCACCCCCCCATCTAGTTTCTCTCACTCACTAGAGAGGCGGGCACAGAATCTAACACAATCACCCGTTTGGACCAAAAACTTGCCATTGTCCTTTTTTCTACAGAGAACAGCTTTTTTCTGACTGTGTGTCGAGTCCTTTCAGGAACCTTTGTGACTATTCATTATAATAACTGCATTGTAACCATTATAGCCAGTCTATTCTCTCGGTACATTCAGTATGCTGCAGTATTGCTGTCCCAGGAAGAACTGGTGTGATTTCCCGTAAATGCTTATTAAAAACCCACATGGAGGCTCGCTGTTTTTTATGTAATGTCATTGAAGTTATTTCCAAGTACAGCAATTACGCGCTTTAAGGTATCACCGTTACACTTTTCAATCTGGAAAGTGTGTCACATCTCATGTGACATGCTGTTTCAGCACATTTGCGGTTTTACTGGTTTGCAACACCCGTTTCACTAAAGTGATCTGACTGATTTTTATGGAAAGATTGGAAGATGTCTCAAAAATGGAGCCACTGATTGTCAGAGTCAAGTTACGATTTTAATATTTTTTCTAGTTATTTAAACTTGATTCTGAATTAAGTCATTTTGGTGGCGCATTGGATCGTGAATTAGGGTTTAATGTAATTATATTGAAGGTGTGTGCACCCTAGAGTGCTCTTTTAGTACATTACGGATATTGATTTTGATTTTTCAACTCATTCAAAGTTAATATTTATAATCTTAATAATAAACCGTCATAATGTTAACATACATGAGCTTGTGCTTGAAATCCAAGGATTAGTTTGGGGTTGCTTCATGTTTGTCTTCTGCCAAATATCTTTCTTGCTAATTCCAACATCATTTCGTCCTCCAGGTTCTCCAGGCGATGGGTTACCCAACAGGTTTTGATTCAGACCTGGACCCTTTGAGCTCAGATGAGAAGTCAGATGGTGAAGGGAAGAGCGAGACGTCATCACACACAAGCAATAACCCAACACACTCCTCAGACAGTTCCAACACACTGGAGGTGAGAACTGACAAATGCTTTTTACATAATGGATCGTAGTTGTAAATATTTTAATAGTCGCAGTTTTAGGACAAAAAAGGTACCCAGGTTATCGATCATGCAAATCAGTTTCAACTTTCAAGTTTACTGGTTTATAATGAAGCTATGAATATGCTTTTAAATTAAATTACTTTACTCCCCAGGTGCGAACTCAGGGCCCCATACTGACAGCGAGCGGCAAGAATCCTGTCATGGAGCTAAATGAAAAGAGAAGAGGCCTCAAATATGAACTCATCTCTGAAAGTGGAGGCAGCCATGACAAACGCTTCGTGATGGAGGTAGGAGCTTCGTGTGCACGCTCAGCAGGGGGAAATTATGAAACATGCACACATTTAGGAGTGTGCTGCCATGTTAAACTTCATATTATCAAACAGTTATAGAAACTGAAGCTCACACACACACACACACACACACACGCTGATCGGAGGTAGAGTCAATCAGTCAGCTGGGTTCCTGGAGCAGGCCTGTTCTCCGTGGAGTGTGTTGTTTTGCGACATGCCTGGCTGCTCCATCGCTCTGCTGGTTGATTAACGGGCCTGCCAGACAGCGGGACATCGGTAAAGAAGCTGTCCTGTTCAGCAGGACTCACTGGTTGAGTTACTGATGACTGATAAGAGTGTTTCTGTGTGCGTGTGTGTGTGTGTGTGTGTGTGTGTGTGTGTGTGTGTGCACGCGCGCTCATATGACAGGTGGAGGTTGATGGGCAGAAGTTTCGTGGGGCAGGCCCCAACAAAAAAGTAGCAAAGGCCAGTGCTGCTCTGGCAGCTCTGGAAAAACTCTTCTCTGGTCCCAACGCATCTGCAAACAAGAAGAAGAAGATACTGCCTCAGGTAAAGAGATGCACACACACATTAAATGACATACTGTACGTATGAACTTTTTCACGCTGTCATGGAAAAGTGCAACTGGAGTGTAAGCAATCTATTTTTTATTTTATTTTTTTATCGTGAATCACCTTACAGAGATTATAGCGTAGTACACAGCCTTCTGAGTTAGCCTGCGTACGACTCCTTCAACCCTCCCCGCCAAAGGTGAAAGGATTGCATTCAATCATCTTTCATGATCAGCATCCACGAGGCAATTTGTCCACTTAGTTAAGCCACCAGTAATCAATGGTCCACATTTAATGTGTCTAATGAGATCAATACTCAATGGTTCACCACTCTGATACATTTTGTCTTCAAACTAAAGTGTATTAGAACATGTTTTGCATCAGTGGGCAGATAGTCATGATTTTCAAATACTTTTGCTGAGCTACGGAAAATTTTTTTCTCCATTTTTAATCATTGTGCCGGTTTGCTTTTACTGTCATGAGACGTAACTCATTCAGAACGAATACATGTCATATTTGATCCGCACATATTTGAGCACTTTTTAAGTCAAACAGCCACATTTTGGAACGAGACGTTGTCGTTTCTCCCCCTGATATGTGACCTGTGGGTGTGAACTTTTATAAATTACTGTGCGTTCAGACTAAAGGAGCCCTGGCCGCGGCGGCAGCAGCCTCAGCAGTTGCAGCTCAGGTAGCCAGAGGAAGAGGAAGAGCGGCTCTCGCAAGAGGAGCCTTCGTCAGTGCAGCAGCGCCCGGATACGTCACACCAGGTAGTGACGAGATTAGTATGTGGTTTCGTTTTCATCATGTGTATGGTGTCCATGTTTTTTGTTTCTTTCAGGTGTTCTATGGTTTTTTTTGTTTTGCTATTTCATATTTTAGGTGGTTGTATGTAAAGATCTTCCTTTACATAGGTGACTTGCTCTGTTGTTCTATATTTAAATAAGAATTCAGTACTGAACTGGAACTATCAATAGCATACAGACCTACCCTACAGTCCCATGTGGTCATGGAGACAGAAGCTGCATTGATGCGTGACAGCCTGGGAACTCAATAATGGACGGTTTTAACAAGAAATCATGCAGAAAATCTGAATTTTATGTATTTTCCATCAGTGACCTCAAACAATTTATGGCCCTATTGGTGTGTGAATGAATGTACAGTAGTTGCGTGTTCGGGTTCATGATAGTCTTGTTATGAAGGAGTGTTTCCACTTTACATCTCTTACCCAGAACCCACTGCTGCCTGCCAGAGTGCAGCATGGCCAAAGTACTCATCGAAAAAAGTGTAGCCAGGAATTTAACAAGTGCGCAATTGATTTGGACGCTGTAATCTGTTCCCCTACAGGCTTCGGGACACCGTACGGCTACAGCCCAGCTGCAGCAGCTGCTCCTGCGTATGGTACGTGCTTCCCTCTGTGTCCTGCCTATCGTCTGCTTCAGCCTCCTCTTTTAAGCTAACCTAAAACACCTGTACTGCTAACCATCTAATCCACCTTCAAGTTCTTCGATCTCTTCTGCTCCAAGCTGCTTTCAAACTTGAATATTTCTAAGTCTGCATCCATAAATCTGTCTGTATTGAAGGCTTCTCCTTCTTTTTTGGTTTGCTGCCATCAAATTTGTCTGTGCTCGGACTAATTGTGCGTTAACCCGCTTTTTGGCTCTCCCTCCCTCTCCTCCTAAGGCTGAAACTCCTCTCTGACAGTGAATTGAGGCTTCAGGTCGATCACAAGACTCACAGAAACCGATCATAGTCACGATGACATGAAGGGATAGAGCAGCTAAATAGACTAGATTTCCTGACACACTACCTCTGCTGTCGTCATGTTTTTTTCTGTCCAAGTTGGCAGGACGCACAGTGTGAGATCCTCGCTCTACCTGCTGTTATTTAAGACAACCTGGCCGCTGTATCGCTGCTCCTGTTACCACCGCCTCTGGGCTCCATGTCCTGACAAGACTCCCTCTCAAACGCAGCAATAATAGACATTTATGCTCTAAAATCTACACCCGTCTTGACCTTTAACAGCAGCGGTGCATATACGTCCCTCTGTCACACATATTTACAACCCCAGAGTCGGCCTCGGAGTGTGAGCGCTCTCTGTCCAGGTTGAAAGGGTCTTCTGTGCTCAGGTGAGACTGGTCTGGGGTCCCAGGCAGACATTAATTTTCCCCCGAGATCCCAGTAGCCTTGAATATGAAGTGCGCCATAGTTTTTCTGTTTATGGAGGAACTGGGGCTCTGCGTTTATTTTAGGGGTTTCATTACGTCCAAGGAATTCACACACTTCTGCTGGTTTTTTTGTTTTTTTTTTGTCACATCAGGGCTCACTGAAATGCTTGAATTCACTGGTCGATTCCTTCTTATTAGATTTTTTTTTTTTTAAATTAATTGCACATTAATTTAAAGGCATTTAAATGAAAAACAAATATTTGAAAACCATTAAAAAATAGGCTGTTATTACCTGGCCAGTGAAAATATGTATCTCTGTGCATCATCAAGTGACTGAGTGGGTGATGATTGTGAGGTCAGCTGACCCAGACTTTAAACATAAGCTGTGTATTCCCACAAGTAGGTTGAAAGTCAGGCGGTACGGTGGCGCAGTGGGTAGCGTTGTCGCCGCACGGCAAGGGTTCGAGTCCTGCTCTGTGCAGAATTTGTATCCCCTCCCCTTTTCTGCGTGGGTTCTCTCCGGGTTCTCCGGCTTCCTCCCACCTCCAAAAGCATGCGCTTCAGGTTGATTGGCTGTTCCCAAATTGCCCGTAGTGTGTGAGTGTGAGCGTGCGTGGTTGTCTGTCTCTGTGTGGCTCCGTGGTGCACTGGCGTCACGCCCGGAGTCTGGCCCGCCTCATGCCGTAAGCCAGCTGGGATAGGCTCCAGCTCCCCGTGAACCGCTACAGCGGATAAAGCGGTGATTAGAAGATGGATGGATGGAGGTTGAAAGACAAATAACTAGGAAGGTTCACCACAAGTTATTTCAAAAATAAATCTAGAACCGTACTAAGAATCAGGGAAAGTTTAATCATCACAGTTTGTGTCTGCTTCTGAATGGTTACCAGCATGTGATCGGAGACACTGGGGAAGGATTGAGGCAAAACACAAAGTCATTGGTAATGTAAGACGCGCCTGCTGTTCAGGAGGTTCACAGAGAACGCCTCCTCTGTCTCTTTACACCGAGCTGATGAGCTGCAGGGGAAGAGTGTTAGTGAAGTATTTAACAGCACAATGAGATGGATTTTATTTTGATTTTATTTATAGGCTAAAATAAAACATTCATACTGCCGCTAGACATGTGTGTGAGGCAGTGTAAGGATCCATAGGGAGCCTGCTCTTGGTCTGTCTTCTCCTATTGTTCTGGGGTCAGGACCTTTCTCCGGCTAAGAGCGTGTCAAAGATCCAGGTTCCAGATCAGAAACACAAATCTATGAAGTTGTTTCTTATGGGCTTGAGCAGGAGGAGAGAACCAAACTTTGGGTCTTTCATTTGCAGAGGAAAATCAACAAACCCTACTCCTTCTGCCTTTGAATACTAAAGCCGAGAGGGAAGAACTAGATCCCTTCGAGGCTTACATTTCAATCAGAAGAAAGAAGTATGTGGAAACACTGCAGATGACTTGTTTTTTTCATCCTGTTTCCTGCTTCAAAGCTGTGCTGATTTGGACTTTCTTGGTGGCAGAACTGTAGGATGTGTCCTAGACCCCTGCTGGTCTCACGAGAACATCACAAGGAACTAAGCTGTGATATTTCAGCACAGAACTTAGAACATTATCATTCTGTAGAACCCAAAACGTGATATCATTCTGTAGAAACTGGAATGTTATATTATTCTGTAATGTTTTGTAGAACCTACGACATTACCGCACAGACATTTGTAGAAAACAGATGATATTTTGGCGTAGATCATAATCTCGTAAAATAAAGGACTTACCTCACAATGCTAAACACTTTAACTTATAAAATGGAACATTTTTGAGAAACAGAACCTGGATTTTGTTACATAACACAAACAATTATTGATAAAATAAAGAATATCATTTAAAACCAGATCTTTGTCATATAAAAGAACATCAGATCAAACAACAGAGGAAAGGATTCCGTAAACTAAGTAAAATCACACGTTAAATCATAGAATACATATGTTGATAGTATACAACATGTAGTGTATTCATTAGAACAGAGAGCATTACATACTGTAGGTCACAGCAGATCAACTATATAATATACATTCTAAAGCACCAGCAGCTCATTACTGAGACCCGTGTTCAGTTCTCCACCTCTTCTGCACCTCTCCTTTTCCTTCTGCCTCCTCTCTACTAATCACTGAGGATGGGTGTCACCTTGTTTTCACACACGCCCGCCTGCACTCACTCTATCAGCCCTCCCCGTCTGCAGATGATGTGTGTGTAAGGGGTAGTTTGCTGGATTCTAACGTAGCATAGGAAACATGTGTGGACTCATGCAGAGCTGTGCTCTTCTCGTGTCTCCCCTCTAGGTTTGCCCAAGAGAATGCTTCTGTTGCCCATCATGAAAGTGCCCGCCTACCCCGTCCCCCACTACCACTTCTTTTAGCGCAGGAGACCCCCGTACACCAGACTTTCTCACGCACACCAAACACTTTTATGCAATCTTTACAATTTTGTTTATTAGAAGGGAAACTGTTTTTTATACAATACCAATGAGGGTGGGGGGGGTTTGAGGACTTGAGCTGAATATTTGTGAAAGGGCTTTTCTGTTGTTGTTTTTTTCTGTTTTCGTTTTTGTTTTATTACTGTTCCAAAAACTTTTATGAATATAAGAAATAATGCAGGTTTAAGTTCTTAAAAGATTAAGAAAAAACTTGAAGGATTTTTACTGTGAATTGTGACCTCATTCTGAGTTTGTATCAGCCTTTTGTTATTGTGTTTACTCTTTGTTGGGAGAAGATAGATTTTGCAGTATGATCCGCACAATACACACATTTTCTGTACAAATAAAATATAAATGTGAGCTGTGTGAAGGATGTATAGCAATAAAAAAAACATTAATGTTGGAGAAATAAAGTTTATCTCTTTCAAGCTGATGACTGCCTGGTGTATATCTGGTGTATCAGCTGGTAACGTCACTAAACGGACAGGAAGTTTTGCTCATTCATTCAAAATCCAAACTGCGTATGGCAGCTGTGATCCGAACATGTTTAGCTTAAATACTCAGTCATCATACATGCATACAGCTTAAATTTCAATCGCCTAGAATCCTTTGGTACATCTCATTTCATCCTTTTGACCCCGGCTCATAGATATTCAGAGAGAACAGCAAGAAGAAGACAACAGATGAATTCAGGATGCTTGTCAGATCCTGCATCTTGCATTCAGCTGCACAATCTTATTACCTGACTAGAATTAGTATTTGGCAGGTCATCAGAAGCATCACCTACAGCATTGAAGATGAACAGAAGCCTACTGCAGCTTTCCCGCTGTGATTTCAGAGCTCGGTAAAATTCTTTGAACTCAAACCAAAATGGGAACAGAGTGACCCAAAAATAATGAGAGGAGACGTTAGTTCAGACTCCAGTTACATAGCAATGAGGAGCTGATGAATGCAAAACTCACTGTGTTCACCTTGTTTTACATTCATTATTTAAATGTCATTTTTGTTTCTTGTTTTCCACATTTTTACTTTAAGTAGGAATTTCTGTGCATAGAATCATCTAATATCCCAGGTAGAAGTGAGACTGTAGAGGAACTTGGCTAAAATGCAAAGAATCCAGTTTGTTCCATCGACATGCTGGTTGAAGGTCGGTGGGTCCCCACCTCATCTCGGTCATCCATCCAGGACGAGGTGACCCCTTTGATGACAAGTCCATGGTTATAGCTGTGTGTGTGTCGGGCTGGTGGGGGGGGCAGCCATCGGATCAGTAGCTGATATGGTTGAGCTCCATTGAGTTGCTATGAAACCTTTCAAATGACATTTTGCAGACCAACACTGAAGCTCATTTTTACGTGACTGAAAAACCACCCGCTGTTACATTCTGCATTTATTTTCTGTTATTTTTCTGTTCAAAGTTGAATTCCTTTTTTTTTTTTTTTCTTTTCACAAATTAATTAAAATTAAAATTAATAACAGATTCATGGTCTTTAATGTTCACTGCTGGCATCCTGCTACCACAGTAGAAATGTTTGATTTTATATATGACTCTGTATTTTGATGGCTGGATTAACTATAAAAAATTTTTTTAAATTATACAATTCTGGAAATTCTATTTTATTTCCTCCTTCATTCTTCCATTCATTTATTTTCAGCGATTTATGTGGGGTCGAGTTAGTGCCAGCAGACAGCAAGGCAGACTAAAAATATCTCCCCATCCAATGTTCTCCAGCTCCTCCTAAGGATCCCAAGGTGTTCCTAAGTCAGATCACATTAATAATGTGTTCTGCATCCTCCCTGGAGGTTCCTTCCTTCCCATCTCTGTCAGAGGCAGAACCAAGCCTCTCTGGTGGAAGAACATTTTAGTTACTTGAATCTGTTATCCTGGTATCTCATTCTTTCTGCCACAGTGTTGTTATTACTGCTGAGTGGTGAATCAATCAGCCTGAATTGTGCTCCACTTTAGCCTCACTTGTGAGCAAGACCCTGGTGGTTTGATCCATTTGGGTTGGGACTGAGTTAATGGCCATAGTGAAAGAAAATGCCCTAAACTCTTTAGAAAGAGCAACACAGATGAAACCCCGTTCTACTGACCGTTCTCATTTTGGTATTCCAGATGATGTAGTCCTAGAAGTGAAATATTCCTGTATCGAAGCCTCACATCTTGTTCCTAGTACTCACTCTGTTTGTGTCTGTCCATCGTCCTGCAGGTGGTCTTTTCATTGACAATCCCTTCTACCAGCCACGGACCATTGCTCCTTTCATCATTCATCTGGGACCCCAGGATCTCTTCTCTGACTTCTAGGGGCAGCGGGTTGCTTCACTCTCAACCTGCCTGCAAACGCTGGACGCCTGTTTTTTCCATCCATTGGACCTTTTTTTTTTTTGTAATCCGGACAAAGAACACACAGATTCAAAAACTGTTTGGAAGGCGTTTTGCCCTGAAACCACAGCAGAAAGCGTTTCATCCTCCACCTGAGAGTCTCAGAGTCCTCCTCGTGTGTTTTTTTCTTCAGAGGAGTGTAACTTTGCACAAAGCAATACTTGGGAGTTTATGAGGAACCTTCAGCTACGCCGGAACGACGCCGGGCTAAACTTTGGTCTTTCTTATAGCAATACACCTGAACTCTCTTTGAGCTTCTACTTGAGAAGATGTGAATGTCCAATGGAGTTTTGCTCGACACAGCATTGCAATAGCTCATTCTGATTGTATATTCATTGTATGTGTGTGTACGTGTGGCTAAAACATGACTATATACACAAATACATATATATATAAATATATATATATATATATGGTGTACGTTTCTATAGCGATGTGCTGACGATATTACTATATTACGATGTATTTATGTAAATATCCTATAAGATATAACTATTGATGGTATAAATTATTTTAGAATTATAAAGTGAAATGTAAAAGTAATATCACAGAATAGCTTTCTTCCAATTTTATATACACTGAGCAACTGAAGCTAGTTCTAGAAGATGCAATATTATCTTTGGTATTCCTATTAACCTGTGCTGTTAGAATAATAATGCTTCCTTCCTTCTTTCTTTCTTCCTTCCTTTCCTTTCTTCCTTCCTTCCGTCCTTCCCTCCCCAATATCTCTCTGAGCCTTTCTGAGCACACACTCTGCTGCCCGAGTTTTGTTTACGTGGCCAGGAGTTGCTCCTCTTTGAACACACTAATAACCAATCACACACACACAGACACACACACACACACACACACACACACACACACACACACACACACACACACACACACACACACACACACACACACACACACACACACACACACACTTTTCCTGTCAGAAAGCACATTTTCTATATTCTCACTGCTGGCAGGGAATACTGTTATTACAATACAGTACTGTATGTGAAAAGTATGTGTATACTCTGAACTCCCCCCCACTATCAACACTCAGAACAATCATCAACTCTCTGTCCCACTTTCCCCAGAGACCAAAAAGCACAGCTTTTCTTCACACCCGCTAATCATCCATCTTTCTACAGAACACCCATCCACACACAGCCGAGCCTCCACCCTCCTGTTGTGTGTCTCTGGTGGTAGACACACTCCTGTGAGAGCCTTGTTAACATTGTGGGAAAGGTGCAGCTCAAATTGCTGGCTAACTAATTAAAAGCCACAAACAAATTCCTGTGTGTTTACGGAGGAACACACACATTCCTGTGGTTGGTGATGAATGCAGGTTTAACTGCTGGCGGATCCGAAAAGAGGGAAAACCTGGGTGGGAAGACAAGAGTTTTTGGTTTGGGATGAAATGATCCAATATGCAGCAGTAATCTCTGATTTCATGCTACGTTTAAAAGGATCCTGGAAACTGAGAGGTTTACTTGTTCATTTTGTTAAACGTGTTGGGGGGGGGCAGCTGGTTAACTGCTTCTTTAGTTTACTTTACTCTGCCACCTGGGAAACATCACAGATGTGAGTTTTACTTTGGGTTGTTGTGGAGATGATGCTGGTAGTGAGGTTGTAGAATTACTCAGGAGAGATTAATGCAAAAGGAAAGTAGGCGTGATGTTTATTACGGTGTATTAGCGTATCGATTATCAGTCGTTTAGTTTAGCGGTAGTTTTGTGAATGACATCTTGCTGTGACTGAAGTTACGTCTGTGGGAATTAAACTGTAAGCAGATATTTTTCTGTTCTCACGTCATTATGCAAGGTTTTCTTTTTGCAGATAGAACACTGTTGTTACAAAGGTCAGCTGAATGACCAGCTGTTCACAAGATGGACAATCTGGAACAGGCGGAGATAACAGAAGCCAAAGAAGTAATAATATAGGTTAATACACAAATCTGTGAGTTTACCTCTCAACCCAGGTTACACAGTGTAGGATCAGGCATTCAGGGACAAGAGTGGGAAACACGAAAGATTCTAGTGTCATTAAAATGGTTGTGAAGCTGGTGTTTTGGGGTTAAATAGTTGCTTAGTGTTATTTTAAATAATGATTTTAGTTCTTCTCGGAGCCAAATGTGTGTAAAATTTATTTATGCTGTACTTTTTTTTGTTGGCCTTTCATAGATATGAGATGTCAAACACCAAATCAAATCAAACTCGGTGTGTATCATGCTTTTCTCGCAGCCACCGATTGTGGATGTAACGAGAGTCGTAGAAGTGTTGTCATGAAACTTTCATAAATGAATCGGTTTGGCTTTGGTGACATCCAGCCTCCAGCTTACAGTTATCTCATCCGCTAATCTTTTCTAATGAGAGCCATACCCGACTGGGATTTACAGGAACACATTAGCGCCGGGATCGTCTTACTTCCCTGACACACGGCAGCGTGGATGTCTCGGGATGGATCCACGTGTTGTGAATTATTGTTTTCTGCAGAAAACATGTCAAAGCTTTTAAACGTGGTTCTCCATTAAATCTAGGAATGCAATGTAGACGTCGGCGCTGCTTTGGCTGGACTTTGCCAGCCTTGTGTGGAATTCACGGGGAGGTGAATAACTTGTGCTCGACCTTCACCATCAACCAAGAATCCGGTCCAATTTCCCCCCTGCCCTCCCTCCGTCGCTCTTTCTGCTCTTGTCCCCTCGGTCCAGATGGCCCACGTTAATAAGGCAGACAGTCATACCTCAGTGAGCAACCCTCTCATTTCCCTTCAGACTGAACAGACATGCAGGAGGAGTCATCCTCGCTCTTGACCCCCCCCGCCCCTCTCTCTCTCATCCTGTTGGCTGGATGACCAGAGGTAGAAGGGTGAGAGTCAGTCTACAGCTGCTGTCTCCACTTCTTATTCACAAGAGCAACAGTGAAATTAGATGTAAAAATAAAAGGAATCCAACCTGTGGTCCAGAGGGGATGATCACAAGGAAATGAGAAGTATAATCATAATTTTCTTATCCTCCAAAATGATGCATTTGATCGCGTTGCATAGGAAGCATGAAAGTCAATGAGGAACATTAAACTAATTCTCCTTTTACAAAAGGTTTTATTATTTAGTCGGGGGGCGGAAGAAGCTGCATCCTCCAGCTGTTTCCTGTTCAGTCCCACCACAAATCTGATGATCATACCAGCCGAACGCTGCTAGCAGTAGCAACAGAATCACACACACACACACACACACACACACACACACACACACACACACACACACACACACACACACACACACACACACCCGTCCTGCATGAACACTGAAGCCACACCTGCAAATGGAAGAAGCACAAAACCCACTGAAGCAGTTCATCCTCACATCATTCTCAGGGCCACCTGACACACAGACACACACACACACACACACACACACACACACACACACACACACACACACATGCTAATGAACACAAGCGACCATGTCATCGCACATGTAAATATTTCAGCATTAACGGATAATAAACAGCCAAGCACATGGAGACAGCAGCATGGCACTCTTTGCCTCATGGTTTGTATATCACATACAAGATTGTACTGTACACAGCGAGTGTGTAGAGCTCACTTGTACTTTAGGATTTGAGCCATTTATAGCTGAGATAACACACACACACACACACACCTCCCAAAATGTGTTATCTCATTGCTTTATTACAGGCTGTCTGTAGCGCTGTACATAATGGATTTTACTTTGTGGACTAGCAGCAGTTATCTGTGAACAACTGGAGCTTCACCATCAGGGGAAGAGAGGAAGGAGAGCTGTCATCAAAAAAACATTTTTTGTGTGTTTGCGTGTGTGTGTGTGTGTGTGTGTGTGTGTGTGTGTGTGTGTGTGTGTGTGTGTGTGTGTGTGTGTGTTTAGATGCAGTATGTTCCACAGCAGAAGGGTTTAGTGATTTTTTTTTTTGCCTGGTGATGTCAGTTTTTTTCTGACTGAGGCAGTCCTAATTTGGCTCTCCAAAAGCAACTCTCATCCTCTTAACAGGTCAAAGGTCAAAGAGTGAAAGCGATTGATGCCCAGAGATGCTTTTGGGAAGCGGGATTGAGTTTGTTCCGTGGGATAGGATTCATGCACAAATCTGTTCATCCTGACAGAAGTGAGAAACCATACGATGTGTGTGATCTGATCTTCACCGTTCACAGCTCTCCCGTGTGTAAACCCAGTCCGTGGAGGAAAACTGTTGTGCTCAACAAAAAGTTTGGGGTTGAAGTCTAGGACTCCTGCTAAATTTGTCTGGAAGCCCTGGGAAGTGGAACGACTGTTTGCCCTGGACTCCTCAGGGCGTCAGAAATAGATCCAGGATCACATTTCGATCAGCGAGGCAAAGACGAACCAGACTAACTCCGACTAATTGCATCGTTCTCTCTGAGTGTGTGTCGAGGGTAAAACACATGTTCATTCGCACACATGTAAACATACACACTTACACACACTGTTGCAGTCACCTTGAGCATGTTGTTGCATACTGGTCATGGTCCACTGATTGTTTAAGTCCTATATCTGATCAATCTGATTCATGATCAGTCCATTTTGATTGGGAATGTACTCCGTTGTTAGTGATTGTAGAGTAGAATGTATTTACTCATAGAGTAAACTTGCTTTTTTTGTAGAGAAGCATATATACTAAATATATATGGATACTTACATATATACACATTTATATATCTTTTGAACTACTCTTATGTGAGCATTGGTTTGGGTGCATTCACCCTGTTGGGATTCATATTCCTTTCTCCTTTTATCAATTTCAATTTATGACATTTTGACAAGAGTGGCAATGTTTGTTTTTTTCCTGTAAATAGATGTTTGGGGTTTTTTTAATTTATTTTTGACAAGGATTTAAAGAAACCATGTATGTTGTTGCCTGGAACTCTGAAGTGATGCATCTATTCAAAAATCTGTTCGATCCATGGAATTATCAAAAAAAAAAAAAAATCATGACATGTAAAAAGAGGATGGGAGATGATGTTTAATGGAGGGAGTCCTCTGAACTCACCGTATTGACATTTTGATTAGTAGCAGCATTCACAGCAGTGGTGTTCTGTTGTCACTTTTTTCACGTAATCTATAATTAACAAAATGAAAATAAATTGGGAAAAATGATTGATCTCTGTGCATGAAAATCTTTTTTGAATTGTGGGACACTTATGTACAAGTATAAGAAAACGGAGAGTGAGCCAAAAGGTTTGAAATTAATATTTTTAAAAATGAGAACTTTTAAAATGTTTTAGGTTTCAGAAAAAAACCAACTACAGGACATGTTGTGTGCAGTGTGACAAAAATAGCATGGCAAAGAAAGCGTAAATTAAAATTGATCTGAATCTTAGCTTTGGGTTAGTGTGCTAGCATCTGGACAACGGGAACATTATTTTCTCTGTAGGTTATTGTTCATAAATGGATTTCAGTGAGGTAGAAGAAAGAGCCAATTACATTTCCATATCTCAAGATATGAAAACTTTTTGTCAATTCCGTCTAATCTACTTGATGTTTGATGAACAAACTGGATGTCCCAAACAATGAACGACTGAGTTATTAAAGTATAAGATAAATTATCGGATCCAGAAAATCTGAAAACTTCCCATTAGAGCCAATGAAGCAATGCTAACATTGTTAACTTGCAATTTTACTGTCTTGAGGAAATGTTATGGCCTCAAGCTGAAGCGAACATGTTCTGCAGCAGGATTCAAAACACACAAGCAAGTCCCCCTTCTGAGCGGCTGATGAAAAACAAAATGAAGACGTTGGTGAGGCCAAATCGAACTCCTGACCTGAATCCTATTGAGATGCTGTGGCCTGACCTTCAAAAGGTAGTTCATGCTCGAAACCCCTCCCCAATGTAGCTGAATTACAACAATTCTGCAACGAAGAATGGACCAAATGTCCTCCAGAGCACAGTGTAAGACTCATTGCAAATACTTGATTTTGACGTTGTTGATGCTGGGTGATCCAACCAGTTATTAGGTTTAGAGTGCAATCGCTTTTTCACACATAGGGCCATCTAGGTTTAAATTTGTTTTCCTTTAATAATTAAAAAAATGTTCATTCAAAAACTCTTGTTGTTATCTTTGTCTTATGCATAAATTTGCATGAAGTGTGACAAACGTGCAAAAAAAAAAAAAAGAATCAGGAAGGATGCAAAGACTCTTTCACACCACTGTAAGTTATCTCATACAAAGAACGTCGGATGCAAATATTCCAGCAGATGGCGGTTAAGCAATATGAGCTGTCAATCATACTCAGATCAGCGTTGCTGACTGCTGGGTCCGGGTATCCAGTGACATCTCCAGTATTCAGCCCCATCAGCACACAGCCACAGCTGCCAGTCATCCTGTAAAACTGTGAAAACTTGTTTGTGTGCAGCAAACGCAACAACTGAAGAAATATTTACCATCATCTGAGAGAAGCAAATGAGACGGGATGAGGATGAAGCTCTCACCTGACGACAGTCATCCTGATGTATCAGAGATGTTTAGGTGCACGTTTTACTATCATTTTTATCCATTTTATTTTATCCGACCATTGAAAACAAGTGCCTTAAGAAGTAGAAGTGTCATAAATGTGAATGATGCCATGTTTACACATCATGAAATAGAAATACAACAAGGACTTTGCTTTTCTCAGAAAAGGCTATTGAAGGAGGATAAATGTTCATTCTTTCCAGAAGCAAACAGATCCTGTTTATCAGAGGCAGAAATATCAGATGACAGTTTAATGATCTTCATGCTGTCACATCTTGTTCCTTGATATGAGAGTTATGTACACACTAATCTGGAAAACCAATAAGACACACTAACCACAGACATCTGCTTTGATGGTTCAGATTCACGCACTTAGGTGCAAAAAATGAGCTTGGGCTGCTAGCAAGGACTCGGGATAAGCCTTGTTATATTTCAGCTGGTAACAGGAAGCTGCGATACGCTCACAAATCTCAGTAAGTTGACAGGCTTCATTCCTTCCCTGCTGACACTGGAATTCGGTGCCTGTTAGGTAACAACATTTCTGCTGTACAATTAATGAGACGGATTAACAAACTAAACCGATATCAACAAGTCTACAGCTGACAGGCCACAGCCTCTCTCATAATGTATAAAAGCCCGCGTGCTACTCCAGCAAACACCTAGGTTGGCTTAATGAAGAGAAAGAAGAAGAAGCATCCTGTATTATAAGACTTGCATATCTATATCCTAATGTTACATTGTGACAGGGGCTGATTCTGATCAGTGTTCCACCAGTTTCTGGGCTGTACAAGACCCGTTTGTTGTCCTCATTGTAGGAGATGATAGGGTTAGGAAGAACTGCTACATACTGTATATGTAGAGACCAGAAAGATTTGTTTTCGTAATATGACACCTTTAATATGAGCTAAGCCTAATGTAGGGATACCTAGTGTAGCTTAACTAACAGACTGCTCTACTGAAGAGGAAAGCTGAATAGAATATTAAACTAGCTTCAGCGGAGACGTCTGAGCAAACCAGTTTGATGGTTTCTGGCACATTGGTGCACCCGTATTCCCAGTTTGGTGGTGGTTCACCAAGTAGTTTATGTGCAGAAGTAAAAAGGCCAAAACAGTCAAATTTCTTGCACTAGTCTGGACTCGTAAGACAAACTTGAAGATGTTTCCAGGAGGCGTCTTCAGGATGAGAGGCAAAATGTCTTCCAAGCTTTTCCAACAAGTCCAGTTGACTTCATTCCACTCAGAGATCAATCATGACCTGGATGACTAACAATCTGCAGACACCAAAACAAGATGTCTGTCTTTTTAGAAGTTGTTTGTTCAAAGCAAGTAGTTTTGGTGGATTATACTGCACAGGATAAAGGGAAATATGATGAATAGTCTACTAAATTTAAAAGATAAAGACCTACTGCAAATCGAAGTCCATACCTATGATGCCCCCGTGACATTGATGAGGAAAATTATTTTTCTCTCTCTGAGTATACCGAGACTCGATCCCCCACTAAGAATGGAGTGATAGTGAAGTGACTGGATCCAGCATGGAACCATGAAATCTTTATTCAAATATCATTCCTAAATAAACAGAGGCTCCACTTTGTTCCCCTTCTGAACAAACAGGATAAAAGAGAAGACTCTGACAACTGTTTGCTTTCAGTCCGGTGAAAGCGAGTCAAGAAAGGAAAGCAAAATGTTCAGTGATATTAATAGGTAGATAGGTGTTGTTTTATGAATCTGAACAGAATAACACAAAAACTACACGACAGATTTCCAGTCAACACGATGGGAGTATTGAACACGTAGCAAGAAAAAGCTAAAAGTTAAGAGTAGCTCTGCAAAAAAGTGGAAGATCCATTTTTTCACTTTTTGTTCTTTTCATTCTGGTTCACCCTTAAATTCCCGACTGTGTCTGTCATCTGTTGAGGGATGTCTTATCCACAGTAAACATAGGGGCAATTACAAAAAAATAATTTCCGGCGAACATCCAGACGTTTAAAACCGCATCTTCTTTTTGTGCTTGGTTACCTTTGACATTTATGTTTTAAACCTGTCAAAGCTGCTGGTAGCCACTTGAGTCCAGTGTCAGTCTGCAGTCAGGAGATCAAGTGACAGGGAGTTCAGGAGGTCATGAGGAGGCTCTGGGGTCCACATAACTCCACAGTGCCCCTCTAGTCCATGACTCACAAATCACTCAGACAAGAACCGAGCAGCCATCACATTCCACTTTTAAACCTCACTCTGTTGCTGCCTAGCTGCTTATATTTATAGCTCCATATAACACGGGACAGAAGGAGGGGGGGAGGCCGATTGTGTAATGCTGACGCTCATTACCTCCAGTCGCTCCAGGTACAGAGTTTCCAACTCGTCAACCCAGGCTGCTCTGCAATTTGCAGCCAAAGATTTGGCCGCGGAGGAAGGATCTCCATGGCCGTCATCACTATAGGTGATAATTTTCTTGGCTCGCTAAAAAGAATAAACACTCTACCATAAATGTGAGACCTTCAGCACAATCGGGACACACTGGACATCTTAAGCACCAAGGCCAGAGCAGAAAATAACTCACCCCAACACAAAACATAGCATCCATACATTATGAGACATGAAACCAGAGCCCCAAGCGAGGGTAAGCCAGGAATAGATTTCCATCCAACTCGAGGGAGAACCGTCCAGCCATTTGACAGAGACTATTTCACAACATCGTTAGCCAGAATTGAAACAGGTTTATTTTGATGTTTAGAACCATTTCAGACGTGCAGAGAAGTGTTCCCGAGAGGCAAATTGGAGAAGTCTCATTAAAATAACAGAGAAGGTGTCTTATCTTTCTCCTTCTCAGATGCAACATGACATGCAAGCGAAGGGCGCAGCGAGGCAACGGCCTTCACAGAAGTCCACGCGAGCTAAACTCATGAGAGACATGATGACATAAAAACACCACAACATACCCAGAAAGATACTCGAGAGGGCTTCAGACGCATCGTGGTTACGGATCAGCGTGAAAAGATGGTTGCGTATCTGCAGAGTTTTGTAATAGTTCTCAATGTATAAGGTTTAGTCACACACACACAGAACAAAATACTTTAGTAATCACATATGACATTGTATTTTGTCCCTGATGACATCACCACCCTTAATGCAGGTAAAGAACGAGACGGACGTACTTGTGTGTTTCTCTTTATAAGGAAATTCATGATGTATACACAATGCATCCTACACTATTACAATTTCCACACAGTGATAATGTTTGTCGTTGGATGATAAAGCTACATTTTGGCATTTAATGAACCAAACAGCAGTCTGACTGAGAAGCTTGGAGCAAATTAAACATTCAAAAACAAAATCGATGTTGTGGATTAAACAGAAGCACAACAGCAGGTAGGTAGTAGGCGACGTTAGTTACAGTTACAGAGTGGAAAATCATTAAAAACGCAATATTCATTATTTTAATGACTGCTATGTACACACCAGTGCCTTTAGAGGGCTTGCCTTATTGACCTCTCTTGTGACTTCTTCTGGACTTTCCTTCTGACATCACAAATACGTCTAAACCAATCAGATTCAGCCATCAAGTTAGATGCACTTTACAGCACCACTGATTATTCCAGACTTGCAAAAGAAAGTCATCTTTGTTTTTCCTACTGACACGATTTTTCTGACACGATTAGAAGATTGTTGAACCGTTTTTTCGTTGAAGTTAAAATTAAAACACACACAGACACACACACAGACACACACATATACCCTGTGCCAGTTTGAACTCTAATGGCATCACTCTGAATTCCTGTGACTGACAGAGAAACTCCAGTGATACCGATCCACAGTCGAGGTGCTGAGTTACACTTCTGGCATTCGGCAAGTGTCTGTGTGTCTTGGCTTCGCTGCCCCTTCACTTACAGCAATGTGTGTGTGTGCTTAAAAACACTCAGCAAGCACTAATACCTAATATCTGCTTTTCCCTCCTGAACATAGTGAAATCTTTGAACCCAAAAATGCTTCGCAGGGATGTTATTCTGCACCAGTTTGAAAAGGTTTTATCGATTCCACCAGATTTTTTTTTTCTTTTCTTTGGAAGCTGCAAGATGCTTGTGCCTTTATTATTATTCTTCCACTTCATCCCTAAGGGGCTCAGCTGAATTGAAAGCAGGCAGTCGGAATAAAATCTGTCATGTTACTTGATCCAGCTCAATTTGAGAGCTTTGACATGAAGAGATGCACCTGGATGGAAACACTAAGGGAAAGTTTTATGCCAATTCTACATCCACAGAAATGATTCCAAACACTTGACTGGGAGCATGACTGCTTTGACCATTGGGTGTTTATGATAAAATGCCCACCGTTTACTCTACACAAGCCTCTATTTACAGTGTAAATCAGTGTTTGTATGTACACTGGTAAGAGATCCCAATGACATCCACCCAGTGAAAGCTGGAAGAGGACGTTGGGTTTAAACGGTGCGTTCAAATCCATTAGGAATCAAGTATTTGTGTGTGTTTTATTTTGACTTGACTTAAAAGAAGCACCTGCAGTGCCCCTGGGTTCAACAGCGCTCTAACGTGATCTGTATCCCACATGCAGTGTCAATCTGGTTTGGAGCGTTTGTTTCTTTGTGCTGGGACATCCAAACCAAACAAACTTCCAGCATGTCTTCCCGTCATCTAAGGAGGCGAGAGTTAAGCCCCGTCCTCCTGCTCCGCCTGTAAATGACACAATTATATCTACTAGTTTAATCTTCATCAATATTCAGATCAAGGCTTTGTCAGAAACCCGTTCTGAAGCATCATTCTTACACACATTTGAACACAGACGATCAGGAACGACTTCCCTTACATGCATGTAGACACTTCTTTCTTTTATGCACACTTTTAACAAGATTTCAGTCACTATTATTTACGTATTTAAGCATTTCTTCTTCCCACGCTCTCTCATTAACATACACGTCTCCCAGTCAGCAAGACACATAAAACATGCATGCACACGCGCACACATACACCCACACACACACACACACCCTACTTACGAGCACATTCGTGTAAATACATAGAAAACACAAGATATTGTTCAAACAAAAATTAGAAAAAGCTCCGCTTTGAAAAGGCGCCTATTAGCATTCGTACCTAAAACAAACATTTGACAGGGACTGGTTGGTTTGTGCCAGTAGTTTAGAGGGGATCACGCAGAACGACCAGGAAGGACGGAGTGTTGTCTTCGCTGTCCCGTCAGGGGGCAGTTAAAGTTCAGATGCCCGACTTCCGTTCATTCTGCGGGTCTTTAGCATCAGCAGTACAAAGACAGAAATAAATTAAGTGTTTCTCTTTTGTTTTTCGGTTTCTTCTGTCTGTGTCCGGAGGAAGCACGCCGTGTCTCTGGGGGAAAGTGGTACCATTGTACTTTATCTTATATTCTTCAGCCCCTTGGCATCAGCACAGTCAGCTGCAGTCATCTGGGATAGAAAAGGGAGGAAGTGGATTGGGTTGATTCAGTCTGGGAGTTGGGGGAGGGGGACACACACACAGAAACACAGGGGCATTTTTTGATAAGGGGAACAAATAGCATGAGTCTGTAGTAATAGTCGTCCCGGGATTTAACGGTTCAAAGTTAATGGTATGGCCCATCGGGTTAAGTGTCGACACGTGTCATCGTGGTACGCCCCATGTGCGACCGGATGACGGGTGATCTGGTTAGGTGGTCTCCTTGCCCTGGGTCCCGGTGACGGTCTTGATGGAGCTGAGCGTTCGGTTGAACCACGTCTTCTTGGCGGCCTGGACTTCGTTGAGGGCCAGACCAAGTTGGTGCTCCAGATCCTGAGGAGAAACACGTCATCGGTACGATTAATGTGGACAAAACAAGTCTGTCATCAGAAAACATAAAATGAACATTTTCCTTGAATGGTACATATGAAGAATTTCTTGTAGGGATGCACAACAGCAACATCTGATAAGTACTGGCGTCTCATGGCTGAGAAGATTATTTTGCATTTTTACAAAGGAAAACAGGAATTCTTGATGATTTAGGAGATCATTAATCAAAGAATTATTCTGAATATTTTATTCCATTTCTGCAAAGAGACCTTCAAATAAATAATCATACTGAAACTGTAAAAGCTGAACACTTAAAATGCTTTCTTTTAAATTCTATAAGAACTTAAAGCTGCTCCTGAAACAGTTGTTCACAGCAATGTCACGAATCTTCAATTCAAGCTCACCAACTTCCTTGAGCAAATCTTATTAATAGCAAATGTTCTGCAGTGATTTGTGAAGCCTCTGCTCCCCTGGCACGTCTTCCTCACGCTTGTTAAAGGTTAATAAAGTCAGAGAAGAAATAAGACCTTCCTGTAACGGCACCACGGGTGACTCTCTGTAACATAAAGCAGGTAGCCAAAACATCCCTCACCTCAATGACGGAGCTGGCTGGAACCGATCTGTTCTCAAGTCACACCTCAGACTTGTTGACCCCTTCTAAAGACGCACCATCCTCCCACTGAAATCCTCTTTCACATTAAAAGCAGCACCGTTGTAATGATCATCTACCTGGATTTTGCACTCGGCCTCCACCAGCTGCAGTTTGGTCTGGGCCAGCTCCAGCTCCATCTCTCTCAGCTGATTCTTTAAACCCTCTTTCTCTTCATCCATCTCCTCAGGCCCCCCAGCGGGCGTCGTGGTAACGGTGGCCCGGACACGACCTTCTTTGTTGAAAAGACTGCTGCACTTGTCACAGCTTTCCACTTTGGACTAGGGAGGGGTGAAAGAGAAGGGAGGTTAGAGGAAACTAGAAGACCCTTGTCCAAGGACAGAGATGCCCCCGCTACTGGAAAACTCAATTTTTGCTGATGTGGACCGACCATATCCTCCATTATAACAGACTGGGAGGGGGCAACAACCCAATATAATTGCACACTGACACACAGGCCCGTCACAACTCAGTCTTTAAAAAGTATTTAGTCTCGTGTGAGTCAATCATAAATAAAGTGAATACAAAGATGGATATACGACAAAGGATCCAACACCAATAACACATTCAGCTCTGGATTCCCACTCCCACTGATGCTCTGAGGAAAGGGAATATGAGGGGCTAGGATTACAGAACATACAGGTAGTACCCTGAGCTTTAACTCCACATCCAGTGGGTTCTAGAATCAAATATACTTTCAGTATAAAATTAAAGTTAAGCAACAGAACCCAATTTTGAGACCCACACCTACAAAGCACATATAACATGAAATAAAATTCTCTCAACCGGTTTTTGATGATATGTGAGTCTTTACTTTTTAAACCTTTGAACCAGTCACTACACAGAATCTAAACTTGAAGAGAGGACATGAAAGAAAAGTAAAAGATGCCTCTGAAATAAAAGATTCCAGGCTAAATAATGATAACTTCAGAAACAGAACAAAACTAATATCAGGAAGAAATCTGATAAAAGATATTTGTGACTGAAAGCTCATGTGACGTGTTAACAGTATAGACGACTGAGTGAACATTTTGCTTTCATCACAAGGGGATATTTGTGAGACTTTTTAGAGAAAGCCGTTAGTGTGTAGAAGAAAAAATCCCCCACAAAATTTAGACATAAAAACCAACCAACAAAAAGAATTAGTGATGGAAACACAAAATGTCTATCCAAACGACTCCCGCTAGACTAAACGTGATCATTTTTTATACATTTTACTATGTGATGAGACAGCGGGTCCTGTGTAGTTTCTGAAGTACAGCAGCTCATTAGAATCGAAGCCGTACGAGCCAGCTACACTTCCCTGCGTCTGTCAGGGCGGAGCTGCACTGAGCCGTTAAGTCAAAGAGCTCTTTCTGGGTGAAGGCAGCAAAAAGAAAATCACTGCAAACAGCCCAGACTGTAGTGGTGGACACCCCCCCATTCAGATGCTTGTTAATAGTCTTACAGTGTTCATTCACTAAGTGCGGATCATCACGGGGGGAGTTGGGTTCTAGTTTTTTAACAGAGCTAAGCTATACAGAGGTGTTTAGACGCTTCTGCTACTGCAGATGCTATAAAACTACTCTAACTTTATCCGTAGGACCTCAGCTCACAGTCCAGGATGGGCCTTAGCAACAACAGCTGGTCCCACTGGTTGATATATTTCCTCAAGATTAATATTTCATGACAGAGTTACATTGCGTTTGGATTAAGCTGTCAAGTGGGTTTTAAATTAAAACGTAATTATACGTAGCGTTTGGAGGCTCATCAATGTAGAAGCAGATGAGAGCAATAATGAAGGAGCGGAGCACCAGACCCGAGATTGTTTCTGTCAGCATTTTAAATAGAATTGCGTAATGAATAACTGTATCAGTATATTACTTAAACAACGCTAATTAACACTGTGGTAACTTATAATTATGCATTATTCCACGCACATCATCACTCCCCTACACCAGACGTAAGTGCTGAGGCTACAAGTTGGATTTTATTATTAGTACATAATAAAATCAAAGAAACGCCAGAGCAAACACGATGATCAACCTCACATTCATGTCCAACACACACACACACACACACACACACACACACACACACACACACACACACACACACACACACACACACACACACACACACACACACACACACACACACACACACACACACACACACACACACACCAACACAGCTTTGAATGCTGCAGTGTGCACTAAAACAGTGGTCCCCAACTATATTTCAAAATAAACTTAATCAGTGCAGTCACTTGAATGGAGTTTTTATATAATTATTGCTTACAATTATTTCGTTTACAGAGATGTTGATTATCAGTTAATGAAAAAAAGGTTGTTTATTGTCTGTTTATGTCTGCATTTTTCATAAAACCACTTATTTATTATTAGACCACAGCTGTCCTGGTGTCTTTAACGACTATCGAGCAAATGAAGGCCGGTCCAAGAAAATATTGTCTTAGATGAAACCGGTCCGTGGGGCTACAAAGGTTGGGGACCGCTGCACTAAAACACATCTTGTAACTCCGGACTGTGTAATGATTTTGTGTGTGCGTGTGTGTGTGTGTCTCACCCTGATTTTCTCCAGTTCTCCTCGGTTGGCCGTCTGTTGTTTCTCCAGTCGTTCACTCAGTTGGGAGCAGATCTATAAGAACCAGAGCAGAAACGGGTGTTCACAAACTTTGTTCAGTGGCACCGAAACGCCTCGCACTGCCACCAGGAATATGAAAAAAATGACAATTCGTTAGGTAGGACTGCACTATCATTATCATTATTATTATTATTACATCCCGCTTCAAAGCGGTGATGTATTTTGTCAATGTTGGTGTCTGTCCGTCCGTCCATTCGTTAGTCCATCAAATATCTTCGCAACCTTTGCAGATGGAAAGATGAAACAAAAAGCACACTACTCAGGCGGCCAAAGAGATGAAAATGAGACGATGACCTTGACAAAACTAGGTCAAGGTCAAATTTCAACTCTTGTACACTCAGAAACCGGATAGGATAGAAAGACGAGGGACAAAGCCAGTGTAAGACCATAGATCAAAATGATACCAAAGTAGGTATCAATCTACCTATGCTTTGATTGATACCTATGCTTTGGTATAATTTTGCAACTTCAGACACTGCAACTTCGCGGGAAGTTGCAGTGTCTGACTGCCTTGGTTCTACGAGCAAACCTTGGTTTTCGGACGCTTTAGATATCAAACAAATCGGAATCCGGCCAAAAAATTCAGTTGTCTTAGAAGGTGAACAAAATTTGGAAGTCGAACTTCGCAGTAACATCCACCCTCCTCCCTTCCCTCTCCAACATTCACGTATGCCAACTGCTCACCACCACAAAGGTAAAAATTCTTGCTTTAACTGTAATGTGCTTTTTATTTTAGTTTACTGTATTCAATAATTTTTCACTTAATTTGCGTTCCATTGCCTATGGTACGAGTTACAGTCCCGTAAACTTCTGTCCAAAAGACAACTGTAACTCGTACCATAGGCTAACCTGATTACGTCAATGTTTTTTTTTTCTTTCTCGTGTTTGCTTCTTTCTTCTACATTTCTTTGATATGTTTCATTACTATACAATTGGATATATACAGTAAATGACATTATGAAATAACACTGTACGCGGATACAGCGGGAGAAAATGTACAGATATTATGTTGAAAAAAGGTAGTTTGCTAGTGTCTTGGAACGGATTAAGACCATTTACATTGTATTTGTAATGGAAAAAATGTATTTGGAATTCAAACAAATCAGTATTCGAACAGCCTTCCGGAATGAATTGTGGTCGGAACCCGAGGTTTGCCTGTAGTTGTCTTTGTGATGCTTTCTTTTCAGGTGTTAATCTTGAAATAATTCAAAAAATTTATACAAATGGACTTTTTTTCCCCACACACAAACTAAGGTGGTCATTTTCATCTGTGATAAGAAAAACTCCACCCAGCTCGACAAATTTACACAAACCCACGTCAGTACAGCTACTGAGGAGACCAACAGCAGAGCTGGGTGTTATCATATAAATCATGCATCACGTATGTAAAAGCCTATTAAGTCTACCTCTCTTGATTCCACCCCCCCTGGCCCCCCTTGCTGTGAACAGCCTTATTTCTGCTGCCTTTGTTTGTGGCCGCTGATAAATCATGTCTTTTTGGTTGACACTTGATCCTGTTACCCTCACTGTAAACCCATTAGTGATGTCACAAGGTCTCGTTTTTCCAGCTTACTGGATGCACACACGTGAGCGATGCATGTGCACCTCTTCATCATCTCCATTTCTTTTTGTCCTTCTACAACCACAGCCAACAACTACAGACGTGCTAACGGAATAAACACACACACCCTCACGCACCCACGTCTTTGGGCTGTAGCTCGCTGACGAACGTGGAGATCAATGTGACATGAGTCATCCTAAACACCTCTGTGAAGACTGCCTATCTCTATCTGCTCTTTGCACATCTCTCTGAATCCCCGAGGTAAACTGATATCTCTCCTCCTCCTCTTGGAGATAAATCCATACATCTGCTGCATATGAGCACCTTGAACGAAGCAGATCTGCACCTCTCTCCTCCTACATGTATTTTATCTTTTTCTCTCAGCATCGTCTCTTTCACATCTCTCTGCATCCCCTCTAAAATTGTACTTTCCCTGTTTCCTCTCCTTAAGTTGTACTCCACCGAGGCATGCTGCATCTTTTTAACTCCGCTAATACCTGCTATTCCTGTCTATAGGCAGGGTTTGTTTTTATTTCTATAATTTTTACATTCTATAAGTAATAATTCCATAAAAGGGCTGTGTGTGTGGTACATGTTAGTTTACAGCCAGGAATCCTTAATGCAGTACCATCTGTAAGCCGGCTGTCAGGACTGTTTAGCTTATTTAAATTCAGGGTAGATGGTTGACACTGTGCTGTGACATAATTGGTAATGTGCTCATTTCTGACTCCGTTTCTTGCTCTGATGTTTTTCATTCTTATCTTTTTTTAACAACTTTTAACTCATTAATTTTTCACCTAACTCGGTTGGGGGGGCACGAACAGCAAAGCGGTTCCTGGTTCGATTCCTGCATGAGTTTGCATTTTCTCCCCGTGTCTGTGTGGGTTCTCCAGCTTCCTCCCACCTCCAAAAACATCTAATTCAGGCGAATGGACCGGCTTCAAATTGCCCATAAAGTGTGAGTGTGTGCATGCATGCCTGGTTGTCTATATGTGGCTCTGCGGTGCACTGGCATCGCCCCTGGAGTGTACCCTGCCTCGCACCCGCAGTCGGCTGGAACTGCCTCCAGCACCCAACAACTTGTGAGAGCAGATGAAGCGGGTCTGTAAATGAATGAATGAATGAATGAATGAATGAATGAATGAATAATTCAGCTGGTCCCCCTGTAACTGTCCTTTGTCAAAGTACACTGTTTACTATACTCGCATTGTCGTAATTACATTGTAAAACTAACATAACACTTTAAAAAGTTTGTGTGATGCTTCAACATGGATGGAGATGATTACGGTAGGTTATTTATGAATATTTTTTGTTTCAAAGGACAAATTATTTGACAAATGTTGGAGATAAATTTAACGCTAACGAGGCAAAGAGGACAGAAGCATCGCTGCACCTGGCTTGGACCCAGCTAGCTTCAGTGATTCCACACTGGCTACAGAAGGGATAACAAAACTCCCAACACCGCCATTTTTAACATTCAACATTAACAGACGTTCCTCTGTCCTTCTGGACTGGAGGGGCAATTAGCACACAAAGCTCTTCTGGCTCCCATTCCAAAAAAATGAAACTTGGCACTTGCGGCGGCTGAAATAGGAAAACGCCATTTGAGGAATGATTTGTGTTATCTGGGTTGCAAAACAATGCAGTCTATTTCAGGGCATTCCTCAACTTGTCAGTCCCAGAGGATTGAATGCCGCTGTCCTCCCTCTTGCTGCCACAGACTTCTGTTCATTTTCTCCCTCTCCATCATCCATCACGCTCTTCCTTCTCACAAAAAGAAGTATTTTTGTAAAAATTGCCATTTTCACTCTTTGCTCTGCTCAGCACAGTTCTCAGCTGCATGCTGGCAGGCTATATAGTGTGCTTTCACCCATAATAAACACACACACACACATAGCCATCAAATCCCCTCTCCTCTTTGACAGGTCCTCTCATCAGATCTGCTGTCAATTCCCATTTGTTGTTATTATTTTTAGACTCAGGTGAAGTTAGGGTCTGTTTCTAAATTAGTCTTCCTGCTATTTCCGTCTATCCCAGCAGAGCTCAAGAGGAGCTGGATTTTTTTTTTGCAGCGTCTCAGAGCTGATGATAACAGCACTTGAACTGGATAGGTTTATATTTATGCATTAAGTGACAGGATGAGATCTGAAAGGATGAATATCACCGTTAGAGGAATACAGGGAGACAGGAACTCAAAGTATGCTTTCAGGCTAAGTTATCAAAAGCTTTGAGTTCAACTTGAGGACAGTTCATAAAAATTAGACACTTCTAGTTCACAAACGAGACAAGTAAATGAAAACAGACTGCTCTTATATTATCTTTAAATATTTATGGTTTGCCATAGTAATGGCGTGATCAGAGCTAAGTCTGAAAAGAAAATCCAAATAAGGAGCGATGAGAAGAAGAGGCGTTCAAAGACTTGCTCTTCCAATGTCCCAAATTCTGACATACAAATTATCCGACAAAACCAGAAGACAAAACTATTTAACAGTACACAAAACATATACAGCTACAAGCAGAAGACACAAAAACATGATGAATCTGTAGCTGTGGTGAAATTCAGTCCTTCATGTTGCTCCAGGATGAGTAATAACCCCCCTGACCATTACTTGCTGAGCAGAGATTGCCAGCTGCTGGAGGTTTTCTGAATTTCTAATCAGTCTTTTAACTTTTTTGGTCACAGTGACTTTTGAAATGTAACTAATGTCCGGCCAAACATCACAGAACTTTGTGTCTGATAGTAATTCACAAGCCAGCGACAGCAGCTTATAACCTGTTTTGTATGCACCTGTGTCTGTGACTGGCAAAGAGCAGCTTTGCTAATTCAAGATGCAGGAGCTCTCTACTTCTCCCAGGATCACTGAATGTTTTATGTTTATCTGCATTACATTTTAAAACTCCATGTGGAATTAAATAAGAGATGCAGGCAAAAATAAAATAAAATCACAAACCTCTTGAAATAATTAGTGACCATAAATCTGTCGACTGGAAAACGACAGAAGCTCAATAGAACTCTGGTCTTTAAACCAGAACCCTGAGATGAGACTTGAATGTACCTGTTTTTGTCTCAAACTAGAATCAATTCATTGATTGTATCAATTAGCTATGAGGCTCTTATTGTTCTGGCTCCTTGTTATTTTTCAGATCAGGATGGATCTGTTTGGAGTTCAATGGCCCATTCATGAAATTAAAGCAAACAGCTTGTTATGTGACATAACTGTGGACTAACTTCCCAAAAGACACAGAGCTGGCTTTATTTCATTTTTTGTATTACAGTAATTCAATAGAAGTTCATTGATAATGCACTTTACTTGTTCATCTATGTATTGAGTTTCTTTGTAACTAAATTCGCTACATAAATAAAATTGCCATCATGTGGTTTTCACTTCACTGTGTATTAGTGTTTTAATTAACACCTATTCATTCTCTTTAGAAATAAAGACTACCATCAGAATACATGAATGTTCAACCTTGGTGGTGGTATAAATTCTAAATGTATAATTACATTTGTGTATTTCTCATGGAGGGTGCGTTGATCTCTGCTTTAAAGTGTCCTGAGAGTTTGTCTTACCTCGGTGAAGGAGGAGATTAAGCAGGTTTTTGATGGGTTTTATTGGGTTTACGAGAAATTAAAGTGCTCAAAGTGTCAATGAAACTGAGGTGGGTTTGTCATAATTCATAGTCTTCCTTCTCTCAAATGCGACCCAGGAGATACACCTCAGATATATGATTTAAAGTGATATTGGTGTTTGTGCCATCTGAAAGGAATCAACACCCGTATGAGACAGTTACACACCTGCTTATATTCTCCAATGATGGAGCCATTCTTCTTTATCTCTGATTCAGACTTGTCGAGCTCTCGTCTGCACATCTCCTTCAGCTGTGGAAACACACACAGTAATACTGTTACGTTACTGTAGAGTGGGGGATCAAGGTTAGGGGCCGAGTAGGAGGAGGCCCCAGAGACCAGGAGAATGCTGTGACATGTAAAGAAGACGGAGTAAGGTATTGGCAGACTAGAAGCTCAGGGCAAAGTCATGCCTCTCTGCAGTGCCTCGACTGGATCACATAAATCACTCACAGCTACACCTACACATTCAAACCGACAAGAGAAGTTTGGAGGACGGTGTTGAACACACATGAGAACAGAGGGCAGCAGGCGTGTCCTCCGCCTCAGAAGAATCCATCACAGAACTCAAGAGTGAAGAAACAACCTTCAGTCGAGAAAATGACATGGGTGCTTGAGGACATATGTAATACATCTTTCATTCTGGACAAATGTACTAACTGCTTTTGGAACATACAGAAAATACTTTCAAAAACAATAGTCTATCCATAAATCGACATATGAACAAAATGACCGACAAATCAAATCTACAGAATCCTGAAAGATAAATAAAGCAGAGGAAAAGGTAAAAAAAAGTATGTGTTTGACTTTTGGTGTATGTGTAAAGGAGAACCAATGGCTTAAATCTTGATTAGTTTAAATTCATCCCATAATAACTCTTTTGTCTCACTGTGTTTTCTACTTCTATTTAAGCAGGATATACTATATAGTCAATAAAAGACTCAATGAATGCTTTAAACACAGCTCCTGAGTCACAGGATCGTCACCATTTCCACCACCAACACATGCTAGACACAGGGACTGTACGTCATCGGGCGGATCAGGCTTTAATCACATGCTTTAGTTACAATGATGCAGATGAACGATTCATTTAGACCCAAACTGCTTATAACAATACTGATAGCAACCTACATCCTGATCTTCATCAGTAACTATTCAGTTGTCTTCATTCCACCCTGCATGGCACAGAAAATTCAAAGAAAACAAAAGGAGCACTTTTTTTTAAAAACTCTAACCTGTGCAGACTCTTCCTCCAGTCGTCTCTTCTCGTCCTCAGAGTCCACTAGTTTCTGTTTAGTCAGCAGCAACTCTTTGTTCAGGGCGTCAGCTTTCTCCTCAGCCTGGCAAACACACACACACATTATTTTCTGGCAAGACTAAAAAAATGAAAGCTCAGTAACATGTTTTTAATCCACAAATATTCACAATTTCGAGGCATTTCAGCTCTGCACAATGATAAATTAAAGGTAGCCTTACACTGAAAGTCCTTTCAAATTCCTGAAGATACTTTGTCACGCCCACACAAAACTAACACATACATGCACTTCCTGTTTGGCTTACATTGTCAAGGTCTTTGCGCAGGGCTATCTTGCTGCTGACTAGTTCGTGTGCCAGGTCATCATTCTCCTGCTCCAAACGCATGTTAGCTTCCTGCAGTCGCCGGTTCTCCCTCTTGATGGAGTCACAGAAGTGAGAAGGTGAACAAGAGGAACAGGAAAAAAACAATACTAGTATTTTAATGGAAAAAAGTTAGGAAAGTGAAGACAGAAGCACAGGAAGACCAAGTACATAATGAAGAGTGAGCATCTCCTCCTAGCTGTGCATTTTCAAAAGTAAAGCAGTGACACAGAATGAGATTGTGCCAGTATAAAATTAAACTGTGCTCAGGTGGAAAATTAATGTTTAACAGGGTATAACCTGTTCATCATTAACACAGACACATAGCTAATTTAAAAACTGACACACATGTGTAATATTACACTAGAGATGACGAGCAGGCTCGAGGTTAACACACATTGAGCCTATATACTTGAGAAAAATATGTAAGCTACAAAACATGTTAACTGAAACACTGCAGGAAAAAGCTCCATTTGAGCTGATGTGTACAGACCATTTCCTCTATTGTAGGTGAGAGAACAAAAGTAACTGTCACAAAATATGTAAAAATAAAAAAAAGAATAAAATTGAAGAAACCAATCATAACATGCATATGTTTAAAGTCCCTGAATTCTGTATCACAAATAACAAACAAATGTGCTCAAAGAAAAGTTGTGTACTCATCCCTACCTCATATCTCTCGATAGGGGCCTCCTGTTGCTCCTGCTGCTCCCTTATGGTGTGGTATTCCTTCTCAAATTTCTTCAGCTTTTTCTGGCTGATCTGTTTGGCAGTGAGAGTACAAAAAAGCAAATCACAAAATGTACTTGTCTTTAAAATATCTTTCAAGCAGTGGAAAAAGAAATATTAAACAAATAATTGATTAAATGCTTGTCTGATGTTAACATAAATTACATGTAAGACAAAAGCAAAGTTAAAGTTTGCAAATTTAGGTGAGTCCAGGAATTTTTTAGCAATGAAATATGAATCATAGACATTAGATTCATCTGCTCCGCCTGAAATATGAGCCAAATAGTGATTAAACCAAATAATAAATCAAGATTTGCTGAATTACAGCTTTAGAAAGACATTTTATAAAATGTGATAAAATATATTCGCAGAAAAATTACATTTCTTCAACAGTTACAGTACACCAATCACAGATTTGAGCAAAATATGCAAATTCTCAGGGTCCAATTTGTAGGCGCTCTTCACCCGCTTCTTTCTACAACAAAAATTTGTAGAGGTTCAGTGTGCAGAGTTCAAGGTCAGTGGGACATCTCTGATCACAGGAAACAATGTCCCATTTAATCACATACCTTTAGTCACATTCTTGCCAAACCTGAAGTTTGCAGAAACATTGCATTCAAGCGATTCCTTCAACAGGCTTTTCAGAGCCTGGCCACTGCCTTACATTGGGCTTTTTAATAGAAATGGCTACTGTACAATGAACACTATGTGCCTGACTTTTAGCGTGACAGAGGGAGCCAACCAACACTGTATACAAGAGTTGTTTGTCCATTCAGCGGATTTGTATGCATGTAAATACGGCTGCAGCATCCATGCAAACTTGTCTTTGCATGCGTGTGTGTGCAGGTGTGTGTTAAGAGTCATGTGGTTGACATTAAGCAGCAGTAAATAAGACAATCCAAATGCTACCGGCACTCATCACCTAATAAAGCTGGCAGATCTGGGATGGCATGACCAGTATATGTTGTCTGTAGTATATGTTGTGCCACCGCATGTGTTCGTGTGAAAGTGTGAACGGTTATCTCTCTGACTACCTTCGATTACGCATTAGGCTCTTTAAACGACAAACCAGAGGAAAGAACAAGCAGTAATTCCTCAGCCTACAAGCCTTGGATTAATTATAAATTAGCAGATTATCTGTGCAGTGCCATCAGCACACTGCTTTTGTAAAGTACATTAGCAGCTAAAAAAGTTTACATTGCGAAACCACCTGATCTCTCTTAGTGGCTTTGCTTATCATTCTTTGGTCACCTGTAAAAAAAAAAAAAAAATTAAAAAATGACTGCCAAGCCTCACTGCAAGAACAGGTAAACAAAAAAAGTATCTATCCACGATTTAAATTCAAAGTCCCTGCACAATTTGCATTACTATTTTATAAGTCAAAAGGTTGGCAGACGAGAAGAGTAAGTAATTGTCACAAGTCCAAACAGAAACAACAATAATGACCTCGGTTTCACCCCAACATGTCTCTGTCACAGATTCGTGCAAAAGATATATTCAATTTATAGTGAACTTACATCACACTTCCTCTTTTAAATTAGCATCGTTATTACCAAGAGTCCGCTTTAACATTTTTGTGTGAATTCCACCATGTGGGTGGTGAAACTGGGGAGGAGAGAGTCGACAGTTCTGAGGGTCAAGGACCAGATTTTGACCTTAATCTCTGGGGTGGAAAAATAAATAATATAAAGAAATTCTGTAGCATTTTGTAAGCATCTAGCATCTCAGAGAGCTCTGTGCTTCCGTCAAGTCTATCCCTCTATCCGTCATCTATCCATTCTTCCAAAAGAAGCATATAAAGATAACAATATGCTTCTGAGAGGCCTCATCAGCTCAAACTCATAATTTATGTTCAGAGCAGATGCTCCCATGATGAACACCGAATTGTATGTCGTCAAGGCCACAGAGCAAGTCCAGTTGCCTCGATGTAGTTCCAATCATTTCTTTCTCCACTGTGGGAACTCTTTATGTCTCCCTCTTTGTAGCCTGCCTGTGAACCGAGGAGCAGGAAGCAAAAATCTCTCTCCCTGCTGGCGCCTGTACAGAGTTTGTGCTAATAAATATCTCTGCCCTTCAAAGTAAAGTTATTTCAAAGTCGGGTCCTCCAAAGTGGGCCAGGCTGTTGTAAACAGGTCAGGACACAGGTGTGAGTGTGTCGGCCTTCTTTCAAATGAGGAACTAAGGTAGCACTTCCCTTGTGGTACTCAAAGAGGCAAAAACTGTCTCCTCGTCTTTTTTTCCCAGGTACTAAAGATAGCAGAGGAGGACATCATTAATGTTTGCACCTGCCCTGCCAAAAACACAAGCCTCTCGTCATTAAGTGGAAGTATGCCTACTTCTGTGGATTGATGCCGTGCAGTTCAGTGATTTTGGGAACACAACATGCTGCTGAATTTTTCAAATGTATTTACAGTGTTTTGACCAAGTGTAATCTATTTTCATTATATCCAAGTGAAGGCAGAAATCTTTACAGCTGACGTGTCCAAAACACAGCAGCTCAAGATAAATAAATAAAATAAGTACATAAAATAAACTGCACTGAGGTAAGATGAGAGACAAGAATTTTTGATTTTGGTTTGAACTTTCTCTTTAAGAATAAAAGAGGTGTGTGTCCGCCAGGGCTTTGAACCGGTTCATGGAAAACGAAAATGAGGACTAGAAACTTTTTTTCATTTTGCCAGGAAGAAAATGAAACCAAAAACTTTATATTTTTTTTAAAGTTCTGGAACAGAATTAGTCAAAACAATGTATGTTTTTTCGTTCATGAAAAAATATCTGACCTCATCACTTCCTGTCATTTACTCAATGCTGAGTTCCCCAGACTATGCGCTAAAACTGACGGCCTTGAAACTGTTAAGCTTTGAAACTTTGTCGCATCATAAGCTGTCGCAGCTTCTCCGTCTCCCTCTGATTCTCTATCCTCTGTTCTGTAACTGGAACAGTGCTGTTGTTCACTTTATTGTAGGGACATAACTACAGCACGTAAATTAATTACCTTAATTTCCAATTTAAAAGTCCTAAAGCCACCTACCTATTTGTATTAACATGGAATGCTATTAACTGGTTCGGGAACTATATTTTTTTTGTTTCAACCGGTTCAGGAAGGTCAATTTGTGGGTGGAACGTAAAACCAGAAACGTTATAAAACGGTTTCTGTTCAGAACGAACCAATTGGCAAAAAATTCTGGTTCAAACCTTCGTGTCTTCTGCATCCCTTAAACTTCACATTAAAGCTCAACAGTGTCCCCTAGTGGTGTGGAAGGAGCAGCACCCTCTTTCATTATAAATCTGATTAAACTCAAAAGAGTTCACTGAGTTTCAGGTTCCAGTATTCAGATAAAGCTCTGTCTTCTTTCTCTAAACTCACCTTCATGCTACAAGCCAGCTCCATCAATTTCTTTGCATTTTCCTCAGAGCGGTACCGCTTGGGAACCGGGACCCGAAAGAATTTGAGAGCTCCTTCAAAGTCTGTTTGGATAAGATCATCTTTTGATGTCTGAGGAACAGAAAAGGCACATATTCAAGGGCATTCAAAATGACATTTATTTCCTTTTACACAGCATAACCGGCATGACTACCAGTGATGGAGTCAATATTCAGGACTCAAGAGAAGCCAGAGCGCATTCAAAAAAAACCCAAACATACAGAATGCCACTACATGGTTATGTGTGTGGTTATATCTGGACAATCTTACCTTCAGAAGGGCTAAGGCTACGTTGAAGATCACGCTGATGCCCTGCAAATGAGGATATATTTTTAATTTAGTTCTACATAACTGAGTCACTGTAAGAATAATCTAACATAATAACAAGGAAGTAAGAGACTGCAACATCCCGCGACACCTCTGAATTCAAGATTTTATCCTGACCTACACATTTTTTAGCCTCTGGCTTCTTGAAAATGTTTGTTTTGTGATTATGTCTCATCAGGTTTCAGAGATGTGTAACCTAGAAAGGTATGAAAGTGAAAATTTGACCTAGACCTAGTTTGTCAAGGTCGAGGTTGTGATTTAATTGTTATCCCCTTGCCTCCCTGAATATAACGCCTTTTGTTTCGTCTTTCTATCTTATTCAGTTCCTGAGATATGTGCAAAAAAGTTGAACAAAAGTTGAAATTTGACCTTGACCTAGTTTTCTCAAGGTCAAAGTCATCATCAAAGACACATCTTGATGTCCTATAAGTAAAAGTATAAAAAGAACAAAACAGTTATTTTCATATTAAGACCAATTATTTGACTGCTAAGTTGCTTTTATGGTATTCCTTAACCATATTTTTATATTTTAAAGTGTACAGTGTCTCCAACTCCTCCTTTAACAGTATTTGTCAGGAGTTGGAGGATCATCAGATCTTTTAATGTAAAATTTCTCCACAGAAGTTCAGGATTTTGTAGCTACTCCACCTCTTTACCTCTGAATGTGTCATTAAGGTGAAAAAATGAATTAATCGCAATTGTGGAATTTAAAATAAAATGTGCCGACAGCATGCTTGTGTTATATCCAGTTTGTGATATTACAAACCTCACAAAGTAGCAGGTCAATGATATGGAAGACCATGTAAAGAGGGAACTTGGCTGTGAAGAGGGTGAGAAACCACTGAGAGGCGTACATATGAGCCTCCAGACCCACATTCAGGAAATGGTTGTACAGGTCTGGTATGTATTCCTGTTTAAGACAGAGAGACAACAAACAAGTTTGCAAGGTTGTGGAGCAGGGGTCTCACTCAAGTAACCAGGGGGCCACAGGAGGCAGAGCCTTGCTTGCTGATCTTTAATTTGCAGATTTCTCTTGATAACAAATCATCCAAATAGATAGTGGCAATTAATTAAAAGACGAAAAAACACAACATGCACAATGCAGTAAAGTTGAAAACACACAGGCTGCACTAACACTGAATTTTTACACTGTCCTATGGGCCACAATATACCAACCCACGGGGCCACATTTGGCCCATGGGCCGTGAGTTTGAGACCTCTGTTCTGGAAAGAACAACAAGTTGGATTAGACACTGAACAAATCCAGAGTCAAGGGTGAAGAGTAAAATCAACCAATTCCAAAAAAAGCAAAAAAGTCTATCAACATATGTAACACACACACCTGCATGAGTCTCTCAAGCTGGAAGAACTTGCAGTGCAGATCTTCAAAGTTTTGCTTGAAAAGGTCTCTGAGGCCGTAGTCAAACATGATCTTGACCAACACACTGAAAGCTTGTTCCTCCGGCATCTGAAGAACACCAAAAGATTTTAAGCTCCTGATTCTAAAGATAACCTTTTTCATACAACAAAAATACAAAATATAATGCATAGTAATGAACTGCCTGAAATTGGTCTTTATTTCCTCCGGGATTAATAAAGTATCTATTTGTTTTGAAGTCACTGACAGTGTCTGTCCACTGGGAGGCAGTATTACTGTGTTCATGATTTGCAGGGACTCTTCTAAGCCAGTAAATGAACACCTTAAAGATATGTTATTGAAATGAAGGAAATATTTAACATCCACATGGCATTTGTAGTCTTCTCAAAATGTATAGTTCACATCAGATCCCACACTGAAGAGACCGCAAAGCTAAATTTCATTCAAGATGCGTCAGGGCTGATCCTTCAGCATCGCAGAATATTAAAAAATGCCAGTATCAAATGAAAACAAAACAGTTCATCTGAGCCCTTGAAATGGACTGAAAAGCTAAAGATTTCAGATGTACCCTGCTGATGTGTGATACTCACATGCAGCAGCAGCACAGCAGCCAGGAATGATTGTCCCTGGCAATATCCAATCTCCTCATCGTAAACAGAGTAAGCCTGAAGGAGACGACAAAGCAAATGGGAAAAACAATTAGGCCACAAGTTCCACAGTGAGTTCAAAACCTGATGAGGGAAAACAAACATTGCACAACAGATGTCAGCCTAAAAGTTTCCGTCCCTTTGAAACCAACGTCTACAGCTGAATTAAACACAGGTTCTAAAGCTAAATTAGCTGAATTTTCAACACATAATCAAGTGGTGAAATAATAGTCAGTGGAACTTTAAAAAAACAATAACATTTTTTGGACACTTTTTTCTGGGTGTTTGTAACCTATCCCATCAGGTGTATTTGACAGATAGAGAGAGAGCTTCAAGTTACACTCAATACAGCCTCACATTTAAAGGGAAAATCAGAACCTGAATTAGGTTACACAAGGCTTAATTTTTTTCCAGAAAGTCTTTTGACCTGACTGTTTTTTGAAGTAGTCCCATTACTGGTATTAGCCACAAAAAGTCCTAGAGGAGAGAAGCATTTAAGAGAGAAATAAACCATGAGTAGAGACTGTTAAAAAAACAGATAAACAGAAAGGAAAGTGAATTGTTAGTATTGAGGAAGAGGAGTCAATATGAACAGACTGAAACAGAAACTGAAATGGTGGCCTACTGAGCTACAAACACAAATGAGAACAAGGCAAACAGACAAAGTGTGGATCAATCTGCACAGAAGAAAGGGAGGGCCCACTGAATTATTCAAACACACCTGCGGAGGTGCTTGTCTGGGTAGAGATTAATGTCCTCACCTCAATTATACATAATGAATGAAACAGAAAATAAATAAATAAACTTCGACTGCATCCAGATCCTTCATGTGTGATTCTGGAACTGTGGTGTGTGTGTGTACAGGTTCATTGTAGTGGGAAAGAAAGAAGCATAACTGACTTTGTGTGTGTGTGTTTGTAATTGTTTGTTCGATTAGAAACTTATGCGGTTTTTCCAGACGGACGGCGAACTTGCTGAACCACCCAGAAACAGATTGGCTGCTCAGTTAATTAATGATCAGTCCACTTCAGTGCTGACAAATCTCACTAAAGTTCGACAAAACTTTGCCATCAGACTGACTGCAAAGAATGTAATTACAATGTAACACAGATAAATGTGAGTCTATTCCTCTCGTAGATTTCTATTATTTGCTGTTGGTCCTGAGATATAAAACCCACTAGAACACGGAAGACCAAAAATTAATGATACATCAAAGAAAAAGGACATAATCACACTTCTTACAGCTCTCTTACCATCCACAAAGCTCATTTTTATTTTGAATTTTATGAATGATTCACCGACGCTTCTTAAATTGAATTTGCTTGGCATAACTTGATGTTAGCTTAATGCCACATCAAACAGTATTTCCTTGACAAGAACACACGCTTTGCAATCAAATTCAGCCCCTGTCGACGTAAATATTCTCTTGTGTGTTTGAATTTGTCAGACCTTGCAGATCTTGTAGAGGGAATCTTGTCCATCTCCTCCAGTGTCTTTGAAGTAGTCGTGAGCTGGGAATGTCCTGTTAATGTCCCTGGTGATGGCGCTGTCCTGAGGGGACTCCTAGCCATGACACAGACAAAAGGTTGGAGGGGGGGGGAGTTTAAACATTAACATCAAACTGGAAAAATAAAACATAATTTTTATCTTTTTATTTTTTTAATTTTATATTCTGGTTTGATCCCCAAAGGGAAATCAAGAACGCACACTCTAGCTACTGATTCAAACGCATGCATACATATATATTTGTGAGTACAGGCCCCTGTATCACACACACACACACACACAAGGGGGCCTGTAGGCATGCAGGAGAGGTAGAGTGGCAGGCAGCTCCTTCTTGGTGCGCATAAAATGAGCAATTTGTAAAGGGGACGGCACCTTGCTCAAGGGTGCCTCGGCAGTGCTCCGGAGATGAGCTGACACCTCCCACTGTCAGCTCACCTTCGGGTATTTTTTTGGGGGGGGCGGGAGCGGGAATCGAACCGCCGATCTTAAATCATAGGACACCCTGCTCTACCGCCCGCTTTACCACTGCCGCCCCTAAATAAATAAACACAGTAGACAAATAAATAAACACAGTAGATCCCTATTATTTAACTCAAATCAGTATTCAGAAATCCTCTGACAGACTGGCCTACATAAAAACAGACTGAAAGTGTTTGTATTTCATCATCACAATTTTACCAAAGCCAAACTGAATTGGAGCAGAGTTAATAATTTCTATGGACCTTTTGTCCAGAGGGTGTTATAGATGGATGGTGGATAAAGACCAGATATGTGGATGTGTGAATAAAAAACCATACACAAGTAATACAAGTGGAAAGTGTTTCTAAATAGGGACGGTAGGAACATTGAGAGCTTGAGGCTTATTTTAAAGAACATACTTTGCTCTAATACAAATTAAAACATATCTCTTTTGGGCTGAACAGTTACACTAATAGGAAAGGAAAATATTTATTTTTTTAAAAATTAACACCTGTGGTGCCAAAATCGTTTTAATTACCTCTGTAGCTAATTTTACCTTCTAAGTGTTTTTGCTGCTTTCGCCATCATCATACCTCTCCCCTTCTCAACATTTCTGTTCCAATTTCCACAAAGGAAGAGGGTTAAACAACAAAAGTGAATGTGTAAGAATAAATGCAGGAAGAAACGGAGGCTAAAACAAAGTGAGCTAATGGGGATCAGAGACTAACAAAAGAGGGCTGAGGACTTTTTTTATAAAGCTCATTCCACAACTTCCACCACACCCTGAAAAACACGGTGTGTGTGTGTGTGTGTGTGTGTGTGTGTGTGTGTGTGTGCACACGTGTGCGTGTGCGCGTGTGTGTGTGTCTTAGGGGAATGACAGACAATTTAGAATTGATCAATTCACCTAAATTGTATAAAGGTGGAAGGAAGTCGGAGAACCCACAAAGACACGGGAGAACATACTAACTCCACACAGAAAGGACTCGACCCCGGAGGTGACAGCGCTCCCCACTACAATATGGTGCTGACCTATAATAACATATGTTATTAATCTTTAATTCAACACAACGTCAGTGGTCTCTGATTCACTCCTCCTATTTAAAGATTTCCTCTTTCTCTTGAAAGTAGTGATGCAATTTTATTTGTTTGTTTAGCCAAAAAGTGCTGAAATATTTAATAAATTCACATAATAAATACTTGCAAGATTAATCAACAATTAAAAATGTTCATTCAATAATTACATTAAAATTATCCTTAGTTCCTGTGGTGTTTTTGATTATTTTATCTATTCCGCTTCCTTCCTATTAATGTTATTCCAAAACATGAAACACCTGTAATTTTTAACCAATTAAACCCACAAGGACACTGATGGGGTTAAAAGGGCACTCCAAAAAAGGTCTTCATTGAAAGCAAAAGCCACTGTTATTGATCAAGTTTAGAGCACAGGGAGGAGTGGACCAATGTGAGGGGCCCATTACACTGGGCTACAGTCTCTCAGTCAATGATAAGGATCCATGTTTATACAAGCACCATTTAGTCATACTTATCCGAAGTGCTGAGAGCATATACAAAGACCTCTGGCATAATGGCCAATTAGTTTCCTTCTCTAACTGTCTCTATTCAGTTCAAATGAGGTTTGGAATGAGGATTGCGTGAGAGGGCAGAGAAAACACATCCAGTGTCTCGTGCTGCTGGACGGAAATGTGTGAGAGCTAGAAAAAGAATATGAGAGAGAATAATAATAAGGCTACAGCTAGTGTAATGCTTGACTATCGTGCTATTCTAAAGGAAAAAGACAATAATAATAATAATAATGATAATAATGATGGTAATAACAATAATAAATCTGCCATGTAGTGTGAATCTTGGAGTTGGATGAATAGATAAATCTTAGTCCTAGGTTTGTGAAATTAACAGGTACTTCAGCTCTGTTCCAAGGTAATAATAAAAAAGATAATACACCTGCATATGAATATATCCTCATAAATAAACAGTTATATGAGGCGAAGAGCTCACGACATTCTGAATGTCCAATCAAATTACATATTCTGAGATAACATGTAACAAATGTCAAACCTAATTTACACATAATGTCAACAATGAATGCTGACAGTGCGTCATCCCGATATAGAAAACACGCAACATTCCTTTTTTGCCTCAAGCTGCATGAAGCATTTTTATGAGAAAACACAAAACCTTAATGCAAAGAAATAATGTTCATTGCTGAGCAACAGATTTTTTTCAAAGCAATCAGCAATCCATAGATCTAACCATCTATCAAACAGCCACAGCTACTACCAGTGTTTCTGTACATTACAAAAGCATCAAAGCGCTCTTTACTTTAACAAGTTCTGTACATGTAGAGGTGCGTGGAAATCAAATAATTATCTACAAACTGAAAGGAAGTCAAGTCACAGAGCATTTGCTTTTTGACGAAACAATAAAATCTACTGGGGTTAAACAAAACATAGACTTAAAGAGTGTGTGTGTGTGTGTGTGTGTGCGTGCGTGCGTGCGTGCGTGCGTTAAGCTAGAAATAAAGTGCCGGAGCAGGGCTTCCGTGGGAAGGCTAAGGAGCTAGCCTTCTATTGTTTCAGTCCTTGATTTTCTCTGATTCAACACAATGGCTGACATGTAATTCTGTTATTATTTCTAAGCTCCTGCAGGACCATGCCGAGATGCCAGGAGAACACAGGGTGATATAAAATCTTCATCCAGAACCTAAACATCCTCAGAATTTATTTTTCAATCTTAAAGTAGAGAAGAAAACTGTGTGATGGTAAACATACTGTTTTACAGATAAGCGGCTGGCTATTGTTTCTTCACAGATGTACAAAACTACCATTTTAATTTATTTTTAAATACAGGTAATACATTATTTCCTTTACATAATTAATTTTCAACAGTGCACATTCCTCCACCTAACCAGAGCACTGCTTCCTGACGATACCGTCATCCATCATTAAATCTTCCTCATCTGTCTCATGGCCTACTTTCTGTGCATTTGTTTACTGTTTCAGCAGGGGGTGAACTATGTATCTGATCAGACCAGAGACGGCATACAAAGTAAGACGTGATGTGAATCATATTGACAACGCCTTAATGCTATATGTACCCCATCAACAATGGCCTGCATTATTTCATTGTACTATTTTGTAATTCAACCCATTGACAATTACCAACTGCACCTTTGTCAACATTGCAAAATCTTCAGCCCAACTACTTTCACAAACGTGGTGCTCTAGTTTTACAGCCTATTACAGCATGTGAACAAAGCAGCAAGTCAATTTAATCTCTGAAGAACCAAATTGAACCATTCAATATTTGGCAAATTATCGAAGGTTCTCTGTAAATGTATTGTTTTTATTTGATGGTCAGCCAGTCAGCATTTAAACATGTCCCATCTTATAAACACATCTTCCAAAGGATCTGTTCATTGTCATCATCGTCACAAACTGAAGCGCTCTGTAAGACAGTAATTAGTACAAAACAAGTTTAAGGATATTGACACAAGGGTGATATTTATTTTGTCAGTGCAGAAATGTACATGAAACAATACCCTCTAGGCCTGTAACCTACTCAGCATTATGTAATGGAAAAATAATAGTAATTACAGCTTGTCTTGATCTTACGCAACAATGATCTTATTTTGTGTATATCATTGTTCACGGTAAGCATTCATCTTGGACACAAACACATGCAAATCATCATGTGGGATGTTAGCAAGAGGTTTAGGTTTAGTTGTTGAACTTGTCAGTCCCAATAACAATTTGTTTCTCAGAACCACTGGGTCACGGGTGACCCATTAGAGTGGGGGTATGGCGCAGCCTATTTTGAGACTTAGAAAAGCATGAAGACAAAAAAGAAATGCAGACTGGAGAAAAGGAAATGCCTCTCTGACTGTGTGTCTGTGTGTTAAAGTGCACCATAACCGTGGGTCTAAGCTGCCCGGTCTTACTGGTTATTTAAAATTAAACTCCTCAATTTAATATTTTCCATTATGAATATAGAAAAAATGTAAAGTTTTGTTTACACTGAGGCATTGAAAAAACACGCACGCTTGTTAGCTGCATGTGAACTTATTCCAGCAACTAAAGCCATGTGCCTCAGATACCAAAAGAAAAAACTTATAAATATAACTAAATGTAAGTACTCCTTAATATTAAATAACTATAAATAAATGAATGTTTGCTTGTTGCTTTATAATAACAAATTCTTTTAATTTGTCAGGTTATGAAACCCATAGAACTCCATCAATGAAGGTCTAAATTATCCAAGTTAAAAAGAAAAATAACATCAAACGTAAGTTAGGATATTAAACGTTTTGAGTTAAAATAGGCTCAATTACTGCATTGTGGGAAGTGTAGTTTCTGGTCAAAGCATGGTTTTGACTATTTTTAGACACTGGCCTTTATGCTCTCACGGGCCACATATAATGATGTGGCGGGTCATATTTGGCCCCCGGGCCTTGCATTTGACACGTGTGGTTTAGGGTATCTGAAAACATAATAACGCCTGTACCTATGGGAGCTAGGAACCAATTCAATCTCTCATCTCTTGTCTCTTTTTATCTTTAGTGTTGAAAATCAAATGAACTGTCCACAGATGGCGTGCCAGTATTTTTTAACTAGTCTTGCTAAATTGTTTTTTGTTGTATGTCCTCAGTCATTATTGTATCCCATCAAAAAATATCCTTAAGGCTGCACACATTCCACAAATTGCTCCTACGCTAGCCTCAGGTTCTACATTCCCTCTATCTAACCCTACCCATCATGACTCTGTGACTCTACACAGCACCACCACAGTAACACATTCTTCAGACTATTATTTTTCTACAAGTAAAAATGGAATTTGTCAAGGTAAAAACGTTACGGTATCAAATTTTAAAAAATGTGCCATTAACTGCAGTCAGTGATGTTTTAGTGTTGAGCTGTCCAAGTTAATTGAAATGCTTATTCTATTAAAGCTGTCTGTGTCTAGTCTGTGTCGTTAAGACAATCATGGTGAATGAATAAGTAAACGCTCCATTAAAACTAATAGGTCTGAAACATTTATCTCATTACCAGTGAATAGACAGAAAAACCAACAAAAAAAAGTTCTGTAGTTCTATGAGCAGACATTCAATACGCCATTTTCAGAACATAACATTTCTGTACAAGAGAAGACAATAAGGACAGGTGATCATACGAGGCAATGTTTCACAGATAGCACCCATAAATATTTCAAGGCAACATATGCATCAATCTACCACCTATGCACATCATACTTGCAAGATACAGTATTCTCAACGGACATGGTGTGAGGGCAATAATGCAATAGATTTAATAGCTCAGTTAGCATCCTTCCACCATAAACACTCTGACTCAGATATGGAAATCTACCATACATGCACACACCCACAATGAAACACACTACACAGAATGCATGCAGATAGTTTTGAGTTTGCTGCTGTTTATTCCTCATTTTACAGATGAATGAAACAAAACTTGCAAATTATTAATTTTAAAGAGTATCTGAAGTAACATTTTTTAATTACTCTTCACAAAAAAGAGGTCGAGGTCATTCATGGCTGAAAGTAGGCTTGTAGTTGAATAATCTATGAATAACCTGCATTTTCTTCTCTGTAAATGAGTACATTTTCCCGTCTATGCTGTTCCCTCAAGAAAGATATACCAATGAGTTAGCCCCTCCAAAAAGAATGGAAGATACTTCCTCAACTGTTACATTTTCACTTGAAAATCAAGGCAACAAAACAACCTTTGAAAATGAGAAACAATCATGTTCACAACAATAAGGCATCATCGGACCAACACAGTTCAGTAGAAAAACACATTTGTTTTACCTCTTGCCAAAATTTTGTATTTTAGATATCTTGTTGAAAGTTCTTTGGTGGATTATGTAAAAGTAAAGATTATGTAAAGCATCTTTATCTGAACCTCTGAGTTCATAATACAGCGTGTACTCTTGGATTAATTTCGGGTCATTACTGGACTTGATTACTTTGTACTAACTATCGGAACCCACAGAACTAAACGTGGGGACAAGAAGGTGGAACCAGAACACAACTTGTTCATGCACATACACAAAACAACTGCACTTCCCAGCAAGTTCAGGGGTCGGTCCCTCTTCATGGTGCCACACAGAGTTCAGCCTTCTGGTGAAGTGAATGGGCTATTTGTCTGTTCCGTTAACACGTGAACGCCTGTTTGTGTTTGTTCATACAGTAACCAGCAAAGCCAGGCATTATGCATCCTGCCATAATACAGCATACACAAGACTTGAACTAAGGTAATCATTGGCAAGAATATGTGAATGTGCAATTTCCACAATCAAACATTTACAACTCCTGATTACACTAAACTGTCAGCCTCTCTTGCAGATGACAGATCGGTCTATAGGTTTGACGTTTTTACCTTTGCAAAAAAGTACCGAACATCTAGAGTACAATAGGTGTGAAATTCATATTCTTTCTGGATTTGTCTTGGAAACAGATGGGGGGGGGGGGGTAGTTAAATAGTAAAGAAACGATACAGCAATGATTTCAACTCCAAAAGAGGAATTCATCGAAATTTAAATTTGCACTTACATTGTTAGGTTAAAAGTCGTACAGTAAACTGGGCACTATGTTACAAACAGCAGGTTCAATGTGTAAACCAACAATTTAAAGCTACAACAACAATCTAACATGTCAAAGTGTATAAACCCATGTCTAATAAACCACCTGTCATTGGAAACATACTTTAAATTCCTGTGCACAAGGTCTTTCTGATTTTTTTTTTTGATGGAATACAGATTAATTTGTCGACAAGAATTGTCACAATAAATAAACACAGAAACATTGCATTACTTTCAGTATTCAAATGCTGAGTGCATAAAAGAACACACACAGTTTTAGAGTACTTACCTGGTGTTGTTTGCATTAAACATTTTATATTAATTAATTTTATATTAATTTTTTTTTTATAATACTTTAATCGAGCAACACATTTTTTTTCCCTTCATACAAGTTTTAAGAACTTTTTTGTCAGAACCAAGACAAAGGTCAGTCCTCAACAGTTTTTCATACAATTTTTCCTCCATTTTCCATCCGTCAATCTGGTGCATACACAGCAAAGTATTCTTGTTTTCTTCATAATTTTACAAAAAAACAAATAAAAAAACACCTTGCAGGGCTACTTAGGCTTTTTTCCCTTCATCTTGCTCTTCAGCTACGGCATGTGGAGAAAATGCCTGTGTGACCTCCAAACACAACAGAAACAGCAGTGACAGTTGAATAGCTCTGTCTATCTCTTTACAGCACATATCAGCTGAAAAGAACAATGGGACATTGTGCAGCATCCCATTTGGCATCTTTTGAAAAGTTCAAATGACAATTTTACTCAAGGACTAAATGTTTTTGACCTATACATGGCATGTTGTACTTATTCCTATTTCTCCATGATTACATCCATGCCCCAGCCCAGTACATCCTTTTTCAACAGAACCAATGAAAGCCTTTTTGGTTTTCCTCACCCCAAAGCCACTGTCACTGCGCTGTAAGCACAAGGAGCAGAGGCGTTTGAGGCCCTTTCTGAAGGCAGAGTTTGAGAGGCTGTAGATTAGACAGTTACAGAAGCTGTTGCTGATGGCCAACCATGTGGTCATAAAGGAAGCTGCAGGATGATGGTAGAATCCTCCACTCTCCAAAAGAAAGTAAAGTATGTAGGGCAGCCAGAGGATATAAAACACACTTGTAATGCGAAACAGTACCATTGCGTAACGTTTGTCCGGATATGTTGATGTAGAATGCTGATAATGTGGGTGTGATTTCTGTATTAGGGACAGGTGGAGGAACTGCCCTTGCTCTATGTTGTCCTTGACCAAAGACCCCGCTGCAGACCCTGCACCCTGCGGCTGTTGGGGTCGATAACGTGCATGGCGCTCGCTGATCTCCCGGGTGTGCTGCCTGCAGATCTTGAAGATGTTGGCGTAGGTGAAGCAGACAGTCAGAGCAGCCGGGGCGTACAGCAACACAACAATGAAGGTCGTGAAAGCCGGACTAGTCCTCCACTCAACTGCACACCACTCCACTACATCGCCGTGGTAACCAGGTTTCCCCCATCCGAGGAAAGATGGGAAGAACACCAGGGCAGAGTAAAGCCATATCAGAACGATGCAGCACCGCATTCGGCAAGGTGTTACCAAGGAGGCATAAGTCAAAGGTCGTGTGATGGCAATGTAGCGGTCTACACTCACACATGCCAATGACACCATTGAAACTGATTTTAAAACACACACCATGTATCCAAACACCTGGCACGTCAGTTTGGGGTCCAAGTCCTGGAGGTGATGGAGCAGGGACATTGAGGGGAACAGGCAGCTCACCCCCACCAGCAAATCAGCATAAGCCATAGTCTGGATGAAAGCATTGGTGGTGTGCTGGCTGAGCAAGGGGGCACAGTGAAACACAAAAATCACCACCAAGTTACCAGAAATAATAAGAACAGTCAGGAGAAGTATTACAGTGACTTCTAAAAGGCAGGTGGTGAAAACTTGGGAATAGCCTATCGCAAGCAGGCAGAAGGGAGCAGAGAAACTGGAGGAGTTATCCAAACTTTGGTTCAGTAGATCCAGGGAGGAATTCATAATTCTGGAAAGGAGGGTGCGTCTGTGGAACCCTTCAAGGGGACGAACCTAAGAACTCCCCCGTTTTGACAGTTCACTCGCTGGTTCTGGAACTAGCTGGAGGGTTACAGACCAATAAACAAAGGCCCATGTTGTGGTGATGATGCCACCATTTCAAATGCAGGTGAGATGAAAAGGACAGAGGAAACAGGGGAAGCCCCTTGGCTTTATCCTCAATGTAGAGAAGATGTAAATCCACCAGTTTAGAAAAATATTTAAACATTAAAAATGTGAAATCCCTCTCTTCTTTTTGATCAGTGAAGCAAATGTCACAGATGGAGGCCCAAGAGGGAAAAAAGCTGTAAGAAATGTGCTTTTGTTTAAAAGAAATCCAGTCCAATCTGTGCATGAAATGTCTCCGGTACCTATAAAGTCAGGGATGTCTTTGACATCTGCTGCCGCTTCAGAAAGCCAGTCATCTGTCTGGATTCCAGAGTCAGACAACGCTTCTAATGAAACTACGTTAATGTAATGTGTCGCATACACAATTAAAATTAATCTCCGTATCAATCCGTCTTCCTCCTTCTCTTTCCAGCTTATTCTGTTTTTTCCTCTGTCCTTCAGCACTTTTCCATGTCCGCTTACTCTCGTCTCCGACTCTTCTTTGCAATAGGAAGATGAAGGCAGTATAAATGCAGACTGATATTTAAGAACAATTGTAAAAAAAAATTTAAAAAGCACACCAAAGGTCTAATTTCCATAACAGGTAGCAGTAACTATGTCTAGAGGAGAACTGAGGTAGGCAGGCATACCGATACAGGAAGAAATCATGTGTTCATTTATCCTCCTTTGCTGTCTCTCCCACTCCGTCTTGCTCCCTCTTCCTACAGAACAGAGGTATCAAAGCCCCTCCCATTCCTTGTAGCTCCAACCAATGATCAACTTCAGGCACATGAGACTGCCTCCTTCTCTCAACCTCTCACTCCCTCCCCATTTTTTTTATGTGAATGTTAACATATCTTACTGCAACTCACCTTGTTCCCAAAGGAATAGAACATTCTGAACTGTAATGAAGTAGGATAAGCAAAGTCTGTCTTCTTCTGCAGAGGACCTATTGTGTGCAGTGAAACAATGACTACATGCCTGGGGGTCAGGTTTACTGGAAATGTTGCTATAATTAATTCCAACAATACATTGCAGCAGGTCCCCCTGAAACTTATTGCATCCCAACGTGTTAGCCTAAACTTCGGAAATGTAGTAAAAAAGCCACTTTCTTTTTGTCCTAATTCAAGAAAATGTCTTATTTCTTTAAAAAAAAGTGGTTTCACGTAAATGTATGAGGTTGCATATGAGGTTTGGATTTTTGTGAGTCTTAGTCTTGAATTTGAAAGACAATTTTTAGCCCTGATGTATTTATCTAACTATACTACTATGGAAAAGGTATCGGACCCATACCTGATGTCTTCGATTTTTGTGCACTAAATTGTGTCACAACCTCAAATAAAAATTTATGACAAAACAAAGTTAGTAATTATATGGTAAATGTAGTTACAGCAAATAAATAAATCACCATGTCAAACTGTAACTCTAGTTACAGTCACACTCTAGTCACACTTCCATCTTCAGCAGGATAAATTACTTTCACACTTCCAATAATTTTGAGATCAGTCCTGGCATTGCTGTGATGAAATTTGGCTCAGAATGTGTTTGGACTAAGAATCTTGCGCTACAAATCGAAAGCGTAGAGAAAAAGCAGACCGTCAATTGTTAAAATTTGTTTAAAAAAAAATGTCTTCAAGTAAAATAATTCACTGAGATGAAGATGTCTAGGTCTATTAGAAAAACCTTAACGACAAAAGGATTTTTTGTCATGTCGTAATGTACTTCACTGAACTTAGCGTATAATACATTTCTGCAAGTCTAGACATTTTTATAGCAACATAGAAGCAGCATAAGACAAAAGCACAGTGCTAATCATTTAAATGGCATTCATGGCTGAATGTAATTAGTAGAATGTAATTAGTAGATAGTTTAGAACAATCGTTCTCAACCTTGTTGGAGGTGCCAAACCCTGCCGGTTTCATATGCTCACTCACCGAACCCTTCTTTAGTAAAAAAAAATGGAAAAAAAAATGTCAAAGTTAAGACATGAATATATGTTTTACTGGTTTATTTAATGAATTGTGCATTAATGTCTCCTTTTTCAAAGAACAAAACCAAGACAGTGCATGAACTCACATGAAATGGCCTACCTGCAAATCAGTGTGACTTCTGTTGTTGTTCTTGAGAGACCAGTTCAGATATGTGTGGCTTCACCTTGGCAAGTGCTACTCTGATATCATTTTCACAGCAAAGTCTGTTTCTTTTGTTTTCCATGCAGCTTAAGGAAGTGTTCCTTTATTTTTGCCAGTGTGAGACTAGAGTTGCTCAACTTGACATTGCAAATCATGCAGAACGCTGACTCCCATCACGTTCTGTTATAAAGTACATGTAAAGTCATGTTGCACATATTCGTCCGACCACTTTCTTTTTTCGTTCAACATAGTTACTATGAATTAAAATATTAAGAAAGCAATCAGATGACGTACTGTAACGACAGGCATAAATCGACTACCGAGTGCGCAAAATCCCATGTAGCACAGGTAGGCTAATCAATGTAGCGTCACCTGCAGCCAGTGATGGCTAAGGGAGGCGTGTCATCACGAATTGACACGATGTGTCAAACGTACACAGTGATTAGTGTATGTTCAGCAAAAGTTTTTTCTTGACCCCCGTTCTCCACCGAATCCCTGAGACCGACTCACTGAACCCCTAGAGTTCAATCGAACCCAGGTTAAGAACCCCTGGTTTAGATTAACAAGAAGTAAATATGCAATTATTATCTAGTTGTGCTTAATCGGTACCAACTGCAAGTGAACAAGGGCTTAAAGAATGCAATTCAATGGTGGACATTGAGCAACAACTGACCAAAGATGACTTATTCCACCACGCCCCACTAAATATTGGCCAAATGCCTCAGTTAGCATATGACATAATATCTATTTATATTATACTAGCGGGAACCCGTGGAAATTTCACGATGAAACAATAATATCAGACTCCGTTTGTTTTCTTTTTTTTTTCTTCACCATCACAAGAAAACCGACTACTGTGTCCGCCGAAGCCGTAACGGCTCCGCGTTTGGGGACGGACGAACGCAAGACGAAGGCCGCTTCGGCGTTACGGTCCGGCCATCCGGGTAAACGTCAGCTTCGTGAGATCGGTCCTGGTGCATCGGGGTTCCCCACACGACAATTTGAGGTCCGCCACAATCAAGGGATACAAACCGCTATGTTTGACGAAGCCAAAATGGCTCCGTGAGAGACATGGACAAATGTGACAAACAGAGCTAACTCGGCTAGCAGTCCAAATTAGCTTGCTTGTTTTCTTGTGTTCTTGTGTACAGTGTGTTTGAATTATATGTCAATGGACATTAAACAGAAAGTAGAGTATTGGTGACAGCTGTTTATTTAATTCCAAGATGCTCTCAGGAGCTCTTGTTCACGTGATTCCTTCTGGCAGATGTGCCGTGATTGGTTGGGCGCTTGATTGACAGGTAGTGGGTGGAGTTAAAAAAGTGACAGTGTGAGGATTTCAAGTGAGCTTATTCAAATACATACTTGAGGAGATATATCTGAGCTTACGTCAATGAGTGCAAATATCTGGCAGACTACTAAAAGGAGAGACTATTTAACTACCAATGTAAATATTTCTCTTAGTTGCTCACACAACAATTACTACTTTTTAACTAGAGGTGTGATAAAAAGCACAATCTAATTTGTACAGAATTATTTATACGTTTCATGTGACAGAATGTTTGCTGTGGAACAGTAACTTTGTCCCTGGCCTAAACAGACACGCACCTGCTCCAGGTTTAGTATGCATCAGCAGATGCTAAGCGTCCACTTAGCATGACAGTTGCTAAGAGACATTCACCTACATACAGGAAGGAAAGACACCAGATTTTCAATCTTCTTTACAGTACACATCAACAGCAAGCTTTTAATTTTAAGGCTCTGAAGGACTGGTTGACTTAACTCATTAGCTTGATTAATTTTCTTAAAAAGATTTGCTGTGGAAAGTCCCATGCAGCTTTCCTGTAAAGTACTTGCTGAATATGTGGCAGAATAATTATTTGAATGAGTTAATGTGAAGATCATACCATGTTATATTACATTTCATTACTCTGGATACCATGCTAAATTTGGAAAAATCTCTGGGTTACAACTGTTGTAGGGTTCAGAGATGCAACATCTACGTCCTTAATTTAATAATATTCTTTAGATTAGAGTGTTTGTCATCTAGGGCGGTCTCATATAGTTTGCTAGAACCCTAACAGACAAACACACAGACACACACACACACGCACAAAAACCTGTACCCTCCTCCTCCAATCCTGACACACTCTCAAGCATTCACGTAGCTCCTCTGCTTGCCACACGAGGAGCTAAAAATAGATGACGGTATGAGAGAAGGGTTGGGAAGAACAGCAAACTAAGAGAAAAAAAGAGCTATTGAGTTGAAGGATGCACAGACTACTCAAATCAAGTAAATAAGGTGAAGGGAAGAACAAATAGAAAAAGCAAAGCAGCGAGACAAAAATACAACTGTGAGAATGAGATCAAGATCTACGATCGTGATTTCCAAGCTGAGTTGCACTGAAACCTATAAGCTGTTTATACTGTGCTTCGTCACCGCATGACAACTTCTTTAAGAGTGTGAGTCTAGGGGCTGACTCATACCTGGTGATGACACCAGTAAAAATTGAGTTAAAAAATGTCTGATACAGAGGTGGAAAAAGGACGATGCCAGCTTTTATATCACTGGGAAATGAACAGCTTTTCAACTGATACAGCATTTGAGGTTTTGATAAAACTCACAAATGCTTTGTAGTTAAGGAACTAACCTAGACACCTTATCTACAAATGTATTTGATTGATGTAAATGTCTGCATCACACACATAAGGACAGTATCAGTACAACACAAAATACCAAAATCACACAAGGACGGTTGTTATCTAATCACAGACAGGCAAAAACAAATCTGAATGAAAAGACAACTGAAAATCATTCCACAGATAACAGAGTATTTTGACATTCAGCTGTAAAAATATCTGTAGTGCTCTTTCGCTGTCACAACATCCTGGCTTTAAATGTGGGTTACTCTAATAAGGGAATATGTGATTCAAGGTAATGTATATCTAAAGCCCAAATGGACATGCAGAAAGGTCATAATTTAGATCTCACTGGACAGCAGGAGGAGGATGACAAAGAGGGGATGTTGTGGCAAACCGCAAACCGGAAGACAGGAACAGACAGAAACAGCAGCACAGACACATTAAGAGTGAAGTCTGATGATTATAATGACACAGGACAGGAGATAAAGAGGCAGATAGACGGGTCAACGGGTCAGTAAGAGGGTCAATCAAAGCCAGACCAGCAGTCAGGTAGGTACAAGTGTCTGTGTGTGTGTGTGTGTGTGTGTGTGTGTGTGTGTGTGTGTGTGTGTGTGTGTGTGTGTGTGTGTGTGTGTGTGTGTGTGTACGCACTTATGTTTGCCATCCTTTTGTGTTTCGTTTTATATTTTGTGTTGTATTGCCTGTGTTGTACTGCCTGTTGCACCATGGGTCTGAGAGGAATGCAATATGGTACATTTGACAATAAAGTTGACTTTGACTTTTAAGATGGCTCTGAATATCAACCTTGTAAAAAATTATCATCAACCACAAACCTAACTAGAAATTCTGGGGGAAAAAACACATCTTGACTCAGAACCAGCACATGTTGTATGTACAACCAGCAATTCTCCCAGCAGACCACTCAAAGAACTCAAAGAACAAAACATTGTAATTCTGGATGAACAATGTAATCTTCAGTCTGTAGTGTATATTTTTTGATGTGTACATATAACTGTACATTCTGATAATATGATATATGTTAATATGTTTACAATATGTGAATATGTAAATTTCATATGTTGCAAATGTTAATATGTATGTATATTATTTAAGTATTTATGTATGCCCCCCCCCCCCCCCGCTGCCACGATCGCACAAATTTCCCCACTGTGGGACAATAAAGGTTGTTTATTATTATTATTATTATTATTATTACATGTTGTACAACTGTAGAAATGCACATAATATAAAAATGTAAACATTAATATTACTATATAAACATTAACATTCATTAGTGTTAATCAACATTTTATTTCTCTTGCTATTAAGTGTGTTCATGTTGTCCAGGATAACCCATTTTAGTATGACAACATCCAAAGAATAAAGATATTAGAAGCTTATAAAAAGATGGTAATGAGCCAAATTAGGAAAATATCAACTCAAATATAGTATTAGCTGGTTAAAATAGCTGAAAATATCAGTTTAGTCATTACTACAGGACTACAGCATAAAGCATGAAATAACAGGAAAAAAGGCCAAGTAAAACTGTTTGCACAAACTTGGCCGATAAAGCTGATTCTGATTGTGAAATTACCTTCACACAATGAGCCAGTGTCTCTGAGCCTTCAGAAAACTATTTTTTGCTTACTAGTCTTACCAACTCAGTGGCTGTCTTCTTACAGTAACTTATGGAGCTAAAGCAAAATGTGTGGATGGATACAACAGGCTAACAAATTTATTGATTACTGGTGGTATGATTTTGTCAGCGTTCAAAATTACACTGTTTTGTCCAGTACTTGGCAGCAGGGACTTTCCAATCAGGGAATTCATTAGGCCTCCAAAGGGAAATAATAGGTCAATGTCTACCTCCTAGAGCCCTGTTTAAACTCCCATCAATGCCCTGTATTCAGATATGTAGACTAACCCAGACAAAGGTGGCGGGGTTATGGTAAAAGAGGATACTGGCTAGGACACTGTGTGCACACAACACAAAAGATACGTGCAAACAAAGGCTGCATATAGAAATCCCACAACACATCTAGAAGCTACAGTAAAAAATGTGAATGCTTAAGCACATTGTGTTAAATTGATATCTAATGTTCTGTCTAAAATGCTATCAGCACATTGTTATTGTGATCACCTGTTAACTGTTGTCTGAGTGAAAGATGCGACTCAATTCAGACCATTCATTTTAATAAGATGGGAAAAGAACCTGCATGGTTCTTAATGACAGAGATGTAAGGCAAATAAAGAAAAGGTGCAAAAAAAGATGCAGGAAAAGAGCAAAAGAGACAGACAGGGTGAAAAGAATGAAACTGGTCAAAAGGAGAGGAGGGTAGAAAAGGGCAAGACTTGCTTCCACCTGGGTCCCAGGAACCAGGGATGTTGCTTTTACATCACATTCTGTCTTCACTTAGAGGACACGCAAAGATTTTTACAGAGGAGTATACAGTACTAATAGAACTTCATCACGTGGTGCAACAATAACCTCAGGCTCAATGAGCTTATGGTGTGCCAATTTATTTCGGTTTTTAAGATCTGACCAAAACCAAGCTCTTATAATAAAATCAGCAGCACAGAAGATGATAACGATGGTCTGACAGCCAGGAGTTACACTTTTAGTTTCTAATCAAAAGTCAAACATGTTCAGAGCATCCCATTCTGGTCCTAAGTGGGTTGAGTAATAGCCAGAAAAAAGGTATGTGTGGAACTCTGCATAATTATTAAGTTTTCAGAGAATATTAATCCAAAAATGGAGATGGATTGTGCATAAGTTACTTTATCATTTTGAGAAAAAGCATTAATGTAGTCTTACCTTTGTGATAAGAGTCCGGTACTCCTCTACCTGGTGGTCATTGTTATGACAGCCTGCCAGGAGCTGCCACACCTCCCCACGAAGAGCCTCGGGGATGCCACTCCTCACCAAAGCTGGCAGCTGCCTGGGGCGCACTGACAGGTTCATATGCCTGGGGAAGGGAAGGAGGTGATTATTGATTCTATTATTACACTGTATTAATATTATTATTATTTCTAATTTACTCTGAAATACTGCTCAATCAGTCTTTAAAGGATGGCCCAATGATAAGCACTGCCATTTGTAATCTTTCTGTGCATACCTAGATATACCACGGAAAACGAAACCAATGTTTCCATTGGCCATTATTTCTATAGTCAGATTGCTTGGCCAAAATCATGACAGCAAGAAGAAGCTACGAAGTGGCACGTAATTCTAAAACTTTTAAGATTAAAATAGGAAGCAGTCTTTCAAAAGTTTCACTCCTACTTCTTAAATGGAATACAATTACTCAAGCCTGCATATGTGCTACCTTATTTAGCTGAAAAAAACCTTTTTTTTACTGACCTGTACATCAGTTTTCTGTTATTTAAACCAGAGTTTTTAGCAGACTAGGATATGACAGTAACTTTACTTTAAGCACAAGAATTTCGAAATGAAGAGTGTTATCTACCATGAAGACACAGCTGTCACTGCCAAAAAACTATCTGCCGACTGTAGCCAACAGAAAATCCCCAATGATTTTCTCCTTGTACCCCTCCCCCTTTATTTAGCTCTATTTTCACCATTTGCTTGTTTTGTTTTTTCCATGCACCACGTTATGCAATATGTGGCATGTACTGTAGCGATGTCTGCAAGAGACATTAGTGATACCCTTTCAGTCACAAGATTGTAAAAGTCTATCTGTGATTTGCCTTTGTGCTCTTGCACACTGCAATCCATAATGACATAACACGCAAGTTCTCTACAACACAAAGATGACTATTATTAGCATTCTAACAGGCTAATCTTGTGATTCATGAGTTCATTTATCTATTTTGAACAAATATCTTCCAAAGAAATCATGAGATTCAGTATTCCGCAAAGAAAACACCCAAAAAAATTACACTTGAGGAAACAAATACTGACAAACTTCCTATCCAACTCCAACACACCACAGTTATCAAATATTTATTTCATTATAGATTGAAGCATTTGTGTGACCAATATTCACTAAAAGAGCAATAGAAAGTTGAAATGGCAACCAAGCCCTTACCACTTGGACAACAAATCTCCCCAGGTCTCAAGGATCTTCTCTGCACACTCCTTGGAAACATCTCCTGACCCACTGAGTAACGGCTCGTCATTATCTGAAAACAGTGACGATTAGTGACATGCAGTAACGTCCCACTCCTTCTTACTGTACATGTTACGTGTCTATAAAAATCATGCCATTGTTGGTATTATTTTGAAACATTGTTACTTTAGACACAACTTGTCCAACAAATCAATACAAATCTATGGACAAGGCAGATTACTTGCTCTGGCCTCTGTTCTGGTTGAAAAAAATGGTGGTCAGACCCACCAGTGTTTTTAGATCTGATAAACCCTCATAAATGTGTTTATATAAAACAGATAAGCGCTGGACCACGAATGTCATCTGATACAAGCATGGATACTCAGAGACTGCAGTTTCAGTATCTGTGTTGCTGTGATTGGCCAGCTGCATGAAAAAAGGCAGTGATGAGCTAAACCTTGTACCCAAAATCAAGCTCACGCTCAATCAAAGTCACACTAATTTCAGAATGCTTCGTCTGGAACCTCATCACTTTAACATCATTTGTAAAGAATGAATAAAAAACAAGTACAAAGACAAAGACATGGGTAAAAATGACAGCAAGCATCCACGGACCTTCCTCTTCATCATCCTCAGGTGGTGAAGGAACCAAGGAACCAGGGCCAGAGGGCAGGAGGCCAGGACTGGTTGAAGTCTTTCTTTTCTCTCTCTCAGTCTCACTCTCCAGACTCACCACCTCATAAAGTGTATCAGACGAAGGACTCTTACGCTCCTTACGCTCCATCTAGAGAGGAGGTCAAATGTCACTATACCATCTTCAGAATTACATTCGTAGCTTCAAGATTTGGTGCAGTGACCACCAATTGACCCCAATTAATACACAAGTGCAATGTTGTGTTATCGCTTAACCGACCTGTCGTAGTTTAAGGTAGAATGTCTCGGTGTAGTTGCGTTTGCTAAAGGGCCAGAACAGCCTGTCATTTGGAGAGCACACCCTGACCCTGGTCTCCAGCAAAAAACGTACAGGCTCCTCCACCTCCGTAATCACCAAGTCGATTGCTGTTGTCATGTACATGAATTTATCTGGGAAAACAAAGAGCATGATTAACTTATTGTGTCTGAAGAAGGACTGGTGGAATAGTATGAGTGGCATGTAGCACGAGGACAGAAGAAAGACTATCTCACCTTATTTTAACTTCTTTTACTGTAGATACATGTGTGCAACATTAATTTTAATATTTAAGTACAATTTTCGTGAATACTTTGAGTAATTCTCACACAAATTTCTCCTTCAGAGGTTTCTTTAAGGACTTGAGGAATTTTTTTTTTTTAGATTTTTAATATGAAGACATGTGAAAAATTCATCCACATATACATACATCTAAGCAATGACATACGAAGCACACCATTAATAACTGTGAAAGATAATTTTGTTTCACTAGACTTTTGGCTACTACCTTTGGGCGTTTCCTCATTCACAGCCTGAAACTGAGGCGTGTTGGGGTTCCAACTTCCTGTGATGATGTAAGACTTCCCGTCTGAGCTTTTTCCCATTGACTCCTGAAAGGGCACAAATTGAAAGAAGTAAGCAAAAGCAAACAAACATATGATGACTAAGACACAAATGAAAATGGACACCCACCAGATCTAGCAGGTGCATGTCACTGTTCTTCACATTTTTCCCTGGGCTGAGCAGGAGACCGAAACACCTGGAGAGCAGCACACACAGAAGAAAGAAATTCATACAAACACAAAAGTACACACACACGCAAACACACACACACACACACACACACACACACACACACACACACACACACACACACACACACACACACACAAGATGCAAGAACAAAATGGTCTGAATAATTTAAAAAGGAGACAAAAAAAAGACAGAACAAGAGCAGAAACCAGACGCTGAACAATAAATCTTCGAAAGATTAGAATCAGTTGTTAACCACTGCAAGCTACTGCAAAAAGCTTCCTGGACCGACCCTCTAACACAGACCAGAACCTGGACAACATTTATCACAGTGCTTCAATCTTTACCTTCTCTGGGTTCATCAGACAATAACAAATCTGCAATATGGTGATGGATGTTAACATTTATTAAACTGTGGAAAATGAAGCAAGGGGCTTCGGAGACAAATGATTATAAATCATCATAAAAACTGTGCCGGAACACTTAAAACCTGACATGTGCTGACATGCGGATGTAAAATTATTCAACAGTCTCCATCCGTTATTTAACAGACTGATCCTTTCCTATGAATGTCTGGTGTGTTTTAAGTAGATGAAGGAATGTCTTATAGTCTCTTAATCCTTAGTTGTCTCCATTATTCTAGATATCTTTCCATATCCCTGTTTAGACATACATCTGATTGTTGTGTCTGTTGCTTCCTTTACCTCTCAATGGCCAGTTCCTTATTTGACGTTTGCTGGACATAAATGACAATTTTCTTGTCCATTCCTGCTCGGAGTTTGAAGCTCTGCTTATCCTTGTCTTTTGCTACAGCACTGAAATATGGAGCAAAAAGCAACACCTTAACCAAAGAAAATGAGAAAAATTAAACAAAAGCCTAATATAATCATGGATAAAATGACTGAGTGAAAAGGGTTACAGAAAGATGGATTTATTGTCATTCAAAACATTATATAGAAAATGTTAATATCTAACAAAAGGCTGATTAGACGGCTGTTTCATTAGATCTTAACATGGAGGAAAAGCAATCAATCCACTGATCATTATGAAGACCTGTATTAGAGCCATTTCCAAACATGTCCTGGACTGGATCTCTTTCCAGCTTTGAAAATTATTCTTTAAATGCAAACAGTAATCGAGGGTCTAAAACCTACGCTGACACACACCCCCGGAGGAGATGCCGAGTTCCAGATCCAGATTCAAATTTTACAACACAAGGAGGTCTAGGGGTCCTGAAAGAAACAGCCTTGCTTTCTAATCGATTAAAGAAAAACTTCATTGAATATATTCTGCTTATAAAGTTTCCATAAAGTACTTTTGTCATATATTATTTCCAGGAAGAACAGTGGTCCAAATATTCTTGTATGAGAGCCGCTTTCTAAAGGAACACTTAATATAACAAAATCTAGCAAATGCCAACAATATGTGCTCTAGGTAAAAATAATCACACACATTTTCTTTGCGTACTTTGTCTCCAACTTGCTATTAATGTCCAGGGGTTTTTGTGACTACACAGAAAGGTGACTAGAAGAAATTAGGGGGGTAAAAAAAAAAGCACATTTGGGAAAGATGAGCTGAATAGAGAAAAACAGTCAAGTTATAGGTTCGAGTCCCGCTCTGTGCGGAGTTCGCATGCTCTCCCCGTGTCTGCGTGGGTTCTCTCCGGGTTCTCCGGCTTCCTCCCACCTCCAAAAGCATGCGCTTCAGGTTGATTGGCCGGTCCCAAATTGACCATAGGAGTGAGTGTGTGTGTGAGTGGTTGTTTGTTTCTATGTGGCTCCTCGGTACACTGGCGTCGTGCCCGGAGTGTCCCCTGCCTCACGCACTGAGACTGCCAGGATAGGCACTGGCTACCCCGCGACCTGCGTTAGCGGATTAAGCGGGTTGGAAGATGAATGAATGAATGAATTTTCTTTTCATTGCATCAATCACTTTCATTCATATCAATGTAAAAATTCCTCTTGAATCAATGAGATGATTCATCGCTCATGCATACGACGACGCATGCTTAAAGCAATGGAAAGGCTTGTTCTTATAACCAGTTCAGCCAAGCTCATGCTACTTTTGGACACTTGAACCCCAGCTGTGAGTGGTGTTGCATGTTAACAAACTAACACACACAGTCCAGAGGGCTAGTGAATAGATATGACCTTTCAAGCTGATTCTACCATAGTTACAAGCTTCATATACTGTACACCAATGTATAGCAAATATTTCTGTGCTGGTTTTCTAACACAGTATTACACAGGTCTTAAAATGTTTTAAAACTGAGCGTCAAAATTCAAAATTCCATGCTGTCTATCTTTAGTTGTGCTTCTCACCTGTAAGTACCCTTTCCATCATCCTCCTTGATTTCCAGGCTGACGGTGAACGTGAATAAATCGCTGTCGGGGGTGAGCGGAGCAGCTTGCTGAGATGACAGAACTGCCCTCTTAGCTGACCGCCGAAACGCTGTGGCAAAGCTGTAAAGTATCCTACTCACCTGCAACCGAGAGGTGAACAGATACAGCAATTAGTGATGGACGCAAAATAAAACCACTATGAGGGTTAAAAGCACAGACATAATATCGTGACACTAATAGTGAGACTAAAACTATACAATTATTAAACTGCTTTAGGAGTACACCCACATAAACAATTCCACTATGTGAACAAAAAATATTCCTAAACAACATTACGTGTGTAATTACACATGCATTGGCTTATACAGGCACTCCTCGAGTTATGAACACTCGACTTACGAACATTCGGAGATACTAACGACCGCGCTCCACCATATGTGACCTTAGTTCCCCTTTCTGCCGTAACCCCCGCTGAGAAGCACCAGTGCATACGCGCATCTCCAACACTCATCTCCCCGATCTTGTTCTTGTCTTGTCTCTGAGGATCTCAGTGCATCAGGCTTCATACCCCTTGGATACTTTACAGAACTTTAATTTTATTACTTCAGAAAAATATCTGCGATAACATAAGGAGTGCTGACCCAAATGGGGGTCAACAGAACTATGTTTTTAGACTCTGATAAATTAGTTTGGGGATTAGTCACTTTGGGTTGGTTTGGAAATTTCTTGTCATAAATAAATAAGCTTTACCCTTTTCTCCAGACCGCAGTAGTTTTGTCCAAATTGCCCCTGGGCATTATTGTACTTAATGCAAACATTAATCAGCATACCAAATAAGATAAAGTGGACACTGTAAAGCTTTTCGGTTTTTATCCTGCTACGCTGGTTTTTCCTGATTCCATGATACTTCTGTCTTTCTTGATTACTTGTAAATTAGATACATGAGTATCTTAGAGGCCTATTTTCTTTTATCTCTCTAAACATGATTTTGTGTTGGGAGTATAAGTAACTAATGGTTAAATAAATCTATTGAATCCATCTTTATCTGAATTAAACAGCGCCAGCTACATGACTCTGAACTGGAGCAAGTCAACGAGGGGAGGTTTTGCTATGAGACTCAGCAGAACTCACCAACACTAGAACACTTTGGAATGATAAAACCTACCAGTGGCGCCTGCCTAGAAGGTGTGGCACAAAGGATGACAAAATGATTCATGGAGTTCCACTCCAAAATCAACAAATCAAAAGATTGCCAAAATCTGAAAGATCTTCGAAGAAATAGTATCAATAAGAGAATACTTCTCTCATGACATGTGGTATGTTGTCACCTTCTATCATTTATTTATATCCTAGGAAAAGGAGGCTTCAGTCACGCTTCATAGTTTGATTAAATAAGGTTGATTTAGGTCGGTTTCTCAAAAGAAATGTGACAGCTGATGAAAATGAGACAGTAAATATCCTGTTACAGTCATGTAGTTTCTTGCTTGGATCATATATTTAAAAGATTGAAACTGGTCAGTAAATGTGTCCAAATTAGGAATGAAGTCAACAAGTAAAACAACTGCATCAATAAAAACAGTGCTTTTAGGGTTTTTAGGATAGAGTATGTTTACAGTGGACTTGAGCCTAATGACATGACGAGAGCCAACCAATGGGCTGACTCACTGACATCACACCCACCCCCCACTCCCACATTGCTGGAAGCATTGTGTATTGGTTTGTTCCTACGCTTTCTGGAAGGAGGACTGTGCAAGAGGAAAAAGAGAGAAAGAGAGGGAAGAGATGTACAGGTGTTACGTAAAGACGTGAATCTTTACTGGGAAGTGTGTGTGTGTGTGTGTGTGTGTGTGTGTGTGTGTGTGTGTGTGTGTGTGTGTGTGTGTGTGTGTGTGTGTGTGTGTGTGTGCGTGCGTGCGTGCGTGCGTGTATGTGTGTATGTGTGTAGAGTGGGATGACAAGCCAGATGAAGTGGTGTCTGTATGGAGCTCTTAGAGGCACTGAAGGAGAGTGCTTCCATGAGGGAGAATCCAGGTCAATGAACACTGAAGCAGGACTGTACCCCAGTTTAATGAGCAGCATCTCTCTTTATTTCTGTTTCTGCTGAACCTGCCATATATAAGCAATGACATTTCCTCCCTCCTATTAGCTTGGCTTGGGGCATTTTGTGTACTTCGTGTTTTTGCATGGTACATATGTGCATTGCAGCGCAGCTTCCAGTACATAACATGATCCCAACGGGACTGATGAGGATGTTCCCACACAAACACGCAGACCCTGAAGAATAGTCAGGGAGAGATCGATGACTGAAGGCAAGGATACCCAGAACACTGACGACAATATTTTATACATGAGTGGATGGGAAAGAAAAAATAAAACCAGGTCCATCTCTGACTGCTGAAGCTGTACATTAAATTGAAATAAACTCGAATATTTTGCCCAAAAATTAACACAAACATTCAGACATTCAGCAACAATTAATCAGTTAATAACTAACTCCTCACCGCTTCTCGTATTTGGCAGCGGAACACGTGGATCCTGAAGATCTCAGCGTTATAGTGGCTTTCAGTGAAGGCAAAGCAGTCGCTCTCCGGTGTGCCATCATGGCCTCGAACACAGAACAGAATCTTATAGATGGGGTAGTTTGCGATCTCTGTACTAGCATTGGGGTCCAATAACCTTTAAATATGAATTAAAACAATGTTACCATTCAATATCTTTAAAGTTACTGATGATAGATGAGAAATATTAACATAACATGTGACCATTGATTGTGTAGAACATACAGGTATGTGTGTTCAATCCACTGTAAAAATATGAATCATTCCAGCATTGTTTTTACCTGACTGTGCCTTCAGACACTCCTGGCACAGACAGTGTAACATCAAGTGGGACTTGGCACTGCCCTCGGAGGATGCTCATCATACGAAGAGCCTCCACCTCACTGCGCGGGGCGTTGACCGAGGCACAACCAAGATACGTAAGTTGGCTGAACACAACACTGTCTTCATCAGGGATGGGGCTACAAGGACTGCCATCGGATGATGATTCATCTGCTGCAAAGGTCAATGGTTTGGATTAAACATGAAATGAGAGAAAAAAGAAAGAAAGAATAAGGACTTGATTATTTAATGACTTCTATTACAATCTTGTAGTTATATAACAGCAAAGTGTAGGAAGAGCGATAGACATGGGTATACGAGAAGAGCTTCAATCTGTTTGATCAATCAAGGGTTTCATACTGAAAACAGTATTCTAAGGTGGCATACAGAACCAATCAGGTGTTGAGGTGAAATCATCAATGTCTTCCCATTCATTAGTCTGATTATGTTATTTAGGTTGTGGTGCTGTGGACCTGAAGAGTCTGTAACACAAGACGGCTACTACTTCATTTGATCTGAATGCATCCTAAGTAGATCCCCGACAGGCATAGGAATTTCTAGAAAGCCAGAGTCATCGATGTAGGAACACGGGATGTTGTGACACAACCGGATGTTATTTATCCAGGCGGTGCAGCACCCAGAAAGCCTACAGCTTGCAAACTAAGTTTTCTTGCAATTAATCTTCAAACTGGAATACTTGTTTCCAAAGACTCACATGGCCCTGCTACTGGAAAAAGTCACTCTGTGGGCTTGTGAATAGACCATAGCCTGTCTGAGAGGTGAATGTTGGCCAACTGACATGAAAATTGTCATAAACTGCAGCCCACGCAATGAGAATAATAAAAGGTTTTAATTACTTATGTAATTGATAACCTGAGTAAAACCTAAGTAATATTTTCCTAAATGTCTCAGAAACATGTTTTAAAGCTGAAGATGACAGTTATTTTAAGAGTTCTGACAGAGGAGGGAAAAAAATGATGACAAATATCAAGCTCACCTCGATACGACCTCTCATTCAGTTCACTCTCCTGAGCCGTCTGAACAGGAAGTACAATTTCCAACTTGGGTGACGGAGCTCTGAGAGGGTCGGAACCTTGTCCTACAGGTGATGATGTAGCGGGAAGAAGGCCGTGATCGCCACCACTGATGATGTCCATCTCTGCTTCTGATCTGAGCCCAGTGCCAGCTACCGATGGGTCCATTAGGACATCCTCTAACTCTCTCTGGAGCTGCTGCTCACTTCCATTCCCCACAATCTGATTATAAAAGACATAGATGGACACACACAAACAAACACATTAAAACATTGACAAAACTACACTAGAGCGCTATAAAGTACAAAAAGTCGACACATTTACTGTGAAATATTTCACAAAACATAACAATTTAAGCTACAAAAAAATCCTTTTAGTAATCCTTTCTTCATCAGCTGTATTGGAGTTTGTGGAAATATGCTGTGGCTCTGCCTTAAACAAAATCCTGTAGTTCATTTTTTTTGGGGGGGGGGGGGCTGGGCCTCTTTAATGCTGATGGTGAGAGTTAAACCTTCGTTACTACTCATTTGATGTACTTTAAGTGGTTAGTATGTGAGTTTGACTTGGTAAATATCTTTATCGAGACGTTAGAGGGGCCAGGCCAACACTGAGCTTATTCCATAACATTTAAGAGAAAGACTACAACTGCAGAAATAATGAACACCTATTTACCCCACTCAGCATAAGCCTGATCTTTGGAAGGAAATGCAAAGCAGACTGAAGCAGCAGAGGGCATAGCTGTACTGACAATGAGCAATTACGTATTAGTATAAAAACATTTTCCCAAGAGTAGATTTTCTATGTATTGGCAGCCAAAAAATTGCGTATTTGTCTTTGAGATACAAGGAATTGGTTGAAGGTTGAAGCAATGATTTAAAGCAGGGTGGCTACTACTGTAAAGCTACAGATACCTTCACTTATCTGACACAGAATGTATGTGTCACAATGCAATGGTAACAAGTAGTATTAAAAGCATTTGGAATTGCCAGGTACAACTAAAGTCTGATCAACGCCATCATCAAAACTGAAGCATTAAGGATGCTGACTAGGGCCATCATTCAACAGCTAGCAACCTACATAAAGCACAAAAATAAAAATCACACACAGAGTCACCACGGAACCACATCACAGAAAAAGAGGAAAATAGTTTGAAAAGACAGAGAGGAGAGAAAAGGTAGTGAGAGAAGAAACTGACCTTAAAGCTGACCCCTTCCTCAGAAATCACCTGCATAACAGACAACAAGTTTAGACACACTGACTTAACTCTGACTGGATGGGCTGACTGGAGGGGAAGAGTGTGTTGGGAGAAAACTAATAGATGATATCTGGATGACTAAGTGCGGTGAATGAAATGGTTTCACTGCTTTAGCCTCACAGTAGGGGGGCAGCTCTTTCTTTCCCTTTGACACAAGGCAGATAGCCACCTCTAAGCTGCACAGAGGCGACAGCTCACCGCAGGTTGGCATCAAATTAACTAATCAACACACTTCGAGGCCATTTTACATGTAAAACTATTTTATCTCAGCTCTAGCTACCTAATTAATTAACTAAATATAACTGCAGCTAATGGCAGAGAAAATGTGCATCCCCTTCAACTGAATATGCCATCACCATTCAATGGCTCCATCTGCTGGTGCATGCACAACATGCAACGATCTCTTCACAAAGAAGAACAGGTAAGAACAGTTGGATAGTGGGTAAGATAGAAGATAAGGCATTGTAAGAGAGAAGGCAGGGCAGGATAGGGTAGAATACGGTAGGATACGGTAGGATAGGATATGGTAGGATAGGATATGGTAGGAGAGGAGAGGAGAGGAGAGGAGAGGAGAGGAGAGGAGAGGAGAGGAGAGGAGAGGAGAGGAGAGGAGAGGATTGGAGACTCTTCATGGAGACACACCCCGTCACAAAACACCGTAATTTTGACTGACAATGGTTCAAATGTTTTACGTTATATCACCAGACGGTTCCTAAACTTGTATCTGCTGACTGAAGCATTTAGCAGGGCGTACTGTTTATTAGACATTTGGTGCTAAAGTATCACATGATGCACGCTAACAAGCAGCTGCTCGACTGCTAATGAGAGACGCTTTCTCATACTTAAATAATAATCAACTTGCTGACCCTGAATGAGCAAACACAAATTATCATATCCTTTCAGCTACAGGTAAAATCCTTTTCTGTCATCATTCTTTTTCTGCTAACCCATACCACTCGTGTAATACTGAAAATCCTAATCAGAACAACTTAAATGTAAGAAGATGTTATTCACAATAAACAAGGCTAGTGAGAATTTGCTCTCAATTACTATTGAGACGGACACAACAACATGGAGTTAAAGCTTTCTTTGAAACCGATGATGCTGAAACCAAAGATAAGAAGAAGGCATAGTGAGAGTGCGGAAAAAGCAAAACAAGAAAAGGTAAGATTTTGTTAAGTTATAGAGCATGAATGTATGTTCAGAAGGATGCACGATGGATCTCGACATGTGAGTAATGAACACAACCTGTTAACATTGGTCTACCATTGGGTCTTGACGAGCTGCAACAGTGGGAAAACAGGTAGAAATGGAATGAGTATCAAGATGTTTGGTAAATAATGCTGTGGCCTGAAGAAGCCCCTACATCTGTTAAATGGTGCATTTATCCTGCACCACACTGAGTTTTGGAAAATAGTTACTGTCATTTTAGTTCTACTGTCAGTATTAAGAACACAATCTGAAGGAATCTGAACTTCTTGTCACAGATATCAATGTTAACAGACTCTGATTTGAGCAGTGCAGTGCCAAGGTCTTCCTCATCTCCTTCCATCCAAACCTAGACCCAACCTTCCTTACCTTCAGTCCTGTCTTTTCGTCATCACTACCATTATTAGTGGAGGACAGTGTCTCATCCCCCAGCCTGGACACAAGGACAAAATCCTCACTGTTGAGAGTTGACACTGAGTCCGAAGACACGCTAATCTTCCCCACTGAGCCCTTTTCATCCATGGCTGCCGCTGTTAAACTCAGCCTTGAGGCTCATGAATGGAAGACGGGAGGAGGAAGTGGTGGAAGATGATGAGTAAAATCACCTAGAAAAAGAAAAAGAAAAAAAAAAAAAGCAGAAAACAGTCATGATGTAATGAAATCCATGCAGAGCATTTTTTAAGGCAACTGGAGATTGGACAGCTATTAAAAGACCATACTTAAAAAGTAACATTTTAAAACGGTGACACGAGTCATTCTTCACTAAAAGACTTATAATGTACAGTATAAAGGACACTGTAAAAAGCTAGACCCAGGAGGATATGTATTACAGAAAATGAAAATTTGTGAAAGGCAGTTAACAAAACAAAATGTGTAAATGAATGTCACAGACAATTCGTTTTGATGAAGATAGAACAGGAGAGATAAGAGGGAAAAAAGAGAATGTGTGTCGTATTTGACAATTCTAGTATGAATGAAAAGAATTTACATAATAGGCTGATGGAATAAGACATCTTGAAAATAACGTTTGAGAAGGAAACATGTAAGTAAGGCATTGGAGGCAATTCAACTGTCTGCAGCCATCAATTTTATCATACATCCCGATTATCCTTTACGACAACTGTGAAGTTGTAATTCACCTTGTAACACATTACATGTACACCACAGACTACAACAAAGAAAGACAATTTGTATAGTCACTCAACAAATCCACTGTTACTTCAGTCTTCGACCAATATAACAATCTATTTATGTTGGTTTATGGACTCCGGACATCTATTTTTCTCCCTTATTCTTCTTCTTTCTTGTTTGTCTTTTATTATTCTTTGTCTTTTATTACTCTTTTATCTCTTGCACCATTCTTACTCATCTTTTTATCTTTCCCTTACTACAATCCTGTATCGCCTGAGCCGTTATTGCTCTCAAATGAGGGTAACCCATAAAATCATTTATTGTTAAAGGTGTCAGTTGCTGCTTCCTTCAGTTTGCTCATCCCTTACCATATAAAACAGAACTTATGTAATTACAATTTATGTAATCAATGGGTCTACAAAGTTGCATTTTACCAAACACAGGGTCCAGGCGTGTTGAAGCCAGAATAAACATTTAATCAACAAATGGTATTAAGTATAATGAATGCTTCATCTCTCCCAGATGAGCCCAGTTTGAACGTGGGAACAATAAGTAGTTTCATTATTACCATGATGATTTCCATGGTGTACCACTTCAGTATTCAGAAACTGTCACTCATGCACTCACAATTAAAGCACCAACTGGATGCCATAAAGCTGATTTCGGCCTCAGACTGTTTTTTTTTTTCTACCAATCCAGGTGACTGGAGAGTAGCTTGGTTTGGCAATGTCTGGACTGTGAATTGTATAATTTTTTGGATCTTCATGTGATTCAGAGACAGAAGCAATGTTTTTTGGTATTTATCCTTTCTTTGTTTTACAATAACTTGATCTTTTACTTTTGAGGGTCCTTGTCATTACAAATGAGTCTTTTACCTGGGTTTTATTAAATAAAGTAGGTGAATTATACTGAAATCTATTACTATTATAACTTGAATAGAAACTACACTAATGAGATAGCCTCTGTGTGACTAGCTGCTCCACCCTGGTCAAGAAGGCCGAGGGTGGTTAACGTATTGAGCCTCAGTTCCTGCCATTGAGGACATTTACAGGAAGCATCGTCTCAGGAGAGCGTCACGCATCATAAAAGACTCCTGCCAACGAGCACACAGACAATTTTCCTTCCTGTCCTCTGGGAGGCGCTACAGAAGCCTCCAAACAAAAACCACCAGGTACAGGAACAGCCTTTTCCGTACGGCTGTGTCTGTAATGAACTCTGCCCTCCCCCATTTCCCCTCACCCACCCACACCCCCATCCTCCTGGACTTATCACTGCACGATCATACACACTGTTAGCTATATCATATACATATTGCTCATTATATCATAATCATTGTAAACATACAGTATAAACACAACTGTTTCTGTACATACTGTAAAGTCATTCAAACTCTACATCATAGTCATAGCTTGTTTATACATGTACATACTCGCCACAAAGAACATAACATATACTTTCTCACACTGCACTATATACAGTATATTACCTTGTATGTATAAAGTATATTGTTTCTACTTAATCACTGCTTAAGCACTTCTGGTTAGATGCAATCTGCATTTTGTTGCTTCGTAACTGTGACACGTGTATTGAAAAAGTTTAATGTAATGTAACATAATGAAGGTAACTCCTTTTCGAGCATGTTTTGTGTGTTATTAGTATTATTGTTGTATTCATTTTTGTTGTTATTCTGCGCACATGTTTGAAATAAAAAGCATTAAAAAAAAAAGTTTAATAAAATGGAAAGGGCTGAATAGTTCCGCAAAACAGGAGGCTCCATTTTTAATGTTCTAGAAGTAATTTTGTAGTTTTATTCTCGTTCTAGATGAGTTTCCTCCCCACGTCCATAAACCTACACAAGTCTTCCTCTACTCTTATATGGAAGCTCCTCATCATCCTTCTTCTGATATATCCTCAGTCCCTCTTTTGGACAAGACTCACATCTCTCACTAGGGGTTCATAACATACAGTATAGTCAATGTACATTAAACTCATAGATTGAATACATTATTAATGTGTATACAGTCAAGAGAGTCTTTTAACTGTAGAGTTAAAAACTTTAGCAAAGCACGATATGCATGTTGCATTATCATTAGTACATGAACGCCCCCTAGAGGTCTGGCAATGGAATCGCCCATGGTTTCCTGGATAATTAAAATATTCAGTTTCACTTTCTTTTCTGGCCAGACCATTGCCCCTCCTCCAGTGCAACTTCCAATAAATATAATAAGGAAGTGAGATGGTACATTGGTAGATGCACAGAAAGAACTTCGAAAGGAAATCATACAGTTGTACTATAAGTTATTAAATAAATTATTTCCCCACTGCCAGTAAAAGAACTTGGTTGATTAAAAAGGTTGCTTCAAAGTGAGAATTAAACCAAAAATATGTTTCAACATTTAGTCACGATGACAAGAACATTCATTCATTCGTTCATTTTCATGTACCGCCGCTTTATCCGCTGTAGCGGGTCACGGGGAACTGGAGCCTATCCCAGCTGACATAGGGCGTGAGGCGGGGGACACTCTGGGCATGACGCCACTGCACCGCGGAGCCACGTAAAAAGACATACAAACACGCACACACACACTCACTCCTGTGGGCAATTTGGGACCGGCCAATCAACCTGTAGCGCAGGTGGGAGGAAGCTGGAGAACCCGGAGAGAACCCACGCGGAGAGCATGCAAACTCTGCACAGAGTGGGACTCGAACCCGGACCTGTCGTGTTGTGAGGCAACAGTACTAACCACTGCGCCACCGTGCTGCTCATGACAAGAACATCCCATCTCGAATACCCTGAACCAAAACCATTATTTCTGGAGATAACATATCTGCTGATATCCCCAAATAAACTACATAACAAAAGCATCAGTGTAAGAAATATCCAACACTTCTCTATGGGATGCTTGCAAAAAGGGACTTAATTTTATACTATGGAGAGAGAAAAAGTGAAGAAATATCAAAAGGCACAAGGACTAAGTTTTTTGAAGATAGTACTGGTATGTAGTTTGTCAGATATGCAAACAAAATTAACTAGAACCAAGGCAGTCACAGACTGCAAAATCACGCTACACCCCTGAATTAAAACTTTTTATCCTGACCTTCATGGCGCAATGTCAGAAAGATGCCTATTAGCTCTGATAAAATAATCATGTTGCCAGCAGCAAATAGTAGAAACTCCATCAACTTTTTACTCTAATATGGACACATCAATACATATAGAAATCTTTATCTGACAGCTGCACACCACACAGCAGCTTTATTTTGAACACAAATAAAGACTGATCCACAGACACAAACAAAACACATACAAATGTCTTTGACCAGCAGGCTGCCTGAACAGTCAAATAATGGTTCCTTTGTCACCCTTATCTGCATTAGTCTCATAAACAGCTCTTTGCAAAGACAAATTATTCAGTATCATGTATTTTCAGCACGTTGTTAGCTACACTTTTTTGCACGAAGGCTGGCTATCCCTTTTTTAGCCTAAACAGGGGTATCCTGACTACTTGTAAAAAAGGTTCCAACCAACACTACTCTTACAGCAGTTTCTATATATGCAAAACACACATGGACTTTTTTCTATCAGAATGAGCATCTTTGGTAGCAGGACTTGCTATTGTAAAACTATGACCACACCACAACACACAAACACTGACAATCACAATACATCACCGTTTGAAGTGGGATGTAATAATGCTACTGCTGCTACTGTGTACCATCATAGAAACCATGATGCTGGAGTATTTAATGTGCAGTACTTTCTAAATAAAATGCCATCTCATCAATATCTTCTACTCAAAGGGGAAAAAATTAAAGTTGAGCCCACATTGTATTCATTCATTCATTATCTAGGGCTGATCTATATGTATTTTCACATTTCATCTTCCAAAATCTTTCTTTTTTTTTGAGAAGATAGTTATTTGTTTTAGTGATATGCTATAATCAGTAGCAAACTATTTGCGATGATTGCAAAACAAGCTGCCTGTGAAGCAGGGTTGAGATTTACCAACCTGATACCAGCGCTTAGGTTGATATATTCTAAAATTTTAAACTTTAAAATTTGGAAAACTGACTACTCTAATGTACAACAAATATATGTCTCCTCTTTATATCTTTCAAGCCTAAAAATGTGTGTGCTGGACATCTTTTTTTTGCTTCCTCCCACACTCAAACTGAACGGGCTGTTCTGGGCTACCAGCTGGGCCCTGCATGCACCTCACGGGGGGAGACGAAGGCACAACCAGTCACAGCCAGAGACCATTCAAGCTTGCAACACAGTCCTTTTCAACTCTCTTTGCAGCAGTGATTTCAGCTCTCTCTTGCCGACAAGAGAGAGCAAAAGAAGGAAGAATGACAAAAAAGACTGCATGAAATGAAATGCTACAAGGTGAGTTCCAAGATACAGTGCAGGAGGAAATGGAAAGAAAAGAGAACACACACACACAGACACACACACACCCTAATTTACATCTTCTTGTGAGCATCTAATGGTCATCTCAATGAAGATCCTAACCAGAGCACAGACCACTAGCTGGCGAGCCACAAATGGGAACTCTGCATGACACTAAACAACAAAATAATCTCACATGACTAAGTAAAAGATAAACAAATGAATCAGACAATGCCGGCCTCCTTCTAAGGCCTCGTCCACACGATGTCGGAACTTTTTGAAAACGCAACTTTTTTGTTGCGTTTATGCCTTCTGTCCACACGACAAAGCAGATATCCAGAACGAAAATGCAACTTTTTGAAAACACTGGCCTAGATGGATTTTTTTTAAACGCTGGGTCTGCGTTGTTGTGTGGAGGGTGTATCCCCAACTTATTAAAAACGCTGACATCTTGCCTGCAATGAAAACCGCTGTGACGTCATATTTATGGGCCCATGTGTACAAACATGATGGATGTACGCACCTTGTTGATGGCAGCATTTTTGCAGGCGTTTTGTGACAACAAAACACGGAGGATTCTTATTGGATAAAATTTGACTCAATACTGCCACCACATGGTTTGGCATGCTTATAGCCGTCTTCCAAAACGCACTGATGTGTTTACGTGTGGACGGAGATTTTTTTGAAAATGTTGTGTGGATGTGAATCATTTTCGATGCGTTTTCAAAAAGTTGAATTTTCAAAAAAATCCGTCATCATGTGGACGGGGCCTAAAGGAGCAAAAACTGCAACAAGCCCCTCTGCTGTGATAGACTGAGCATCACAATGAGCAGCTATTCACATACATTTATTTACCAATGGTGTGACTTTTGAATTACAATGTAAAGAACAGAAGTGCAGATTGGAAACTCAACAACTATGTGAATGATTAAGGATGTGTTGTCTTGTTAGCATCATAAAGGGTGTGAGAAATTCAGAACCTAAAGCTGAAAGCATCAGACATTACCTATACTACGTTTCTTGTGTGGTTCAAAAATAAAAGCAACTTACCATATAGAATTATGGACATGCCACAATATTAAAAAAAAAAACTATTTGGTTTTCATCTCAATATACCAGATAACTTCACAGTCAGATAAATATTCATGTTCTACATCCATAAAGAATCTTCCCTTTCTGGTCAGGCATATTTAAAGTAAATTAATTGATTTTCATAGACGTTTATCTTTCTTCTTACCTAACATCAATTAAAAAACAACAACAATATTTCTTCAAATCAAAGTGTAGAAGAAACTGTGTGTCCGATGCAGAGTGTTATAACTAGTTATTTGCATTTTTATAGATTTATTTCTTTTCCCCAGGCTCTCAACCCCATATCAAAGTAGTCAGGACTGAAACAGACATCAGAAACAGACAACGCCTTAACAAGAATGATAGAAGACTAAGAAAAAAGCAGGCCTGATGTTCTCGTCCCCACCTCAGTGCCAACATCAAATCGTCTAACTATAACCAAAAACACACTGACTCTATCTGGCCTATCTACCACTCTCTCTGTCTCTCTTTCTCTTACCCTGTCCTTATCTTCCTTTAATTTCTTTTCCACCCAACCGGTCAAAGCAGATGGCCGCCCAAAAGAGTCTGGGTACTGCCTGGAGTTTCTTCCTCAATGAGAGAGTTTTTCCCCGCCACTGTCGCTTATGCTTGCTCTGGAGGGTTCAGTTGGGTTTTTCTGTCTGTTAAAGCGCTTTAAAATGTCTGATGCCATGATTAAGCGCTATATAAATAAATATTGATTGATTGATTGATTGATTAATTGATTGATTGATTGATTGAAGAGGTGTGGCATCTGAAAATTGGGAACCCATTAGATTTAACATATGAACAGTATGATTAAATTGATAATATATAATGTTGTGGCACATTAATTCATAGTGTATTGATTTTTTTTTTTATTATTGCCATTCTGAAAAGAGAAAGATGAAATGTGTCAGATAAGATGCTCCATTATCGCTCTTTGACATATTGATTAAATTGCTTAGCAGCATCAAGTATCCCTGGATTTTTAGCAAGAGTATTTGACAATACTGTATTGAAATTCTGCTTAAACCAAAATGCCATATTTATATGAGCATTGAAAATACAATAGAAAGTTTATCTGATGAAGCACTGGCCTGCCACCTCCTCTGGTACACATAGACATTGGACAATACAGCAAATATTTGCAGTCACACCAATTGGTGTTTTGTATGTTTTATGTGTAACTCCTGCATTATTAAAAGCAGGAGAGTTTTATTAAAAAGAGCAATAACAAAGGACTGAGAAAGTAAAGTTAAAGCTAGTCATGTTAGCATGTTAACTATCCTATTACTTCTAGGGAAGTCCTTCAATAAACAAAAAAAAATCTAGAGCTATTGTTCTCAACAATCTTGATTGTGGCACTAACAATGGTCACTGTTTGCGTTAGCTAGCAACAGAATCACTGTAAAAAACAAAAACACATGGTTTCATTATACCCAGAATTTAACAGGAACAGTGTCCTGGAGGAAATGTGTTATGCTAAATAAAGAACAACGTTGTCAAAAAAACTCCACTATGGCTATTAGTCATTTAAACAGATTGCTTTAGTGATATTGTGTATTAATTAGCTTTATAGTCTCACCAGGTACACCTCTTAATCCTGATACAGGCAAGCACGTCAGTGTAGCCTCCTAAATCTTGTGGCGTCTTCATGCATTTCAGCCATCACACTTCTTTCACAATTAACTTAGCCTGCGTTGTTTATTTTCGTCACATAACGATGGGCGAGCTTAATGTTGCTAGGTCTACTGTTAACTTATTTCCTCCCAGTTAGCCATTACGTTAGCTCAAATAGCTATTGAGCAGACATCGACTCATAATCCGAAAAGGATGTTTTAACTGCACGTCAAAATAAAAGAAATTACCCCCGTTAACATAACACAATTATTACAGACTGCTTTGTAAAACTGATGTTAATGTGGTGGATATACATGCTGACAGGCCGTCGCTGGAGGGAGCTTTCATGCAGGCCATCACTGTATATAGCTCGCTAGCTAGCATCTGCTAGCCTAGCTATCCTGACTGGTAACAGTCCACAAACAGGTAACTAAATGTCAAAACCACAACAGCACCTGCATCGAACTTTAAGTTTTAAGTGGCTTCTAACTATAAAGAGCTTACCTTTATCCCCACTATTGTATTTATTCTATCGGTGGTTGGCACTACATTGTACTTTCCCTGTAACATCAGCAACCAACAGCATCCAGTCGAGCTGTAAACACAAGCCCGACCAACCCGCTGATAGCCGCACCGCACATGCGCAAGTCAGCGCCTTTCTCGTCTATGGTCCTGAACAGGGAGAGGCACTGACGATACAGTAGTTAATATCATTTCATCTGATCTTGCCTTGGGCTTACACGGATATATAAGTTCAAATCACTCAAACAGTTCCATGTCAAGGCTTCAGAAAAATTATGCATTCTGCTAGTTCTTGTTAACCACCATCATGTCTAATTGTTGAGACAATAGTCGCTTATCAGTCTGGAATTTGAAGTTCCCAAGGACTTTAACTCCAATTTCAGTCGTGCAATCCTTCGGGTTTTTCTGGACTTCTAATCCACACGACACAATGTCAGATGTCAGAAGTCTTGGAATACTCTTGTTAGATCTGATCTGCAAAAAGTCACATCTTCACTAAGTGTCACGGTAGTCCAGTCATCTTACCTTTCTTTAGGGAAAAAACAAAAACACTGACCGGAGAAAGTCAGACCATAAACAGGGATTTACTATTTCACATTTTCCTCTATTTAAATACGATTTATTATACTATTCCATATGATTAACAATTCTGACTAATGCAGTGTTTTGTATGATGCCCACTCATTGCTACCCTACTGATCAATTCAATATTAAGATCCCATAAAAATTTCATGTTTATATTTTCTTTCTCACCACTTTTACACTTTATAAATCTAATTGCTTCAGCCAAGATTCTCTGAAGTTAATTCACACACTTAAGTAGCTATGGTTCGTCTGGTAAAAGTTTTCCTCCAGTAGATTTAGAGAAGTGAGGGAATAAGTCCTCCTGCCATTAAACCACAACAGTAAATTGTGAGCAACACACCCTGTTGTCATTGTGTTGTGATCATGTTGGTCCTTCCTGTCTGGCCTGTCAGGGCTTGTTTCATCAGTCTCGGACCAAGTAACACACACAGCACTCATGTCCTTGATGACAAAATATAAACCTAACTTCAATACTTCGGACAGAGAGCTTCTTGGACGTGTATAACCTACTCTCACAACTGTTTAGATGTCAGAAATTTATGAATATCAACTTACAGTCGCACTGTCCATGTAGATTCTTTTGTTTTACCTTAAGTGTGGAGATTTTTAGCACCCCCCTGTGTTCGGTGAGCATCTTGTCTGCCTTCTGCACCACCAAATTTTAAGATAATCAGTTAGATGGTCTTGGTATCTACATGTGGTAAATTTATCAGTGTCAAGAGTCTTTGCAGGAGACAGTTCCAAAGAAATATGTCATACCTAAATTGTAAAAATCATATTTCATTAACATCAGTGTGAAAGAAGAGTAATAAGTCAATACAGGTAGATTAAACAAGGCCCATTAATGGTTGTGTTACCTCCTATCCCCGTCATATAAGGACAATGATGATGAACAAACAATGACTCACAAACAGACCATATTTGTTGTTTGTTTATTGTAGCATGCAATTTCATGTGCTGAAATCTTCCTTTTCATAATGTTATCTCCCAGTGCAGGAGAAGAACCAGTGCGCTGCTCGGCCAAGCCATCTATAAATCAGTGTAATACAGATGAACAGGTCAGAAAATGCACAGAAGAATTAACCAGTCAAACAGTATTGTAATAGTTTCACCAATCATAAGTTAGACTTACTCCAGCCCTGCATTACCTTACAGTAAGTAAAAGGGAAACCTTTCACAATGTGATATTTCCAAGGAAATAAATGGAATACATAACAGTATTATTCATTATGGGGATGTTTTAAATATGCTGTCTCTTAAGGATTTTAATTTCCTCATTCTGAAACATTACACAGCTGCCCCAACAATTTAAACATTTATATAGATATATCTAATTATCACAGGTCGTATAAATGAGCATCTATACTATAAGTCCATCTAATGATGGTGCCAGACTGTATACAATGACGGATGTGTACCATCTCTTAATAGTTCATGTACATTTCAATCGAACAATAGATTTGCAAATAAAATGTCTAATACAGACATGAATAGTCAGAAAACATCATCATATGTTGTTTCACAATAAACAAACAGGATTCCCCCATATAATATAGACTAATGACACACTTTTTAAAAATAAAAATTCCAACATTTTCAGCAAATTTCCCAATTCAAAACAAGGAAACAGACTTATAATAATATATCAAGAATACCACAGCAACAACCAAATGTGGTAACAACGATAGAAGGTCATAATAATAATATAATCTCAAACAATAATTTATTTTCACGAGCATAACAAGTAAATTGCTGCAAGCAAACTTCAGCACTTGACGTGGCCACACAGTGGGCATGTGCAGAACTCTTACAGCGCTGGGTGTGTTGTATCACAACTACAGAATCAGCAATACTCCTCTGCCATCACAAGAGGGACTATATCGCATGCATGAGGCAGGATGCAGGGAGTACTTGGTGGGAAAGTGAATAACAGTTTGGGGACAGCACTCCCTGGAAAAGCGCACCGCCTGGCAGTGATGAGGAGGGAATTAGTGCAGTGCAATGAGTCACTACAGCAGCGCTCTGGAGACATTTTACAGAAAACAGGAGTATCGCTCTAACATAGGTTTAATACTCACAATACTGCCTTCACATACAGTAATGCCTGGCCCTTTCTCATAAGAACAGAAATAGCAAAGCCAATATTGATACTGAGAGGTAAAAGAAACCACTGCCAAAGTAAACCCAGGCAAACAATAGAATAAGTGTTACACTTCAAAACATTTATGCTTCAGACGAAAGGCCCAGTTATCAGCAAGTGAAATACAGATAAGTACTTTCACAGAATATTTAAGTGATGAATACAGAAAAAGCCAAAGTAACTAAGCAACTTAAGTCATCCCTGAGTGATTTAAAACATCTGCGGATCCACTGTAGCCCCATCTAGTGGATCAAATCGGTATTACAAGAGGAGCGCCTCCCTCCTCGCACTTGACTGAGCATCTTCCACCTCATGTCGTTTACAGGCGAGGATATGAAAAAAGCTGTGAAGAAGAGTCACAGGGATTTATTGTACTGTATTCTACACAACATGGCACTTAACGTTAAATGACTTCAAAGCTGAAGTTGTAAACAGATGCAGAGCGACGGTGGGCAATTCAGATAAATCCAGGTACCGTACCAGTTTAATCCATTCATCTCAGAAACGAACCCTAAAAAGACTGGAGGGGTTATCAAACAGAGTGTCATCTCATCACACTGAATAGTTTAGTACAATTCTTCAATCTGTCTAACCACTTTACAAAAACTGCGTAGAATATCAAAACCTACAAAAGGGGTTCTGATTGATTAATTGTTCTTTCAGGTTTGTGGTTTTGACTTGAAACAGAAATGGAGCAAGTTGTATGGAAGTTAATGCATATTGCTGCTGAAAATGTAACACATTTTAGATGATGTGCATTAATGAGGAAGCTTGAAAGAATTACTGTTTCAAAATGTCTAAATTTAAAATATGTATAAACAGTCTCCATGACTTCAAAGCCTATCTATCTTAATCAAGGGCTTTACCGCACATGTAGCAAATGCAAGAGAACGTTACACAGGAAGCTCAGGTTTGTTTCTGCGATTTAAAAACATGAAAAATGAAATTGAGTAACAAACACCACAATAGAATGTAAACTGACAAACAACTTCTCAGAAGTCGGTGACACATAAAATAAAACCAACCTAAGATGTTACAAAAAAGTTCAATAAAGTCATAGGATGAAGAAACACACTAAGTGGCATCCCTCACTTTTACAGGCTTTAGCTCGAAGCACCGTGTACCATCTCTAAAAACCATTTAAAAAGCTAGACTGGAAAGCACAAAAATGTTTTGGGATTACAAAAAGTCCATTTTCAGTGATTCCAGCCACCTTTATGTCACATTTGTGTGATAGATAACACCTAAAAGACGGATGAACAAGGCCACTGTTTTGCATGTTTGTGTATACTTTATGAGAATGCCAGATTGCACATTATTTTACTGCATGTGTGAGAAAGAGCAGAGATCAGTCAGCAGGATTAAGTACCAGAAATACCACAGACGTGCAAAGATGAAATGCTTTTCCATATCGATTTGTAGTTAATGGGGCTTGCAGGGAAATCTGCAAAATATACCTCATCTTTAGCTGAGAAATTCTCTTGTATTAGAAGTCATTTGACAGTATTTAGTGCAGTATGGATTGAAAAAAAAGTGTACAAACATCCGCTTTGTTATCATCCTGCCTGTCACCCACTGTTCAAATGAACAAGACAATTTAGTTCATGACCGTCTCATTGCATTTCGTAGTCTTGTGATATTTGAGGAAATTCAGAAGTTAGCTTTTAAGTTTTGCTTTGGCACTCTGCTCATTTTTGTTCTCAAGAATTCCACTTCTTGATTTTTTTAGGGTGCATTTGATGAATATTAGAAAAAAATAAGAAAACAAAAACCAAACCTGCAGATTTGAGCTGAATGACAGCAATGCCATCTCTGGATTTATGATAGGGCATATATTTTATAACTCACAGACTGCCAATCATGTAACATGACTGAAAAAGTTACCAATTCTGTTTTGTGCATCTTTAGGATACATATGTCGCTCATGCTAGCATCTGCCTTCAAGGAAAAATGCTTTAACATATAGCATATTATTAATATTTCCTTTATCACATACTCAAATTCAGTGCTGGGAGCAAATCATTTTCAGCTATAAATCCAAACTACATAAAAAAAAACAAAGAATAAGTAGAATATAAAAGTCCTTAAACTAACACACTGACATGACTGTACTGTCACTTGCTGCCCAGTAGAAGCATTTACTGTCTGACTGTGTGAAAGGACAAGAGAAATGGACCATCAAATGTCTGTCTTTGCGAGAGTTGGTGAATGACAACAAACTAGATGATTTTCAAACCTCAAGAATACACCTTGTAAATATCCTGTGTGTGAAGTTGCTGTTTGATCACTCTCCTAATATATCCCTGATTGAAACCCTAAATATGATTCAATTTTCTACTGTAAGGGCCGAAGGGCCATGTGCCTTACAAAGGTAGTAACAGCGATGTCAATACAACTCTTCTTTGCGATGTGATGCAGCACAGACTGTTGACCACTAACATATGGCATGGTAACAGCATTCTCATTAACCAGGCTCTATTGTTGCAATCAATCGACTCGGCTATAGCTCAGTGCAGGTCAGTGTTCGACTTTGTCTCCCCTTAGCTTCCATTGAGCAGCATCTCTGTGACGGGTGTATCAGGACAAGCGCGGGTGGAGGGGTCTCCCAGCCGAGGAGGTCCGGTACGAAGCAACAGCTTTCCCACGCCAAGACCTCCTGAGACCAATTCCCCAGGACACAGAGACTTCCTGAGAAAAAGGATGGAAAGATCAAATCCATATTATCAGGTTTAAGGCCACTCCAGAATGAGGGCAATCCTGTGAGACACTGGTTCATGGCCGTTCACCTGAAGGCCATCTTTTTAAGCAGATGAGCATCCATCTTTTCTGCCAAAGGACCCTCTGTTTTGGAATGCTCCTCTACAGGAGAAGGGAGAAGGGGAGAGGAGCAGGGAGTTGGCAGGAGGTGGGAAGCATCCTGAGCCTGTCGGGCAGCCAGGTCTGGTGAGTCCTGAAAGTGGGACGGGATGAGAAACATTACTCCAGAAAAACTGATCACATCTTAGACATACTCTTCAAGTGTTTTTAGCTCATCTGACAAATTCATACGGACCTGAGTCTTGATGTCGGGCTGGTCTGAGTCTTCCAGGTTGAAAGTACACAGTTCGAGTTCAATGTCTCGATCCGTGTCCGGTTCGCTCTGCGTCTGGCTGTAGGAAGTCTGAGGGGTTTGCGGATCGTGCACAATTTTCTCTCCGCTGCTTATGGAAGTCCGGCGGCCATGAAGCTCTGACGCACAAAGGTGGTCACTGAAAACACAAAACACAAGCAAATTCTACTTTAAAAAAAAATTCTAATCAAGAATTGCATCATTCATTAACAGCCTGTGTATTTTATTGAAATGAAGGTATGAACATGCATTCTGGGTCTTTCCTGCCTCTTTTCTCGAACGCCCATTTGGATTTTACCAAAAAGCTGACGGCTCTATTTTTAGTTTGACCACAGAGAGGCATTGACTGCAGCACAATGACATACAGATGTGAGAGAGGAAGAAAGAGCAAAATGTGCTAAAAATAATCTGGAATTAACTTCCATGTGTGCCCAGGGGAATTATGAAGACAGAAATGTAATCTCTACTGTTTTCATAGCAGATTTACGGTTGCAAGTGTTTGAAAAGCACACGGGGTGTTTCAAATCCGTGTTAGATTCTCTTATATTCCATTTGGAATTTGTAAATTTCCCTGCAGTAAAATGACATGTAGGATGTGAAGGAACGTGCATGAACATGTCGTACCTGTCCAGGAAGCTGGAGTGGCTGGAAGAGTCAGATCCTCTTGAGCTCCACCTGTAGTCGCTGTGATCCAGCTGGGGGTTGTAATCTTCTTTAAGAAAAGAGAAGAAGATTAAAAAATCGAGTATTGAGAACAGTAAGCTGCATCAAAATAACAAGATGGAAGCGTGACTTACGCAAGATACTGAACCCCAATTTGCTCCTTGCATGCTGTAAAAAAATGGCAGTCCACTTGAGCTCAACTTCTCATCCCACTCAGTTACACCCCCTCACCTTTAAAATTGATGGCCATGGCCGTGGTGCTGGCGCTGCCCTGGCAGGCCGTGGCTTGCACCGGGTCGGTGGTGTGGTAACCGGTGCGTGCCGCCCTGGATATGGCACCCCACTTAGAGATAATGGGCGCCTCACTGAAGGGAATGATAGGGTCCTCGTCTTTCAGGCGCCGGTAGTGATCCAAAGAATTCAGCCATCTCTTCCCGACACCGCTACCGCTGACACCTCCTCCCCCACCACCTCCACCTCCGTTACCATTCAAGTCCTGCGGGAAGCAAACACAGACTTTGTTAGAAAGAGAACCCAGTACATCCAACACACTTGAGTTTGTTTCTGGACTTGTGTGTGCGTCTGCTGGCAGGTGTGGGAAGAAATCTGACCGAGTGCTCTGAGCAGGAGAGAGCCGACGTCTGCGTGAGCGTTTCAGGCTCAAAGGAGCTGAGGCAGGGTCCGATGGTGCCACAGGACCACGGGGAGTAGTGCGCTAAACTTTCCTCGCCTCTGAACCTGCAGCCCACACACTGGCCTCCACTGCTCTCCACATGCTGGAAAAAAGAGCGAGACATTTATAAGTGATGGAAAGATGCAGTCCTGAGCTTAGGCTTCGCTAAACAGTGAGTGATCTGGCAATAATTTGTTTGCAAGGCAGGAACGCAAATATATGTAGTAAGGACTGCAACATCAGGGCACGAAGGTAGTGTGTGATGTCTGTTTGCCCGTTTAAAATTTAATTAAAAGATGGACAAAGGTGGAGCAAATTACATAAATCAGCTAGAAGAAGGTTGACGCTCTTAATCTGAATTTATGGTCCCGCTGTTAGCGCTGCCACCTTGCTGCTATTCCTGTGTCAAGCTTTGCACATCATTAACAGGGAACAAGCTTTTTGCCAGTGGTACTTCTTGCTTTTTATCAGAGGTATCAAAATAAAAATCAGCAAACAAAACACCTGACACGTCTTCTTTAATAAGGGCCAAAATATGAAGCAGATGTCTTTGCAGAAACACATCAAGACGTGCTGTTTAACACAGCTTTACTCAGCTAAAAGCCAGAGTCACTACTTGTTTAAGTCTCTCTTCTCACTTTCTGTTTTTCTCTCTCTTGCTCGCTCTCACACGCATACACACCCACATTCCACAATAGTGCACTGCTATGATATCTTCTGCCACAGTTGCCAGGCAACAATCTCCCACTGAAATAGCTTTAGACACAGTTGAATTGCAAGCTATTGGAATTGGATATTTTAAATATATTTTAAATATTGCATAGCAGAACTGGTTACCTTTAAACTTCATTGTCGTAGCTATGTACACACTTAATGACATCCTTAATGTGTTTGCATAATTAACAAACTGTGTGTCTTCTCGTCTGTTTATTTTCTACCTCGGTTCCAAAATTAATGGTGAAGATGGGCGACGACTGCGAGGGCCTGTTGGCGTTGTGATGGTGGTGATGATGATGAGCCCACTGTTCCTGCTTCCTCCTGAACAAATCCTCGTAGCCCAGAGGAACGCGGCCATAATCCTAACATGGGAGCGTTGAACAGGACATGAACAGTGAGGACTAAATACCTTCACCCCAAAAATATGTACACATCTTTTTCAGAGCTGAAATCACTGATGAGAATCTGGTCTAGACTTCCTGTTCTAAAAAGGTGGTAATAGAAACAATAAGAACAAATGGACCATGAAATGCGGCACAGCCAAACAACTCAGTGATAGAAAAGCTTGTAAAGTTTTATTTTATTTAAACTTGAGCTTTTTATGCAAAGTTGATTTACAGTTTATTGTACACATATGGTGGACACAAAGGATTATTAAATATTACAATCCCAGTAGTCATGTGCTGCACCAGTAGGTGTGGCTATTGTAAACCATTTCTTTACTCCTTCGTAACTGCAATATCTTTTTATTGCGTCTGTCTCACGGATGAAACGGTTACGAGTCTAGCTGCGATAAAAACCGCTTTACCACAATACCGTGAGAAGTAGGAGAACAACAGAGGTGGGTAGAAGCTACGTATTGGAACGCTCTGGCAGGCGAGCGTGGAAATAGGTGAGATAATAAGTGGGTGTAAAACGAAAAACTGAAGTTATGGAGATCCTGCTGAAAAGGAATGTAAGCATTAAATTTGTGTGGGACAGACCATCGTCGGCCTATTCCGGTGTGTTCAGCGGATAAACTGGATTGGCCACAAGAGATGCAGATGGAGAGCAATTATATGATAATTGCATGACTCAGACTGAATTAATCACCTGACAGAAAGCAAACTCATCAATAACTTGGAGGCCATTTAAAATACATATTGTGCTTTCACTGCCAACCTGGAATAGATGCCACTCAGCCAAGTAGCAGAAAATGTAGCCATTCACAGCCAGTTAATGTGATTTCTGAATAGAATCAGGGATGTAGACGCTGTCTAAAAATAAGTCCTTCAAGCCAAACAGAAATGAGTATTCTCCAAGCCGATGCTTCACCTACCCTGTGTAACCCAGGGCGGTGCTCAGCTCCAGAGCAGTAGTTGCTGTCTAGAGAGTTGAATCTCTCCCTGAGTGGGGGCTGGTAGACGGAGGAATGCAGCACCTCTGGAGGCAGTGAGTTACTCCTGGCATCTTCTCTGTGATACAGCTGTAATAATGATATTCACCGTTATAAGCTACAGACTGATTGAATTGAAAGAATGATGTGATCATGAGCAGAAGGTTCACCTGAGGCCTCCATACTCTCCTGCTGTCATAGAGGGGAGCATAGACACCATGAGCAGGCGCCAGAGGCCCGTACTGAGGCTGCCCAGGGTGGTGATGGAAGGCAGGAGGTCCCATTCGATCTCTGGGCGGGTGTGGCGAATACCCTGACGAGGAGGACGAAGGCGGGTGCGGGTGTTGATGATCGCTCGGGTAGGAAGACACCGGCGGACCCATTGAGGGTGGAAGGGAGGATTCTGAGGCATTGGAGGAGCGAAGAAACTGAGCGATGCAGGGCTTGTGAGGAGGATGGAGAGTGGATTGGTAGTAGGAACCTGCTGGGAGGAAGGACGTGTGATAAATGGAGAGGGGAAAGATTATCAAAGACAGCAAGTGGGAGATTTTTATCCCCCAGATGGACTCACATGCTGGTTGGTAATGGGCAGTGTCATAGGCAGAGTGGGGCTCCTGGTAGTACAGCTCTGATGCCTGAGGAGGATGCTGTGCACGCAGCAGGAATGGACCATGTTTGGGCAGAGGAGGCCCACCATCACCCTGTCCCATTGTTGTCAAGGGCGATGATGAGTGGCTGACTGGAGTCCTGGGAGGAGAGATCCGTTTCCTGAGAGAGGGAATGACAACATAAAGAGAGAGAATGAACACGTGAATGCAGCTTAGTCCAAGTTGGAGATAAGTATGATCAGACATTCCAAATCAGTCAGATGAATATGCAAATTCCAGAGTGCTTACAGAGGAGATGTCTGAAATTAATGCAAGAGATGAAGTGATGAAGTAATTTAATAATCTCACTGTTCAGTTGAGCCTGATGTATTTCTGCTGGTGCCGGACATCCCGTTGGACCTGCTGGCCGTACTGGATCCGTTTGGCGCCGCTCTCTTCATCTCCTCCATCATGTCAGCCCCTCTGGAGATCAGCTGGGGGTGAGTCACGCCAGGCACTCCCTCCGTCATGGTCGCCGTGTTATCACTTGTTCCTTTGAGACCCTGCTGTCCCATTCCAGCGGGCACATCTGTGTGGATGCTGCCCTCCATGGTGAAGGTTTTGCCCATGACCCCTGGCGCTAAAGGAAACACTCGGCCCACACTGCTGCTCTTCTTGTTCCTCAGTCTGAATCTGCAAAGGCAAGAAAGTTAAACTTGTTGGATGACTTCTATGTAAATAATTTGATGTGACGGTGCAGACACAGCTGACAGAGAACTTTGTTGCAGAATGGACTTGAGCTCATAACAGGCTTTAAAGCCTTGATGTTCCTTGCAGTTCTTCCACATTTGTGGACAATTCTGCTTACAGCATGCCAATTATACAATACAGAAGAACTCAGTTACACAAACAGACTTCTACCTGGTGTAAGCAATTACAGTGATCCCTCATTACTCGCGGTTAATGCGTGTCAGGACCAAACGCAAATAATGAAATTCCGCGAAAAACTATTTATTTCATTATTTACGGTAATTTACACGTTTATGAACCCATACTGATATTAAACCACCTTATATCTGTATTACCTTTTCCCAAACTCTTTTAGATTGTTTAAAGCTGTTTCTTTAATACATGGACGTTCGCTGTGTTCCATGAATCTTGGAACGTAGCGCACTTCCGGATGCAGTCATCCAATAGAATGCTCGTACGGTATCAGGTGAGCACCTAAAAATAGGCAATGAGGTGATGCCAGGCGTCTTGAAGCGCGAATGCACGAGGGATTACTGTATTCAATCTAATTTTTAAAAGAAAACTTGCTTAATGTGGCTGATACTGTGAAAAAATACAAAAAATACGTATCCAAGTGTGATCACTCACTTTTCCAGCTCGTCCTGTGTGTGTGCAAATGTACAGTTAGTTCCTCGAGGACAGCCTCCCTGCTGACGAAGATCTCGGCACATGCTGGTCTTGTACTTGCTGTTAGGTTGAGGCTGCAAAATGCACAAGCACGTTAAAGTACTGTGATAACTCCTACACAATAGTCCCTGCTTCTCTTCCTCATAGAAAAAGAAGCCTTTCTTTTTTGTACAGCTATCGTAAAACAATGAGTGACATCTATCAATGACTGAATATGTGTGCAAAGTACATGAAAAGAAGTTAGTTAATGTTTGCTCAGTGACTAATTAACTAAATCCACAGGGTAAATGTTTTACAGCTCTTACAACTACAGTGCATTCTGACAGATAAATGACAGAGGATATAAAAAAAAAACATGTCTGGCAACAATGTCTCCAAATATTTGCTAAAAACTAACAATGTAACTACCTGACAAGCAATCATGCAACGTATTTTGTGTTTTATATAACTCCCTGAATGCCTCATCTGCATCTAAAGGGGTATAAAGGCCATATTTCGGTTGGTTGAAGAAGAAATAAAGAAATATTAAAGAAATGTTTAAATAAGTCCTGTTAAGAATCGAAGGCCTTCTTAATGACAGATGATCTCTCAAATTTACTTGTTCTGGCCCCCGTGTACCTGTGGAGTGTCGTGGCTCTTCTTGCTGAAATTCTGTATGAACTCCACTAGCCCATGAACCACCAGCTTCACAGCAAGCATCACACTTTCCAGCTCTTCCCAAGAGGGTGCCGGGGCATCTGGGGCAACAGAGGACACAGGGGCAACATTAGTAGAAAACCACTACAGGCTGCAGAAGCAGAAAGCACAGGGCACATTTCAGTGTAGAGATCTTTTTAGATGGGACATCCTCATACCAAAAGGTTTTGCTTTCAAGTTGCTGTTTTGATGAAACACATGGACTCATCATTTTGTAAACACCATTAACTCATGCAGAATGCCAACATGATTTTGGGTTAAGTTTGTTGTTGCCTGTTTCGAAAGTTCATTTACCCATGCTGTATTTCTCACATTGCATTTCCTTTCTCTGCCTCCATTTACAATCAAAGAGTCGCTCTGTTTAAGTTGTTCGAAGAAAGTTAAGGTCCCGTGTACAGATTCAGGAATTTTGAAAATTTGATTAATCTGAAATTAAAGTCAAGAGAGGGACAATTGAGTGGTCAGATATAAGGTAAACTATCAATAACGATAGGATAAGAGATGAGTACCCAGGAAATCCAAATGTAAAACAACTCATCCAATATCTATAGACAAAATCAAAATCAGAAATTCATAAATCACGAACAGTAAGTACCATCAGGTACCAAGTACCTGATGGGCATGCACTTCTTTTTCCAGTTGTTACGTAGCCCAGTAAACTCAATCATTAAACAACTTTTATAATTTTACAAGTGGTTACATGATAAGAGACCAAATTTAGTGCTCTATAAAAGGTGACAATAGCATACAGAACAAACGTCTGAGTGCCACTCCAAACACACTGTATTGTACTTACATTAAAAATGTTTCAAATACAGGACGAGTCATCATTTTCACCTTCTATTTTTTGCATAATAATATAATTTTTTGGTGAGTAGTTTGTATGTGACAGCTTTCACTTTCCATTAGCCAGCTTTCAGTCGAAAATTACAAATCAAGCAGACATACCTGGGTTGTGGTCTATGTTGGCGAGCAGCTCGAGGTGTGGTCTAAGGCTTGTGAGGTTGGCAGGGTCTCCGGTCCTCTGCAGGACGATGGTCAGCTCCTGAACGCTCTTTGCAAAAGACTCTGGAGACTGCAACTAGTGCAATGGATAGAGGAAAAAATAATAATTGGAACTTGCTTTGTCCTTTCCGTCAATTCTCTAGAGGCTTTCAAAGCTAGGTTCATAAACTTTAATCATACGGGTACCTTGTCGATAATGGACTGCATATGGGATTTATGGACCAGGTCTCCATACAACAGAGAAGACCACTGCTCAGGGGAAATCCGCAGTCCCGCCTCCATAGCGATGTGGACGATCTGAGCATCATGTTCCCTCCTCAGAGCCTCATACGTCCGAAACTCTTCCTTCAGTTGCATCAATGAGGAGTCTTCATCACGCTTAGTCACCTGATGGAAAGGACAGATAGCAGATGGAGAAAGAATGAAGAAAGAGAGTAAAATTAAAAAAGGTGTAAAGAAAAATATTTTTAAAAAGTACAGGTAGATTACTATCTTTTATGAAACTCGCGTCTGAGCAAAAATCCATGAAAATTACCAAGAGACTTGTCTCTAGTTATTGAGTCGTACAAACTTTGTATTGAAGGTAAAATGCAGTTGTATACATAAACGGTGCCTTTTAAAATATGCTGCACAACTTGTTTGGAGCAATTTCATGCGTGCATGTTCTCAGTCTTTCCAGTGTCAAATAAGTGAATAATGAGATAATGAAATGTTAAAACTAAAATCGTACTGTAAAATGTGAGGTCTCAATTAAATAGAACCGGGGTTGCACTTCTTAACTATGACTGGAGTTACAAACTGCTGGGTGTATCCAAACTGAAATTCAGATCAGACAAGGGGATTCTCCCCTTCTCAGAATCTGTCCAATGAGTAATCATCACAAGAGACCAGCGAACACCAGCAGCAATCGCTCATTAGCTGAGCTGCACAGTCAAAATTACGCACAAACTACAAACGATCGCATTTCATGAATAGTCAAGCCTTTTGCTGCTGTTTGTTACTGATTTCGATCTATCTTTCACTGCATCTGTGTTCCGTCTCTGTCCTGGAGAGCCGAGGCGACGAGGGCAAATATAGCCTGCTGTTACATCACAAGCAGATACCTTGCATTTCTGCCCTACCAGTCATGTCTGTCATCAGATAACAGGCACAAAAATACACACTTGGGAAAGACACACACAGAAAATAATTCCAGCGGAGCCAATACAATATTGGTAGTGTGGTGAAACCGTTTAGACTGCGACAAGATTTTAAAGTCAGACTGGATCAAGCAAATGATTCCCATGGCTCTAATTTTTAAGAAAATCATTCTTTTATTCATCTAAATTCAATATATGACTTTATTGGGTGGAAAAAACATTATGAACTGACAAAAATAACCTGTAACTGATGAAATGAAATACAAACTGCGCATCTATTTCTACAATAAAGGAATGCGTGATCTGTTTCACTACCCTTCATATAATCAGACTTAATGAGGCTTGGGTTTTTGGTACAGCAGCAAACTGAGGCTCTTTTGTTCAATTTAACATGGACTATTAATAGTGGAGACTCCTCACATGTTCTTGAATGTGCACATATTTGTCGATTTGTTGAAGAGTACACCCATCCGTGCTGTACCTTGAAGCAGGAGGCCCTGTAGAGAAGCTGCACCACGTGACCTATGCTGGTTTTGGAGGCCTGGGGGAACCGAGCCTCAAGTTTCTGGACAACAAACAAAACCAACACCTTCCTGGACAAGGCTGAACCATCCTCCAGCGCCAGCAAAACTAGTTTCAGGGCATCTTCTTGCATAGCTGGAGAGTTAAAGACAGTTAAACAAACACATAGAGGTTGACAAGGAAATAAAAAGACACAAAGGAACACAAACACACATGCAAATACTAGGAAGTGTATAATTCAAGTTTGACAACGGTATTTTCAGTGTTTGAAGGTTTTCTCCACCTGGTGTCCTCAGACATTTTAATGAACTCATTCTGTGATCATGATGAGAAACTGCTTCTCAATCAGAATCTGCCCTATGAGCAATCATCACAGGATACCAGGTACCAGCAGACACTTTTATGAGACTTTATCTCTTTATTTACTGTAATTTTTATGGCTGAGATGACATCAAAGCAACAACTGACTTTTCAAAAGGTAACTTCTGACAATAATAAGGTCACTAAATCTCAATTCTCAATCCCAATCTCAATTGTTCTTTCTCTCAATGCTTTTTCTATGAGTTCTTCTCCCCTGCAGCATCACAAGGGGCTGGAGCCTATCCCAGCTGATGCCGGGCAACAGGCAGGCCACACCCAAGACAGGTCGCCAGCTTATGACATGGCTGTCATATAGAGAGTGGAGTCATTCCAGTATCTTAATAAAAAGATTAAACATAGATCATCTATGAAGCAAATTGTCATTTGTTTATTTTTAATATAAGTGATTTGGCCCACCTGAAAAGAAAAATACAAATATCTTGTTCTTCATTAGATGTGTAGTGTACTGTATGTGAGGGTCCTGCTTTGGCCATGGGTTAAACCTGTTTTGGCCTGCAGGTGAGGTCCAGTTGTGGCCTGGCTTAGGGTTCCTGAATGCACGCTTCAGACATAACATTTTGTTCACATTAAAACATACAGGATTTGCACATGACGTGTGCTCTTGCTTGTGATAAAGTGTAAATGCCTGTAACTCTTTGTCTGTAAATATCTAATTACTCTTATTTATTAGCATTTCTACTACCCATAAATTATCTAGTAGTAACAGCATTTAATGATTAGTATCCATAAATAAAAAAAACTCTTAATAAATGTCATTAGATTATGAATAAATCTGACTTAAATTTTAACTTATTTATCACGTGGTTGTACACTTTGTCCAGGTTAATGGCTTTATTTGCTTCTTGCTTTGAACTTTCTCAAAAAGAAAAAAATCCCACCCAGTTTCACAGCTTGTTCTTCAATTTCCATAAACTCCGACAGCTATTCCATCTTAAAAGAACAACATTTATTTTTAACTTTGGCTTGGTAAGTGGATGTGTCGCTGCCCATTCCTTTCCAGTCGTCAACTAACTACCCTGCACCCTGCGTGTACAGTAGGGCTCACACACAGGACCATCAATGCAATGATTGTCATCGTAGCATCAGTGAACCTTATCGTATCATTGGCTGGACACCTGTCCCTCAGTGAGTTACGATGCAAAATGTTACAGGAAACAATAGTATTGGACTAATTAATTAGATTAGGTCTAATATTAGACATTACTTAATACGTTTGTATCACACCCACCAGGTCCCAGGAACTGGCAGCCCCTCGCTCTCACCGCTGCCCAGAGGTTGGCAGACAACTGCTGGGGATTCTGGTGCTGCAGGATGAGCTCGGTTACGGTCCGTTCCCCCAGGGACCGGCCTGCCCGCACCGCACGCACGCGACCTTCCTCCTCTACCAACTGGCAGTTCACCAAGGTCACCAACTTCCTCTGCATTGGCCGACTAAGTACGCTTGGACTCAAAGTTGCTACACCTGCAGAGTGGGACAAATATATGGAAAAATCAGGAATCTGTGGAACTTTATCAAAATAACATTTGTTGGTCCTCATAATTAATATAACTGATTGTGTCTCAAAGGAACTCAATTTAAGAAGCAGTGAAACAATTTCATCCCCTGGCCCTAAAAGTAGGTTAGACGATGAAATCCTACAACTCCTCTTCATAAAAAGCTTTTGTGGTGAATCCTCAATGTTCAAATGATCTAATTTACTAACAATGATGAATGCTACCATGGCACTGTTGCCCCAAACAGGCTGAACATCCAAGCAACTACTGCTCAGTTTCATTTTTAATCATTTTTGCTGCTAATGCAGAGATAAAAGTACAGTCAAAGAACAACAAGCGTGAATGTGATGCAGCGAAGGCAGATAAAATGTAGACTCCACTCTTTCAGAAGACAGAGCTTCATCTTAATTGCCGATGAAACAGAAACCACCACACACACCTACCTGTTACTGCGCTGATAGGTTTCAGGTAGAGAGCCAGCTCTTCTACACACACCCGGCAGACCTCATAGTTCTCAACCTCCGCTGTGCTGCTCAGGCTCACCGGCTGCACATCTGGCACCTGAGAGGCAAACATCATGAGCTACAACACGCATGACACAAATGCACAGACACCTCCCTTCTCCCCCAACTCACCTGAGCTCCCACCAGCTGAAGCAGGGCACAATTGACCGGCAGCAGGTCGATATCGGTGCTGATGGGTGTCTGATCGAAGGGACAGGCCTTTCGGTGAAGTTTGTGCAGGCAGGTCTTACACACCGTGTGGGAGCAGCCCAGGCTGATGGGCTGGTGGCCGCTGCTGTCAAACTCATTGTAGCAAATGGGGCATGACAGGAACTCTGTCCACTGGGCTGCCTGCACTGGCATCCTGCCACCACGCAACTGAGGGGGGCGTCACCGAGCTCAGGGGCGATGCATGTCACCAAACATGGGCTGCAGCTCTTGCTAGCCAGTGCTAACGATGACCCTGAAGAAGAACACATGAAGTTAAGGAATATGGATCAGTACCTATTAATATGATTCAATGTCAAGCAGTAGTGTAAAATACAAATTAAAAGCACAAGAGCTGTACAATTTTTTTTTAGTGACTTTTTTGTCTCTGGACATGCAATTAATTTTTTGTTTGTCTCAGCTACAGTACAATGAAGTATTTAAAGTTAATTTAATAAATGTTATGACAACATATTAATAATTTTCATTGTGCAAAAACAAATAACCTCAAAACTACAATGGAATCCAAAAGCATTGTGATGGAATTTAGATGACCAGATTAATACTGGTAGGGAATGGAAGAATATGGAAAATGTGTAAGCCTCAATAATTACAATTTGCATTCTAAAATTTTAATTTACAGCCATTATTTGCTTGTGCACTCTGTTCTCACAATAATAAAACGTCTCCTGCCACCCTAGCTTTAAAATCCAACAATGCTTTTACCGTGGAGTAACATCAATGTGAGCTGCATCAGAAAAGATATACAATTTATAAAAAGAACAGCAGGTTCTCAGAATTTAATAAGAGTGACCGACAATGACACACGGTGCCCTGCTTTTTATGTGCTCTGTGCCAAGCAAATAAAATTCATCATCAAAATTATTATACCTGAAGTTGCATAAAGCAAAAAAACAAAAAGCAAAAAATAAATATATATATATATATATATATATATATATATATATATATTTTTTTTTTTTTTTTTTTCCCCTAGGTACAGCTGAAGTCTTTCTCAGTATGAAAGTCATACATTCTTTTAATCTATCCTGACCAACAAAAATGTATTTTTCTGTTTGCCAAATTCTCAACACATATGGGGTGAAAATAAAAAACCGCATTTCCCTCGTGTCATTACAAACATGAATGGGATGAACATGTCAAACTTTTATTTCTATAGTGAATTCAAACAAACTAGAATATTATTAAGAAACAGCGGTGAACCCAATAAAGGCCAAAGATTAAGTCTTAACTTTAAGAAGCAACGAATCACACATGAATCATCACAACCTGTAGACCAACGAAAGCTGTCCTCCGGCTTATTCATAACAGTGATTAATAACACACTCATTATTCAGATAACTGATAAACAGCCCACACAAAAAAGAGAACTTTGTGAGTTGCTGACTTCAATAAATGTACTTTTACCAAATAATAGAGCTGTGTTAGCTTTTTAAATGAATCCACTTTGGTAAGTTCAACTTCAATGGAAGACTTGTTAGAGCCACAGAAGCCGCATGAATTGAGTTGGTTTCTTGTTCATGGTCACTATCAAAATAAACATAATAAACAATAAATAAATAAATACATACATAATTATTTAGCTGATATCCACAGGTGTGTCTTCTCATAAACAACAGCGTTGCCTTAAGGGGCCTGATACTTCATTTTATTCCATTTTTTATTTTGCTGAGCGCAGTTTACACAACTGTACCACATTGGACAAAATGCTTAAAGATAAGAAAGGATACACCAAGATTAATGAACGAACATTATCACATCTACAGCATCCTTTTCTGACTGATGAAGCTTCGTCCTGTTAAGCAAAAGCAAACCCTCCCGTGCACATAGAAAGAAACGCCATTAAATAGTTTCGGACAAGCGTGCAGTCATCCAGCACCTGTTGCTTTAAGAGTGTGTTAAATCGGTTTAAACTGCTCAATACATTAACAGGTGCTACTTTGACAGAGAGGATTCCTTAGCACAAAAAAAAGCACAACTGCACAACTGTTAAGTTCAGGAAGATTATTAGGGGAGAGATGATATATATAAAATAAAACAACCCAGAGTACGGGGGACAAAGATAGAACCCGTTTGGAAAATATGCTGTAATGAAACATTCTGTGAACATGTAGAATGTATCACCCAAACGTGGACAAACATATATAGATTGTAATTGTCTATAAATAGCATTGTGCATCAGGAATAACACACAAGGAGAAAACAAGTCAAAAATGAAAAACTTCAAGACATCCATGTCTGAGTTTCAGTATTTCAACAACATATACACTGAAGTTGGAAAGTGAGAAAGCTGACAGTGAGCGCATGCTCTCTGAAAGTAACTGAGGAAATGTGGTCAAAGCACACACTTTGCACACACTACATATATCCTTAACCTCCATTTAATGTATTTCAAATATAATATCATATATATATGGCTGAATGTAATTTAAAATCTCAGTTATCCTTACGGTATCTTCTAGAGTGGCCCAAGCACACGGTGTCTGTGTTGCCTTCATGACTGTGTTGCCAAGTCCGTCTTCGCGTGTCATGCTGCCTTTCACAGGAAGCACAAATATAACATTAATGATATCTGCTGTAGTCCAGAAGCTAGGTAACCACCGACTGAGATGTAGTCAGTATGTAGACCTCGACGGAGAAAGTGTGGCATGTGAGACTAGATTAAACTCTTTCTATGAGTCTCTCCTGCCTGGAGATCACTGCAAACGCCTAGAGGGGCAACTGTTAACCATGATTCCCTGGTTTTTGTCACGTTGACAGCCACCTGTTTGTGCTCTGAACAACTGCTATATCCTGTTTTTACACAGAGTCCCAGGCAGAATAGAAGTCTGGCTTTAGTTTGAGCTCCAGTCTTATCTATGTGTGCAGAAATGTTCCTGCAGACACGACTCCACACGTGTGTGTTACACTTTAGGTACGAAGCATGAGTATCTCACAACAGTCATTGGATGCATGCAATTTTGCACATGTACGTACGTACACACACACACACACACACACACACACACACACACACACACACACACACACACACACACACACACACACACACACACACACACACATACACTATGAAAATGTATAAGCCCGGTCTTGTGACAGAGAGAAGTGGGTGTGTTTTTTGCTGTACTACCAGAGACATTAAGTTCCTCACTGGGCTCCCCTTCCTCACTGATTATTTGAAAATGAGGAAATTCACGCCCGACTTTTGTTTCTCTTCATTCAAACTCATTTGCTTGCAGTTCACACAAAGCTGAAATGGATTTAAACACACTGAAACATCAAGAAAGATGCAGCACACACAGTTTCTTCTTTTAAGAACAAAACAGCCCTAAAATTGCTGAAAGAAGAGTTTGTAGAGCAGTGATTTTCTTTCTTGGCCTGCTCAGCCACCCACTCTACTGAGAGGAGGATGAGAAGTACATTGCGTCTTTACAGCCAACAGTTGGCAAGCTATCATCTGGCTCAGGACAGCGAGTCCTCACTCCCCCCCTCATCCAACACATGGGGAGGGCATGGAGTTTCCAGTGCTAAAGAAACAGAAGAAGAGTGTATTTCAAACATTTTCACAATAGGATAATATTAGCCCCACTTTTTATTGTGATTTGTGTGGATGTGGACTAGGGTTCATCCTTAACTTGAGAATCAGAGCTGATTTAATGGAAAAGGTTAATGGTAATCCATTGCCAGATCTTCTCATCCATTCTGAGCTGTGCCACATAAAATTTAAATAGAAAGAAAAATCAGGTTTTATCATCCTGAAAAGGTGGGAAAGAAACAGATTTGAAAGACATGTTTGATGTGAAGCGCCTGCAAAATATCAAGAAGGGTGGAGGAGAACATCCTTCTCATGCTACGCACTGGACAGGTTTTATGATTATTACCTGGTAGCTTGTTAAATTACCCTCAGAGAGAAGAAGCAGAATACAGCATCAAGCTAATGGGAGACATCTCATGTGCGTATGTTGACAGTGTGTTATTACAAGCAGCTCGTTTGTGATTGTGCTGCTTTGTCACAGGTCACTCTGAAACTTTAACTTGTGTATTTGTGTTGGATGAGTGGAATCTAACAGCACAGTTACCTCTGCTTTAGCCTTGTGTCCATAGAGAGAGCATTTGGATTTTAACTTGAAAACACACAGTGCTTATTACTACAAAATGTGAAACTTACTGACAAATTAACAACCACGAGCTCCAACAGCAATAATGCTGAGACTGGAAACACAAACAAGACACAACCAGAGAGCAGTCTGACATGAGGACCTGTGTGTTGCACCCCATCTCCCTCCATGCTTCCTGACATTCTCCACTGTTCACTATGAGAAAAATAAACTCTCAAAATGTTACACAATAGATCTACAACAACCAAACGATGAAAACATTAATGGCTACATTCACAGATGCACATTATATACGCACTGAAGACACTACTATTATTACTTCTGCAATTTACACATTTTAAGAAACTTGTTTAAGTTTTTTAAATTGTTTAGATATTTTGCTAGGTTTTTTTGTGTGCAAAGTGTTAATAGTTTGAAGGCAAGCAAGATGAGAAAAATATAAACATATGACTGACACAATTCACTCTTTATCCAAAAATGACACATAACAACCCTGTTTTAAAAACATTACTCATGACTCACTCTTCCTCATTTTCATAAATGTTCTCCAAATATGCCTCACATGAGCCCATGAACGCCCTTCTACAATTTAAACAGACAGATCTTTCTTTGTAGAGTAGGATCTTCAACTTGATCCAGGTGACTAGAGGACAACAGGACTGAAATTTATCTTTTACCAAATCAGCAAAAAAAAAAAAGAAGTCTCATCACCACATAGCTAAGAAAAATGTAGACTAAATCTGAGAAAAACAATTCAGTTTGTGTTCTAAAATATAAAAATAAAACAAATTAAATCAAACTGTATTCATATTAACGTATGTCTTTCTTTTTCAATTGTTTAGGAAGCAGCACACATTGACTGAAAAGTGTAAACCACAGTGAACAGGTACACAATGAGAAAGTTAAACTTTCACTGTAAACCAGTGGTGCTTGTTAATCTGTTAACAAACTCACCAGCTACACAAGTTCATGTTTACAATGATTTGTCTTGAAGACTACAGTTACAAAAAAAATCACACAGATATCCAAACATCATTTACAAGCATTTTGGGGGTTTTTGTGGTTACGCAACTTTACACTAAAGCTAAATCATCTCAGTATTTGAAAACACTGACTACCATATCTCATTCCAGTTGATTCAGTGTGCTTGCACATTTGTTTTTGAGTGTACAGTGGGGATATGTGGGTTAGGGTTAGTGTGTGATTATTTATTCATTATGCCTGTCATCACAGCGTGCGGGGGTAGTTTCTAGATAGAGGGTACGGCAACCATACAGCCCACAAGCTGCTGTATTACACAGCAGATACAGTGAAGGCCTATTTATGACCCCTGTGAGATGTGTCTGCATTAAATGGGGTACCTAAGAGTTATGCAATATTTGGGAAGCTCCAGGTTGTTGCAGCCATGAACCATGTTGTCAGTATCAGGTCGCCTGCAGTTACACATCAGCAGGTTATTAAGTAACCTCCAACATGCCAAGCTGCTGAATACTTCAACTTTCTGACGACAGAGCTGCAGCTCAAACTGAAAGCACAGTATATGATATGCAACATCAAACTGAGCATGATTAAAATGCAATGCTGAGGCTCAGGTCACTTTGAGTGCAAAATTCCACATTGGTGCAAACTCCTATTATCATCCTTTGGTGGTAACATCCAGCAGTCCTCCAGCATTGCAGCAGTACTTGTACAGTTTCACTCTGCTTTACAGCAATGACTGCCTGAGCTCTTTCTAGAAAAACCCTGGTTTGCATTCGCAGATGGCCATAAGCAGTGGATCCATTATTTTCATTCAAATCAACCCTCTCCTTAAAAATCCCAGCGCCACCAGTTGCAGAAATTGTTAGAATGCTAGTAGTCGAATAGTTTCAGGTCTGATCATTTTCTAAACTCTGTTAAAGAGGTACATCATTTCCAGTCGGTAAAAACAAAAACAAGAAAGCAGTCTAATCTGAAATTTAAAATAAATGAATACCGAAAGCATTTTATTCATTTTCAAAGAATGGGAGAAAGTAGCGCGCACCTCTGGATAAGTCACTTACCTCACGCAGTAGACCAAAGCACCACAATAACATTCTCATCCACGCGAAGCGCACGAAAAATCTTTTAGGGAAAAAAAAAAATCTTCATCAGTTGCTAAACAACCGCAGCTGCCAGGCCAGAGGTGTAAATTGCGATGAGAAGACGATGAGTACAAGCATTTCACAGCATTAGAAATAAGTCGTGTCATCTGCCCCCTCTCTGACGGCAGATGACGGTTCGCTCAGGTACAGTGAGCCGCACGCTCCCTGTCTGACAAGCTGGACCTGAGAGGAGATGGTGGTATCGCTCCGCCGGTGATGGAGCCTGAACTGCGACTCGGACTCACCACCTCGCTGCACGGAAGGAGAGCTGCCGCTCCGCTACGCATCAGGCACATTTTACCCGAGACGCGGTTTTTGTCTACCGTCCGAAGTTTGGAAAAAAATGCTTTTGTTAATTTGTTAGGGAGACGGCGTATGGAGGGCACTATTTTGATATTGCGAGCAAGGATAAAAAGATGTAAAAGGGCAAGCCGGAACGAGCCGCCTTTCGAGGCGTGGGCTGGCTGGTTTTTAAAGGAACAGCCCGCAGCAGATGCGCTTCAGCAAGTGCGTCTGCTCAGAGGAAGTGCACGGATGTAGGAGCGCGTCCGGTTCCCTTTCGTGTTACTGCTGCCCTCGTTTGGAAAGTGTCCTGTGGCAGATGTTCTGTGCATGCTTTAATTTCATTTTTCTTGACATTACTTACCCTAACCCAGCCATGAGTTTTCATTTGATTCAAAACGTAAAGTTTGAATAATGTAAAAATTGTTATATTAATATATAATAAGCTTGTTCCAGGGTGAGGAAAAATTGAAAGTCAGTTACTCTTCTACACGCAGGACAGGTTTCTTTGGTAGCTGTTAATAACAATGGTTTGGTCATTGTTGACTACTGTAATTATTTACTCTGCCTAGTGTTTTTACTGGTTTTTGTTTGTCTGTCTTGTTGCAGGATTATATTAGGGATTATAAAATATAAACTTAATGCTTTATCATTAAACTGAAAAATAAAAACATATTTTGGAGGGGATCTGGCTACACTATTTTTTTTTATTATGTATTTCACAATATGAGATAGGGATTTCCTATTGGTTTTTCTTTTAGTAGTTTTATATTTAGCCTTTAATTCCACAGTGTTGATAAATGCGCCACTGTGGGTAACGCTGCCTGCTATAAACTAACTATAAACTACATAGGTATGACATCTCAACAGCCGCTACTCATGCCCTTGTGGGTTTAGTCAGGAAGTAGACTGCATAAAGATGTTTTACTGTCAGTCACCACTTGACTGTTCTATCATTAATAACAAGTTAGAACCAATACATGTAATACATGTTAATAATAAACCTAGCCTTGGTCCAGGGTTTTAGCTAGTTACATTACATTGAAGTTCCCCTTGATCTTTAAAATCATCAAGAAGCCATTTTCAAATAATTTATGTGAGTTCTCTGCTGTGACCAATACTAATATGGAATAATTACACTCCGAATTATACTCAGAATTGTGAAGAAAATCAAAGTTATTCAGTTAAATTTCACGTTTTATTGAGATGGTCTTTCAAATCCCACATAAAAACAGCATTTCTGACTTGCTACTTCTGTATGCATACCATTCTAAAAAGGAAGCTATTTTTGTCTCATAAAGAGGCAGACAAAATGCTTCATACATCTGTTACTTCCAGGCTGGATTATTGTAATACCATATTGTCAAACTGTCCCAGTTAATCTCTAAAACTATGCAGCTGATCCCATATGCTATATGTACTGACCAGAACTAGTTAAAAGAGATCCTATCCCCTTCTGCTTGCATGCAAAGCCTTCAGTAATCAGACACCAACATACTGTATCTTATAGAGATAGTCTGAGTTATAGGCATGTTATGTTCAGTGTTGGGCAGTAAGTTGACGGAGTGGGGAGAGCTGTTGCCTCACAGCAAGGACGTTCCAGGTTGATTCCTTTCAATTGAGAATTTGCATGTTCTTCCCGCATCTGTGTGAGCTCTCTTCGAGTTCGTCTACTTCTTTCTACCTCTAAAAACATGCAGCATAAGTGAATTCACCGCTCCAAAAAACTATCCTTTGGTGTGAGAGTTGTCTGTCTATGTGTGGTTCCTTGACGCCTGCTGGTATAGGCTCCAACAGACCTGTGACCCAAGAATCAGGAAAGTGGCTGAAGACACGACGGTTGCAATCTGGAGAAAAAGCTGGAGGGGAAGAGGGATGTGAAGGGATGGAATGGAATGAGTGAGCATAGAAATCCTCTCAGCCATGCAACAGAACCCACTCACTTATAGCATAATGCTCTATGAGCTGCATGAAATTTTAGTAGGGTCAAATAAAGAAGCAAAAGTTGTTTATAACCCAAGCCTTACTCTATCTAGTACAAACAGTTCCTATCTTATTCTTAGCATTCAGTTTTCTATGAAAGAAACAAAACAGTCTTTCATTATAAAGTACAGTAATGATGGGATTCCTATCATCATGGTTTGTTTGTTTTTTCATTTCAAACAGTGATTACAACAATGTCCACAAATTCACTGTCTCACAGTACAAGTATTTCAACATTTAAAAGACTACATTTACCATTATGGGAATTGAAATTCATTCATTGCGTGCTACAGAACCAGGCTGTACAGAACTGAGTGTTCTGTACCCACAGTGATTGAAATCATGCAGAGGGCAGACGGAAACTACTTTCCATTAGACATATTTGCAGTACAAATGCATTAACTCATCTGTATTCTGTGTGGCTGATCACCTCTACTCTAGGATATTACTAAGCCGATAAAACAGATCAATTATGAAGTAATATACAGTAATAAATACATTTTATTTTGAAATCATTACTCAAAGTAAGGATGAGGAGGATTTGTGTTTTAAAGTTAAATGGGATTTTTAAAATTTAATTTGACAAATAGTATAGAAATAATAATAAATAGTGTAGTGTTTTTATTGTCAGTTTATTGCTTCCTTCCACGTTTAACAAACCAGTCTTACCGTGAATGACCTATAGGTGGCGTCAGAGAACTGACTTGTGTGCATAGCTCATGGCACAGGAGTTATGATTGTGTATCTTGTCTGCTGAGCCTAAGTTGAGGTGTTCTGCCAACGATGCTGTCTGGGAAAACATCTTCCGACACAGGGAACATTGAAGGGGCCTGACAGTAGTGTGGATGTGTATGTGCTGTATCAGCATTGTCTTCTGGGAAAATCCTTTTCCACAGACTAAACACAAGTACTGTCTGTGCTGCTTCAGGTGGCCCCTGTAACTGTCCTGGTGCTGGAAGACTCTGTTGCACCTCCTACACAGGTAGGGCCTGTGGGCCGATATGCTGCCAGAATCTTCAGTCTGTTCAGTGCCTGAACTTTGAATCTTTGGCAGATGTTCTCCAGAGAGATAGAGTAGATTGGATTCTACCAGCTCCCTACATTCGTGCAGTTGAGCTTCTGCTGATGCAATTACTTTTTTGTCTCTTTGCTCTTTCTCTGCTTTTTCATCTTGATTGCAGGAACTGTCTACCAATTCCTCATGCTGACTAGAACTTCCTCCAGTTCCTATTGACTTAATTGAGCGAATTTCTTTAAAGTCTAATGACTTGAGGAAACATTCTGCATCTTCAGGCAGCTCTGACTTTCCAGTTATTAAATCCCTGTCATCTCTGCCCTCCTTCTGTTCTTTACGATCCGGTTTGTCTCTTTGGCCGACCTTTGATTTGGTCTGGATCACAACCTCTTTCCTTTTTTCAATCTGTCCTTCCTGGATGCTGGTGATTGATTGGGCTGCATCCTTTTCCTCTTGATGGTTGTCTGCTTGCTGTATTGTTTTCTCCTTTGAGGGTCTCTCCATGTTTAAGAACGCAAGCATAGGACCTAGATACTGGGAAAGAACTTGGGCACACTTCTCCACCACCTGACTCATCTGGAGTGCACTGGCTGCAGTTAGGTAGTTTACCAGATCTCTCAGAGGAACCTGCAGTGAGAGGTATAGAATGGAAACTAAAGAAAATTGTGGACTGACAATAAAAGAAGACTTAATAGAAAAAAAACCCTAGAACATACTTTAATAACTTTCCAACTGTTCTTATGTTTCTGCAACAGTAAGTTTAATCAATATGTTTGCTTCAGTCCCATGACTAGCAATTTTTTCATCTTGTAATTCTGACCCTGTTTTGCAGTATTTTAATCTGCTTGTTAGATTTACTAGAAAATAAATGTTATTTAAAGAAACAACAGATTAAATTTTACCTCTAAAAGCCCAGTGAAGCAGGATAGAATAAGTCTCTTGCCAGCCTCCATATTAGAAATGACCCCCACATAAAGCTCAGCCTGGCCTTCGTGGAGCAAGAATTGGTCACGTAGGAAGTCGGAAGATGCAGCAAGCACCACTCTGTGACCATGGAAACGATGCTGGCCAGCTGGGCCTAGTGAAGTGCCAAGGAGAAGTGTGATATCACAGAAAGTGTGTGTCTCTCTCAGCACATTCATTTTACTGAGGGTGGGGTTACTGTGGGCAGGAAAACAGAAGCACACAGTGTCCTGGGAGCAACCCATGGTCATCTAAAAGATTAAAATAAACAAATAAATAAATGAGTAAATAAATTATTAGATAAACAAACAAGTGTGTGTGTGTGTGTGTGCGTGTGCGTGCGCGTGTGTTGGGTAGTAACACATGAATTAGTTGACCCTTTCATTGCCTTTATTTCAGCCAGATTTTTTTTTTATAATAGGGTCTGGTGAAGTATGGGAATTGCAGTAATTAGGAATGTTTCACCCTGTTCAGACCGAATAATGGTTATCACTAGCTGAGAAAACTAAACTGAGAAAACAGGAGTACTAGCAGTGCAAGTGTGTGGAATTTATTTATTCAAACATTTTGGATTTGGTAGTAAAAGTTTTTTTTTCCTTCCCTGTTTTATCAATCTGTAACATGTTTTTAACTTTATATATGATTTCATTTATTCCCTGAATTTTCAGAGTGAATTAAATTTTATGAGTGTTACTGCTCATTATTGTATCGTGACTTCATAAAAATGTTAAAAGATAATAAAGAAAATTATACACCCATCCATTTTCTTGTAGAGGAGACGACCGGAGCCGTATTATACAGCTGATTCCACAGAAGCGGGGAACACTCCAGACGCGTCGCCAGTCCAACTAAATAAAGTTTTAACAGTTTTCTATAACGTAATTGTCTAAGAAAAAAAGTACATCCGAAGCCAAAAAAATAAGAAACACGACTCAAAATGAAGTTATGGGGTGTTGAAGTATATATTAACTTTAATTAAAAGTGAAAACACGGAAGCGGTACACCCCAAGTGAGGGACGGGAGGGAGCCGCTCCTCCCCTCCTGTCACCGGATGATAGCGCTGCTACCAGCCGCTCACATGAGGAGTGTCTGAGGCTGAGCCTGCATGGCAGAAGGGTAATAGCGGCATTTTTAAGTGCCCTCATATCATGCAAACAATAAAAAGATCGATTAAGGTTACCAAACGATCGAAATGAGAACGATTGAGTAATATCTACAAGACGACGGGGCGAACAGATGCAGGGGTACCACTGCTGGTCCGTGGATTAGCTAGCTAACTGTTGGGCTGTGAAAACACCGACTTGTGGTTGATTTTGGACAAGTCAAGCCGCCAGAGGACACCAGAAGACACCGGGGAGAGTAAGTTACCCGTGTGTGTGTGGATGGAGTGAGCTGTCTTTGTTATTAAGAGTCCTCAGGCGTTAGCAGAGATCAGTTAGCTGAACGAGGAAAATGAATTAGCTGTAAAAATGTCTTGGTGATTTACATCCAGAGCTGCACAGGAATCACTCATTATAGTTAGGATGAGCTGATCTTTGGTTTATTTTGTGGGCAGTTTCATTCACATTACTTTTTTCAACAGCAAAAGTCAGACCTAAGATGTAAAATACAAAACTAACGGTACTGCTTTGATAGGTGTGACATTTCAAGTTCAATTTATGTTGGTAAACCCAGCATAAAAATGCAGCTCAGTGAAGCTAATGCTAATGTTGTTGTTATGCGACCTTAATGACTATTTAATCGGCTGATAGGTTCATTAATAGTGAACAAAGTGTTGCTAATTACAGAGTCATGACTAAGGTTAAGTAGATTTAACTTTTTTTTTTTTTTTTTTACTTCTCTTACTCCACACAACTTCAAACCAATCTATACCTCTCTATGCCCTGAAATGTGTTCATGTAAATTCTAGTGTTTGCATGACAGTCCAGTGACGTCAGTGATGAACCTACAAATAACCTTTTACTAACCTATCAAAAAGGTGCTATTTGCAGTGTTTTAATCATCATAACCATAATTACTAATATAGGTTCTCAAACTGACTGTTGACTGAGATGGTAACTTTTAACAAGATAAAGTAGTACATCTATTTAGGATTAGAAGCTTGCCTTAACTTTTTCTATTGTTTCTTCCGTTTTAGGAAGCAGACATGATCCAGATTTTTTGCATAATTCTTTTTTTGAATTTAGGCAGATTAATTTGTCATTTTGTCACTTAACCCATATTTCTCATTGTTTGTTCAAAGCTTTACTGGAGAAAACAAACATAATAAGTAACATGTATGGGGAAAGAACATTTTTCTTGCCTCATGTGTAACACTCTGTGTACTTTATCCAGGTCACATACAAAGAACTACACTGTCAGCTGCTGTTACGGAGAAAAAGTAGTTGACTAGTTTAAAATGGGACAAATGGGGAATGTTTTCCTATTTACACTATTTTCCAATCGTGTTACATGCATTCTTGGAACTACCAGGTCATAGAGAGACCTGGAGCTGCATCTTAACTCAAGAGTATAAAATTTTGGGGGGTTTTCCCCTGAGCCTTTATTGATTAACTTAGAAGGATCCTGTTTAGGAGTGCCAAAACTGACTATAATTGATAAAAATATTAACTCACTGATTTTTTAAAATAATGCTCTTTATCTTTTACCAGATTAGAGAGCTGACATTGCATATTACCATACACACAACATTCATACAAGCACACACCTCACTATTTCCACTGACAGAATGGAAATACCCACAAGTCTCAATTTCAGTGCACAAATCTGTCATCTGTTTTGTACATTTTTGATTATGCAATGTGTAAAAGTAAAAAAAAACTGTTACAAGATGGCAAACAGTGAGAGAGAGAGAGAGAGAGAGAGAGAGAGAGAGAGAGAGAGAGAGAGAGAGAGAGAGAGAGAGAGAGAGAGAGAGAGAGAGAGAGAGAGAGAGAGAGAGAGAGGGAGAGTGACAATGCCAAATTACAGTCATCAGCCACTTTATTTAGGTGCAGTCTGCTTCTACTGGGTTTGACCCCTTTTTGCCTTCACAGCTGCTTACATTTTTCATTGCATTTATCTAATAAGATGTTGGAAACAATCCTCAGCGCTTAGCCCATATTGATATGATTGGCATCAGTCAGATTGCTGTAGGTTTTGCAGCTGCACCTCCATAGCGCAGATCTCCTATTCCACCGCATACCAAAGTTGTTTTAAGTGAGATTTGGTCAGAACAGCAAACTCATCATCCTAATTAAGAAAGCACTTTATGATGATCTGAATTTGAGAATGATGTGTCATCATGGTAGAAGTAGCCATTGACATTGCTCTAGACATTAATCTACCATGGCATTTAAACAATGCTCAAATGTTTATAAGCCGCTCAAAAATAGGCCAAGAAAACATCCTCCACACCGTTACACTACCACTGCCTGACTGAACCATTGCTAAAAGGCAGATTTAATCAGGCTGTTTGTGTTGCTGATGCCACATTCTGATCTGCCATCAGGATGTCAGCAAGTATTTAGAATCATCAGAATTGGCCTTGGTTTGTTAGGGATTCTTTTGGTGAACTTGTGCAATTTGTAGTCTCGGTTTCCGGTTCTTGGTGGCACTCTGCGTGGCCTGTCTGCTTCACGGCTTGAAGTGGTTACATGTTCAGATGTTTTTCTGCACATGTTGGTTGTAACAAGTGATTATTTGAGTTATTGTTGCCTTTTTTCCTAGCTCCAACCAGTCTGGCCATTCCTGTCTGACCTCTGGCATCTACAAGACATATTTTCCCATAGAACTGCTAGTGACAATCTATTTTTTCTTTTATAGACAGGCCCCTGTAACCCCCAGTGTATGTTGCATGAAAACGATCTCCATAGACCAACATTTTCAAATACAGTATAGTCAAACCGGCCTGAAGCCAGCAACCAAGTTCAACATCCTTAAATCACCTTTCTTCCTCTTTTTCTGATGCTCTGTTTAAACTGAAACAGATCATCTTGACGTGCTTACATGCAATGAGCTGCTATTATTTGATTGACTGGTTAGAAAAGTGGTATGTTTTTTAGATCCCTGTCGGGTAAGTGCAAACCCACTGTAATGGTATTTGGAAAGTGAGTGAGGAGTAATGCCAAGGACATTCTGAACTTTAGACACAACTCTCTTATTCTACTGTTTGCTCACTGACTAAAGATTTCTTTGCATAGTTTAGGATCATTCTAACAGCCTCTTTTCTGTTTGTTTTTCAGCCATTTTTTAGTTTATTCTATTTGTTTATTGTGTTAGATAAGAAGGAGAATTGAGAAAAATTATCAGAAGTATGCTCTCAATGACAAAATGGGATTTTCATTCCTGACCATATGAAGGGATTCACAGCAGCAGATTCACTACAGTAGATTTGAATGTGCTGACAAGTCAAATCAAAACAAAGTGACCTGCACAACAATTAATTTAGGTTTTTAGGAGTAGGGATTTTGAAAGATTTTCAAAAATTCTCTGGAATATGTGGGGTGTTGTTAAGCAATGCAAGTCACCTGTCACCATTCATGATCAGCAGTATCTCAGCAGTATCTCATAGCAGGATAGACGGTTGTTCAGCAGTCAGCTCCGTGATAGCTGTTAGCTGTTTGGCATACAGAAATTGAGTTTAACCAGAACTATTAGTGAAGATGTGCTACTGGAGTTTATTTACCGTATTGGCCCCAATATAAAACGGTGCTTTTTGCATTGAAATAAGACTGAAAAAATGGGGGTCGTCTTACATTCAGGGTCTAGACATTATACCCACTCACAACGCTAGATGGTGCCAGATATCTTTAAAGCGAATGCTGAACTTAATTCCGCAGGCCAAATTGATCCCCTGTCACGAAGAAGAAAAATAAAAATAGCGGTAGCACGAAGAAGAAAAATAAAAAATAGCGGTAAGAAAGAAAAGAGAAGAAAATAAGAAAAGAGATAACAGAAAATGGAGAATCGTAGTGACAATATGGAGAAAAGTGGGTCGGTTCTCGGATGGTAGCAAGGTTGGTGCCACTCACCATTCATTTACAAATGTGATTGCACTTTAGTTTACATATTTAAATGTTCAGATAGACAGTTTTTGCATGATTTGAATGAGGCAAAATAACTTGCTTTTTCTCTCGAATATATTGTTAGAATCATTTTTTTCATATGTACTCTAATTGTTTTCTGTATAAAAATTATATTTGGTGTTCAAAAAGTCTTTTTTCAAACTTGAGTCTTGAAAAAGAGGGGATCGTCTTATAATCAGGGTCGTCTAATATTCGGGCCAATACGGTAATTCCCTTTTTTGTGTTTTTGACACTCAAGAGCCTTGGTAACTCAAGTATTCTTCCTTCTAAACTTTAAAAAAAACCACAAAAAAAAACCTTTGGCAGCAGCAACAGCTCTTTATTTACTTGTGTCTTTTTTTAGACACCAGGAATTTAATCCTGTCTCCTTTTGTAGAAAGTGGTTTAAGGACATTTGGCACATTTTCCCCACAGGGTTGAAACATTTCTTTATCCTCTTCAATGGGATGATGTGTTTTTACTGATGTGTTCCTGCTGAGTTACAAGAAAAAATCCAGCTTGATGTTGGTTTAATCACACTCTTATCTGTGGATTTCTTTTGAACTTTAAATATCAGTCATTTATCATGTTTGACTATTTAGTTATGCCTTAAGTTATTAAGCCTTTTTGGATGCAAGAAAAACTTTTTATCTAACTAAAATCACTAAATATTTATAGAGCATTTATATTACTAAGTGCAGATATTAAGTCATTTACAACGGGCTAGTTAGTCTTAGTTACTGATTTGGCAGTCGTTTGCCACAGCAGATAGTTTGGTTCTCATTAGAGATGCATTAGGGTCACACACTGGGCTCAAACACCAGAACACCCAGTTCCACTGTACTACCTAAGCTGCATGACTCTCGTGATCTTTTATGGTTGAATCCGAAGCAAATGATTTTAATGGCTTGCAGATGTTTCACCTCACATTCAAAAGGCCTCTTCACTTTTAACTGACTTGTGGGGAGTACAGATAATTAAACTCTTCTGAGTGTTCTAACACATTGTGGTTTGTAAGCCTAATGGAGAATCATGTGAGCAAAGTATGAATGATCCCAAAAATTTCTGGGAAGAGAGACCAAACCCTCTTTCAAGCGGGAATTGTGCAACAGTGCTGAAGCAAATTCCCTTCTCTGTGGTCCTTTTGGTTGGTTCAAACCGTATTGAACTAAAGTGTCATAACACCACCTTCTTGGGAGTGTGCATTCACTGTGTTCATGAGAGGGGTGAAAGTCAATATGACAGAAACATAAAAACTAAATATGTCACCATCCTCCCAGTTTGTGATATTCTGTGTTAATAATCAACAACAGACTTTGAGTTGCTGTCACATTTTTAAATCGACTGGAGTGGATTTCACACTTGAACACATTACAGTATTTTCCGCACTATAAGGCACACTGGATTATAAGGTGCACCTTCAATGAATGGCCTATTTTAAAACTTTTTTCATGATTCCATCTACAGTACTTCAAGCTCATACCCATTGCTACTACTACAGGCATCCAAGATGGAAGAAACTTGCACCCCATCATGCCTTCATTGGTGTGGAATAGACACAACAATGAAAAAAGGTGTCTGAATAGAGCTTATAGGAGATAGCAGTTGATGAGGTGAGGTATTCTCGACAGTTCTGCTTCCTCACATTTCATATCAGTTTTTCACTATGATGCCCTCAAGCTAGTTTGGAGGTGTCTTTTTGGCTCATGGAAGTATTGCTGAAATACCAAATCAGACATGGAGGCAGTGCTCTATTTTTTTGTTTCAGAAAAGAACAAGCACTGCCAGTTATGCATAAAATACCCTTGATTTTGAAAGGAATCTGGAAGCGTGGGAACCATACATCCATCTGCAATGAGCTCAGTTTCATGGCTGGGAAAATGATTTAAGTTTAGAAGGAATCCTAGCTGTTAGTTTGTACGTATGAGGCCACTTAAATACATGTCATCAACAGCTAGCACCAGAGCAGGACAACCATTAGTTGCAAAATGTGTTGGAGCTGATAGCTGTGACCTCAGCTAGCGCTGAGGCTCAGATAAGACACGGCAAGGAAATGTTTGTCTCTGTCTGTCTGCTCCACGCTAAACATTTTGGGTGTGTTAAATCTACACAATTCTGTTCTTTTGTTTTTGACTTGTGCTACTGACCTTATTCTCATGTTATAGTTCTCAAACTACGCAGTATCTGCAAGGTTCTTCCTCCGTTGCTGAGCTGGTGCGTTTTTGTTGATCTTATTTATTTGCATTAGCGATGGCCAGTAGAATGTTTTTGGGTATTATCATTCTCCTCCAGTCCTTGTGTGATTTACGCTCACAGTTTACACAGCAAATACTTTTGCATCGATCCATACCCCCTCTGGAGCACTGACCTCAATATCTGGTGGGTTCGTTTACATGGTTGATGCACCGCTATCCTGAGGCATTAGATCTGAAGTCATTAACACACTGGTTTCCCTGTTACTGTATATAGGCTGCTGTTTACTATAGTGATGATAACTTGCACTGCTCCATGTGCTCTGGCCTGGGGGAGCGAAAAGAATTGAGAGTCAAACCTGTAATTAATTAGAACTTTAGCTCACATAAGTGAATTCAACTCACTGTAAACATTTTAATTTACATTTTCTTGACCCATCCACAAAATTTCATCAAAATCGGATGAAGACTTATCTTGCAGAGAGCAAACTAACAGGGATGATTGTGTGACCTCCTCCAAGTATGTTTGACAGAGATAATAATGGATGTGGAATGGCAGTTGTGAAATTAATATATTTATTTGTTTGTTTGTTTATTTATTTATTGAGAAGTTGTTGTGATGATTGTTTCACTTTTAGAGGTGGGAGGAAGCCACCCAGACTCGGGGAGAATCTACAAACACAGAAAGGAATCAAACCCAGAACCTTGTTGCCCTGAGTTAACAGCTGCCCACTGTGCTGCCCTCCCAAAAATGTATTTTTTTTTATTTCTCCTTCTTCCTGTCCTCATTCTTACCTATGTCTTATTCCTTTATCCCCTGACAGGTGGATGTTTGCTCTAAGCAGCACCTGGTCGGTAGTCAGCTGACATGGATACTCCCACCTCCAGTCCCACAGCACATTGCAATGGCCTCCACTCTGACCAGGATCCAACCGCCTTTACCGATCCCAAGCAAGTCCGGGATTCCACCTGCCTCACAGTCCACCTTTACTACCTTGGGGAGAATAGAGGAGGGGGTGGAGCAAATGTTTCGGAGAGTACACTCACGTTCCCATCTGGGGAGTATGTCGCAGAGGAAGTGTGCATCAATGCAGCAAAAACCTGTGGTGAGTCACAAGAAGCTTTCAAAATGTGGTGAATTGTGTGTATGGCCGCACATTTCATCACATTTTGGGTAGACTCGTCAACATTTTGAAACCTCGAATCTAACATTTCACCAAATTTTCTTTGTTAACAGACACTCAAAATAAAAGACATGTTACTAGGGACTCATTTTTTCTGTACTGAACATGCAGTCACATTTACTAAGGTATAAACCTAAATGCACTGAATGCAGAACATTAACACCCATGTTAATCTTTCATTGTAATGAAGATGGAGATCATAGAGCGGATTATAATAGACCTAGTTTAGAATAGTTTATAATTCCTAATGTATGGTTACCCCATGAAGAGGAGTAAAAAGAGGACCTGGTTTATTCTGACTTACGAATGAATTTGCAGTCACATATCCATGTATTGGGCCATAAAAGGGCAGTTTATTCCATTTTCTTAATGTGGGAAAGTGGTTGATGGAGGCTTTTTTATTGCTCGGAATTGTTTTAACTGTCAAACATCCAAACACATGAAGATATATCTCTGCCAGCTGAGATCTGACAAATCTGTTTCAAGGATCATTGATCGTTGTGTTAGCTTCATTTTTTCTGTTTGTGTTGATTTCGTCCTTGTCTAACTTATCTGTGAAAAAGTTGTTTTTTTTATATGATGTAAATGATCAGCACTTGTTTTTCTTGCATATTCCATGCATCTTATCTTTATTGTTTTTCACAAAATTTTCCATTCTGTGTATTTGTGGATTTCTAGGGGAAATCCTTCCAATTCTATTTCACTACAATTTTTCTCAGAGGCGTTTCCACTATTGGAGGGGATCCACTGTATATTTTGTAGAAACTATAGTAATGCATTTGTATTCTTCCTATAGAAACTAAAAATCAGGAAGTTGTCAACTGTTGTGGCTGTGTTCCTGTCCGCCTTAGCTGTATCAGTCTCTGCCACACTCTCATGCCCTGATAAGAAACAACCTCCCTCTCCCCTTTTCTCCTGCTTTTTATTCATCCTTTTGTTATATAACCTTTGTTCTCTTCATTGATTTTTCAGACATTACTTCTACTCTCCCTTTGTTTGTCATCTATACCATGTCTAAAGATTTACTACGAGTCAAATAACCTGAAAGACATTCTCTGCTAAACTATACACTAATATTTTCTTCAACCATGTCATCACTTTTATCTATTACTCATTTTAACTCTGAAAATTTCACATTTCACCCTTGTCTTGAATATTTGTTTGCTGGATTGTTTTTAGGATTACACAGAAACTACTGGATGGATTGTAGTTAAAATAAGGGCTCTGTTTACGAGTCAGCTTAACTAGGCAAATGTGTAAAGCCCTTCCTCCTTTGCGGAGGCATTTTCTCTGCTGAATGCAATCTTAGTTAGTCTATTTTCTGCAGCACAATTCTCCTTTTATTATTTAACAGCAATATTTTGAAGGTAATTCAAGACAAGTTACTTCATGCGTAAGGAACAACTCTTCAGTCTTGTTTTATTTCACCTCAGTTGTGGTTAAACATACTTCCTCTTCCAGAACCTCATAGTATTGCTTCAAATTTCTCTGCTGTGTTGTGACCTTTTCCTAAAACCAGTGACACGCTATCCTTAGCTGATGAAACTGTATTGGAGTACACATCCAGTTTTGTTCAGAAAGTTATATTTTCCAGGCTTTTGTATGAAAAATGTGTCATCGGCCTTTGTCAAGTAGGGCAAACACAAAACTCAAAAAGGCAGTCAGAGACTGCAACATCCCGCGACACCCCTGCATTCAAAATTTTACCCTGACCTACACATTTTTGTGCCTCTGGCTTCCTGAAATTGTTGATTTTTGTTTCTTGATGATATCTCATCAGGTTTCAGACATGTGCACCTAAAAAGGTATAAAAGTGAAAATTGACTTTGACCTAGTTTTTCAAGGTCAAGGTTGTGATCGCATTTTCATCCCCTTTGCCGCCCGAGTAATGTGTTTTTTCTTTAATCTTTCTATCTGCAACGGTTGTGAAGATATTTGGTGGACGGACAGATGAACGGATACACAAACACTGACAATTACAACAGTTGCAGTGGAAGCATTTTTTAGTGTTGGGTTTATTTAATATATTCTCTCTACCCCCCCCCCCCCTCCAGGCATTGCTCCAGTCTACTGTAGTCTCTTTGGTCTGATGAGGGAAAGTGACCACATATGGTTCCCTCCAAATCATATCTTTAAGTTGCAGCCGCCGGCCACTGAGAACTTACAGTTCAGAATCAGGTTGATATTCACAGCTTTTTTTCTTTTTCCTTTACTTATACTTTGTATATGTTGTGTTTTGCTTAGATTCTTGTATCAGATATTTTCTGGTCTATTCTTTTATCCAGATATTACTTTCCTGGCTGGTATAACAGTGGCAGGTCATTGTATACTCATCGCTACGGGATATCCAAGGGGCTGGAGAGCCCTGTGGTCGATGATTGTGTCATGGCATACCTTTTTTGCCAGGTGAGTCTTCATGAGCTGCATGTTACATCAAGCATGGACAAACCAGCCCCAAATCCATTTATATAGTGTTTCTTTACATGTCATTTGCATTAGTATAAATAAACATTCCATTCATCTGCTCCTCGGCTAGCCCACCAGTCAAATTTCAAAACTCTGTGCGGCCCACCAGTTGAAAAATTTGACTGTTTAGTTATTTTTTTAAATTTATTTTATTTTCAGCTATGTTCCATGAGTATACCAGGGCACTAGGTGTGTGTGTATATGTGTGTGCACAGATATCTGTGATTGAATATGGGATATTTTTTTTCCTCACAGTTCCCTTTAGTTGTGTTCTTCATCCGCAGTCACATTGATTCCACAGACTGTCTGTCAACAGACAGTTTAGTGCATGCAGATGTCTTCTGATTCAGAACAACACACCATGACAACTTGAGGAAATATAAGATTATTGAAGAGATGCTGATTAAAATAAAATGTTCCCTTCCAAATTAAATCCTTAACGGTTAATTTGGTTTTTCTTTAAATATAAATCTCCAAACGTCCTGTGTTTTATAAGTTCTCTTCCTCCCACCTCCAGAAACATGCTCTTCAGGTGGATTGATGGGTTTGAAATTGTGCGTAGGTGTGAGTGTGTGTGTGTGAGTGACTGTTTGTCTTTTGTGTGGTTCTGCAATATCATGGCGATGTGTCCAGAGCATCTTCCTGCCTCATGCCCCTAAGTCTCCTGGGATAGACTCCAGCAACTCACTCGACACACAAAAGCAGAAGAAGGGGTTCAGAAAATGAATGAATGTTTATTCTCATGTTGTATGTTGTACAGTATACCAACTCAGCCCTTGGTAAGACCTCTGTCATTGGTTAACTCTCTTAATTACTCCCACTTTTTCTACCCTCCTTCATTGACCCGATATCATCCATTCAATTGAAAACTTTTGTTTTTTTACTTATAGTGGCGTAGTGACTTCCTGAATGGCTGGGTTCATATTCCAATAAGCTATGAAGTCCAGGAAGAGTGTCTGGGCATGGCAGTGTTGGACATGATGAGAGTTGCCAAAGAGAGGGGTCAGTCCCCCATGAGCATTTGCAGTGACACCAGGTAGGATTCAGACTCAGAAAAGGTAATAACAGAGAAAGTAAGCTCTGAAAAAATATTCAGCTAAATTCACTATTTTGTTCTTGCTTTCACGTCCTCGTCTGAATATGAAGTACCTCGCTGTCATGCAGTGCGCTGCATTCGGTACAGCTCATGAATAGCAATTTCAGAGCAGTGTTATCGGCTCATTAGGATGCCATGTTCGTCAAGATATTTTCATTGTGTTCATGCAACTGAATGATTTATTCTCTGTATTGATCTTAGCACACGTCTGAGTTATCCAGGTCGAGGTAAATCGACTGGACTTGCTTTAAAGCAGTAGATTTAAGTGATTTACACCTAAAATGTGTATTTCTCTTTTCTTTAATTTGTCTTCTGTATTACTTATTCTGCCTCCTGGGGTTGTTATGTGGCTGATTCTGGACCCTCTTGTCTGTCTTTGTCTTTTGATATGTTAATCATTTACTCCATTATTCTTGACCTCACCTTCCTCCAACCACGCCCTGCACGCCATCAGCTACAAATCCTTTCTGCCCAAGAGCGTGCAACTACGCATTCAAGAATATAACATGTTTACTCGGAAGAGGATCCGGTATCGCTTCAAGAGATTCATCCAGCAGTTCAGCGAATGCAAGGCCACAGTGTGTAACCTGAAGCTCAAATACCTAATGAGCCTGGAGGTGCTGCTACCCTCCCTCTACTGTGAGCGCTTTCACGTCACCGACCTCTCTTCGCACAAGGTTACCATTGTTGTCATGGGCAACAAGGGCATACAATGGTCAAAAGGGAAAAAGGAAGATGGAGCAGAGGAGGTAAGGACTGTGAAATGGGTGCATGTTGCACTCGATAAAACATACTTCATATTTAGCAGCAGGCCACAGCTGCGATGGTGGTGAGGCTGCTGTTTTACCAACAGATGGAGCTCCAGGAGTTCAAACTTGACAGTAAAGACTAGAGTGCATGTCGTGTGGGCTCTAATTCAAATGCAAATGTCTCCAGGAGCTACAGACGTACTGTGACTTCCCAGAGGTGATAGACATCAGCATCAAACAGGCCAATAAGGAGGGCTCCGTGGAGAGTCGCATAGTTACCCTCACCAGACAGGACAACCAGATCCTGGTATGTGACACACTGTGGTTTCATTGCAGTATTCCAACCTAGTCTTGCACAACTGTCAGTAAACCAACAAAAACCTGCATTGTGTTTAAACATATGTGTTTGTCGGGGCCAGTCTTGCTGCAACTGCAAAGATCATGCAAAATCTTCACTGGTTTAGATCTATTTTTCATCTGTCATGTAAATCTGAAAGTCGTTACATTTAATTGTATATTTATATTGTATATTTGTTGTATTTACTGTGGTTGCTGTGACACATTTATTACCACCATCACCTTAGTTAAGACAGTATTATAATTTTAGTAAGGAGAGTACAACATAAATTTCGAGCACTGTATTGTATTTGTTTTGCTTGATGGTCAAAACATTTCTGAACTACATTATTTAAAATGTACAAGTTCTCTATCAGGACTTATTTCTGTCCTCCTCCTCCTCCTCGTTCTACTTCTTGTAATTATTATTATTATTATTCTGATTATTATTGTTGTTATTATTGTTATTTTTATTTATTCTCTGTGTCTCTCAGGAGCTGGAGTTTCACATGCTCTCAGAGGCTCTGTCATTCGTGTCATTGGTTGATGGTTATTACAGACTGGTTGCCGACTCCCACCATTACCTATGTAAAGAAGTGGCTCCGCCGAGACTTTTGGAGTGCCTTCAGAGCTACTGCCACGGCCCTGTGTCGTGAGTGTCACACAGAGCCCATCACGCGTGCAATAATGCAACCACAATCACAAATCCATTCATACCCAGAAATACATTCTGTCTCTGCCACAGGATGGAGTTCACGATTGGTAAGCTGCGTCGCAGTGGCAACCACCAAGGCCTGTACATCCTTCGATGCAGTCCAAGGGACTATGACAAATACTTCATGTCCTTTGTGGTCGGGGTAAGCTCTTAATTTTGGGTCATCAATAAGCTAACCCATAAAGTATTAATACTGTGTAGTATGTTTAATTTGTGGTAAATATTATTTATTCATTGCAGCTCTACTTTTGATTTAAAATGAATGTATTTTCCAGTATGAGACTATGGTGGACTATAAGCACTGTCAGATAGTGAAAACGGAGGCGGGTCAGTACATTCTGAGTGGCGCTAAGAGGAGCTTTGGATCACTGAAGGAACTTCTGCACTGCTACCAGAGGGAGGCGCTGCGCACTGACGGCTACACATTCCAGCTGATGAGATGCTGCCCACCTACTCTGAAAGGTGGTTGTTCAGTTGAGATATTGCACAAGTATTAAGGCCTGTAAAATAACAGTGGAGAAATCCTGGTTTCTGTTTTGGATCTCAATTTACATTAAAATATAACAGAAAAGCTGCAAAAATCAAGAATCACTTTAATTGTCATTGTCAAGTTTAACAACGAAATTGGGTGCTGTCCTTCGGTGCAGATACAGATAAAAGAACAGATATGAAACAGTTAAGAAAAAATAGATATAAAAGATAAAATAGATAAGAACACAAAAATGATCAGAGGCAAGATGACGACCATAAAAAACTGGGAAATTGTAAAACCGTCAGTCAGAATTACAGAGTTGTTTATCAAAGGCAGACATATGGTAAACTGTAGACCTTTCACTGTAAAATGTCCTACCATGTCCAAGTTCAGTCTTTAACCTCTCTTCTGCCGTCGCTGGTCGCTGATTCATCGGCACTTATACAATATATGGATTTTAACTGCCGATGAATCAGTTTACTGATGATTCATTAAATAATTCAACAAGTTTCCATTTGTCAAAGCTCTTATTTCTGAAGAAACATAAGAACCTTTTTTCTACCTCTAAGGGCCAGAGGAACAGTATACAAGTTGTTTTACACAGTAGTTTTGTTTTAGCTTCATTATATAGAGTCCAATAATTCTAAAAGTTGATGGATCCTAATCCCTAACCCCTCCTGACCTTTAGATAAATCCAACCTGCTCGTGTGTAGAAATAACCAAGAAGAAGAGGTTCCTCTGTCGCCCTCTCTCCACAAACGCAACATCAGCCAGATGGTCTTCCACAAGATCCGAAAAGAGGACCTCGTCTTTGTAAGATGACCTCTTGCTTTATGTTTTGCTTGCAACTAGAAAAGTCTTATCGTCATAACTAGGCCATTTTACCAGTCATTGTAGTCTGCATGTTTAGATGCAGTGTTTCTTCAACAAACCTATATATTCATTTGTAAGAGCATAAAATAAACCAGTGCTTTTACCGTAAAAATCCAAAATATATAATGACTCCTGTGATGTTGCTGCAGTTAACATAAAGACTCTAAATGAATTGATCTCAACATCAGTATCTGTCCTTGCAAACAGGTGAGACTGAGATGTATGCTCTCTTGTCAACCGGTTAATTTTTTTCTCACCATATTTTCTGTTCAAAATTCACACAAGGTTTTGCAAAACAGGTCTGTCACAGGAAACCCACAGAAACTGTTCCACATCAAAGGGTTTTTGTTTGTTCTGTATTGTCTTCTCAGACAACGGCAGATTCAACCAATGTTTGTTCAGTCTTCCACTTTTGGAAGGTATTTTATAATTAGATGTGCAACTATTTAAAAACTTAAGACCTCCTGATTTTAATTGTGTTTTGTTGAAATTTAAGCAGTTAAACCCTTGTGTGCAGCGGACTGAATCCCTTCTCAGTTACGGAAGGACGTGATCAGGGGGCTTTACCTGTTTTGGTTTCTTAGATGCAAAATGTAGATAAGTTTTGCTCCCTCTTCTGAATTTTGATATGACAGCAATAAAACTGAGCAACATACAAGCAGTAGTTGAAATAAAGTTCTCATCCTCAACTCAAAGATCAGATTGCTTCTGTTCAGGCTGGCTCAAAAACGCTGGTTTGAGCTTGGATGTCAGTCCAATTAAACTTTCTTGTTTCAGAATGAGAGTCTGGGTCAAGGAACGTTCACCAAGATCTTCTGTGGGGTGAGGAAAGAGCAGGGAGACTACGGAGAGATACATCAGATGGATGTTGTGATCAAGATCCTGGACAAAGCCCACCGCAACTATTCAGAGGTTGGCCTGTTGTCTGTGTTCAATATTTCTTCTTCAGTTGAGAAACAACAAATTTACACTTCGTCTTTTGTATTTTCTCTCACAGTCCTTTTATGAAGCAGCCAGCATGATGAGCCAGCTCTCTCACAAGCACTTGCTCCTCAATTATGGCGTGTGTGTTTGCGGAGATGAGAGTAAGTGTACACACAGACACACGTTATTGGTTCAGCAATGATCATAAAGACTGGAATCATTTGGTCTTCCTCATTGTGACATATAAAGAGAGTGTGCTAATGTGTAGTTAAGAGGGATCCCAAGACCGAGATAAAAAAAGAATGTGTAGAATGTAAAGAAGCACAACGAGAGAGCATCCATGCTGCAGTTGTGTTGACATCAGTTGAAAGACAATGAGACGAAGAGGAAATTACATTCATGACCACTGACCTTACCACCCCTCCACCACACACCCAGTCCGATTTGACCACTCCACTCTGACTGCATTAAGCCTTTGGGAATAGTCACTACTTGAAACTACTTGCACACACAACAATACAGCACTGAAGTCTGTCTGGAAACAACTAGCAGCTGCATTTCAGGGATACTAGGTTACACCAAAGGAAATCCCTGAAAGATTGTCCCAAGAAAGTTGTTTTGTTTTTTATTTTTCAAATCCATGTTTCTCATCTACAGTAAAAAACAATGCACTCCATCTTGTCTCCTTTTCAGACATGATGGTGCAGGAGTACGGTAAACACGGTTCTCTAGACACCTACATGAAAAAGCATAAAGGTTTTGTTAACATCACCTGGAAACTAGAAGTGGCCAAGCAGCTGTCTTGGGCTATGCACTACCTGGTAAGACATGGTTTTTTGTTTTGGTTTTTATTTTGCGTGGGACTGACATCCAAATTAGAAAAATTAATTCAAAGTGAATGCTGATGCACCTACCATGTCTGCACACAGGAGGATAAGAACATTATTCATGGAAATGTTTGTGCCAAGAATGTCCTTCTGATCAGAGAGGAGGATCGGACAATGGGAAGCCTGCCCTTCATCAAGCTCAGCGACCCGGGCATCAGCATCACTGTGCTGCCCAGAGAAGGTGAGCCACATGGCTGTGTGTCATTTCCTGTTCTGCTTTACATCTGTGTAATACCATGTTGAAATTGTGATGTTGTGATATCCCTCCTCTGTCTGTTTCCTCCCTCTATTCCAGTCATGTATCACGTCTATGTGCTTCTATGTCTCTATCAGTTCTGGTGGAGCACATCCCGTGGGTTCCCCCAGAATGCATTGAAAACCCCCAAAACCTGAGTCTGGCAACGGACAAATGGGGCTTTGGGACCACCCTCTGGGAAATCTGCAGTGGTGGAGACAAACCTCTCAGCACCCTGGACTGCTCCAAGGTCACAAAAACAAAAAGAATTTTTGAGAGCACTGACTTAATGAGAACGCTTTAAAGAAAAAGATCTGCATCTTATGAAATACGGAATTCACTCAAGAAAAACAAAATATTTCCAGTGTAGTTTTTTCAGCTTTATGTCTTCTGTCCTTCAAATTGAGGAGCTCAGTTTGAAAATACACCAGTTCTAAATTCTGTTCTTTTCTTCTGCAGAAGAACTTGTTCTATGAGGACAGGCATCAGCTGCCGGCTCCTAAATGGACAGAGCTGGCCAATCTAATCAACAGCTGTATGGACTATGAGCCTTCGTACCGACCGTCCTTCAGAGCGATCATCAGAGATCTCAACAGTCTTTTTACTCCAGGTAAGAAGGACGCTTCTGGTAACACTGATAACATTGGCCAGTGGGAGCAAACGGGCATAAACAATTGGATTAGTTCTGTCTCACCTACATACTGTAGATCTACTGGTACTGTGCTGTACACAGATAATTGTTATCCATAGATAATTGATGATAAAGTTTCATAACACAGTCTCGCTGTACATCCTCTCCATGATGGATGTCTCTGTAGAGAACTCTCTGGTGTGATGTGAGAACTCAGGAATAGCTGGTGTGATGTTGCTGACGCCGATGTTGTTGGCAGACTATGAACTGCTGGTGGAGAGCGATATGGTTCCTAACAGGACAAGAGGCTCCGGCTTCCCATGGGCCTTTGAGAAGCAGGAGCCCACCCAGTTCGAGGAGAGGCACCTGATCTTTCTCAAGCAGCTCGGCAAAGTGAGACGCACAAACGTTTTTTTTCTCTTTCGCTCCTTCTCAAATTCATTTTACATAATCTAGAGGACGTTTGTGTTTAATCACATGTGATATTACTGGAGACAAATGATAGCAGACCAGAATTATAAATGTTCTAAAGTTTTGCTCTCTTGAGACGTTTTTTATTTTCCTTTATGAAAGAAGTGTCACAGTCTTCAGATGTTCTTGTGTCACATAAGACTTCCTCCTAGTTAAATAGAATGCACCAACCAAAAGCAGAGCCTGTTGAACGCATGCTTGACTCTCCTCTCTGACTTGGCGCTGTAGGGAAACTTCGGCAGCGTGGAGATGTGCCGGTACGATCCCTTGCAGGACAGCACAGGAGAAGTGGTGGCCGTCAAGAAGCTACAGCACAGCACCACTGAGCACCTCAGGGACTTTGAGCGGGAAATTGAAATTCTTAAATCTCTCCAGCACGAAAACATTGTAAAATACAAAGGAGTCTGCTACAGTGCAGGTATGATCATATGATATCTATATAATTGCAGTACCTCTTACATTATTTTTTTTTCTTAGTTGACCTATTTAGACGAATCAAACACAAAACGTTTTTCTCCACTCCAGTGACGCAAACAATCCTCACCAATTTGTTCAAATCCCAAATACCACTTGCAGTAGATTCTACTATACCTAATAACATGTTTGCAGTTCCCGCTTTTGCTGCCTACGGTGTCCAGAACCCTGAAAAAATTCATCTGAATTTCTTCCCTTAAGTGTCACCGTTAACGTCTTTACTTTCGCAGGACGAAGGAACCTGCGGCTGATAATGGAGTATCTCCCCTATGGCAGCTTGAGAGATTATCTCATCAAACACAAAGACCACTTCGATTCCAATAAACTGCTACACTACGCGTGGCAGATTTGCAAGGTAACACAATGCAGTAGGTGGCGTAAAATTGAAAGTCTTGGTGCTGAAACATTTCTTACTTTGATTTGGCCTCATCCGTTCAATGTTGTCCGTATAAAAAAATTATGTTTGTATTTTAAAAATGTGGCCAGAAAGTGAATTGAAACAGTTTTATTGTTACATCTCGGAGGTTAAGTTGTACATATTGTATGATATGTAGTATTCTGAGTATTCATTACATGTATTTTTTATTTTTCTTAGATTCTATTGGCTTTACGGGTGTACATAAACATTTTTTCTCTCCCATTGCTCATCTGTATACTTCAGGGTATGGACTACCTTGCCATCAAGCGATACATCCACAGAGACCTCGCGACCAGAAACATCCTGGTGGAGAGCGAGATGAGGGTGAAAATTGGAGACTTTGGCCTGACGAAGGTTCTGCCACAGGACAAAGAGTATTACACCGTCAGAGAGCCGGGGGAAAGCCCCATCTTCTGGTGAGGAACACTAGTTCGAGAAGTTTTTTGTTTTTTTTTTATCATGAAAATATTTTGAATGTAACGCTAACATCTTTAAAGACAAATTGCTTAGTGATTATTGTAGACTTTTAAAAAAAAAGAGAAATGATGTTTAATTATCTGGGGGATTTAATGGGTGGGATTAAACCTGAGGTTATGAATCTTGGTGTTACATTAGATTCAGTCCCAGATAAAGAAGGTAAAAAAACATTTTTGTCATCTTTTAAAAAGTGCTAAAGAAGCCACATTCCTACTGTAATAAATGCCTTTTTATGCTCTTACTTTTTTTTATAAGTGCAAGTAATTTCTTAGTTATATAAACTGCATTTTTTTACATAAAAGGTTCTACATAAGTAACAGTTATTATTACTGTTTGAAGTTGTGTGAATAAATCCTACTATCTGCTGTAGATATAATGGTGTTTATTTTGCAGGTACGCTCCAGAGTCTCTGACTGAGAGTAAGTTCTCTGTGGCATCAGATGTTTGGAGTTTTGGTGTCGTACTCTATGAACTCTTCACCCACAGTGACAAGAACTACAGCCCACCAGCGGTAAACCTCCTACTTTCGTCATTCGTGTCACTTAACCATTCTATTACTCTCCCTTTAATTAAATTAAATGCTCTTAACTAACATGAGTCATAAATCAGCAGCCAGTTTAAGTGGTTTGGAGTCTTGTGATCAAAATCAGTTGATTGAGCACTCAAGAACAGAATAAACATGTTTTTTGAGGGCCATTTGAGTTTTGTGATATTTTTCCTGATGTGTTTTCATCAACACAAACTATGTACATTCTGTTTTAGGTTTTTATGGACAAGATGGGAAATGAAAAGCAAGGCCAGATGATTGTGTACCACCTCATAGACCTGTTGAAACAGGGATTCAGGTTGCCTGCCCCTGATAATTGTCCAAAGGAGGTCAGTAACTTTATGCAATCCAAAAATATTTTGGTTCAATGTTAATGCTAAAGCACTATTTTTCTAAACATTTTGTTTAAACATTTCATCATTTGTTGAGGAATGTACCAACTCATGTCAACCTGGGTTTGCCAGATTTGAAGTTACAAATTTATGTCTGAAACTGTGTGAGTTGTTCAGATAGGATAACAATATTTCAACTATTTTGTTTTTTCTCCTATATTCTCATCCGACGTCCCTCAGATTCACAAGATGATGATGGACTGCTGGAACGGTGAACCGAGACTTCGCCCTACATTTAAGACATTAACCCACAGTGTGGAGACTGTACGCGACAGCATGGACAGATGAGCGGCGTTGATCCGTAGATCTTTGACCTTCAGGGGAGCCAACAACAGAACAGTCTACACAACAGCGTCTTTGTGAAGTCCGTTTACTTAAGTGATGCAGTCACTAGTCGGAAATGCAATTGCTTTTTTTGTGGGTGAACTGCACGTCCATCGGTCAAATGTGTTAACATCGTGTTAACCAAAACGATCTAAAGACCCCCAATGACTGCTGCTGCTGACGTGAGGCAGGACTCTTCCTGGAGGACTTGGATCAAGATAAAGGGCAGACTGGAAACATGAAGCACTAGTGGCACTTCTTTCACAAGGGAACCATCTCTCTACACCTCTACAAGTCAAGGCCAGTGCCTCACGTCATAGTACAGTATCCTAATTACAGGTCCAGGAAGAAACCATGTCCTTCTTATTTTTTTCATCTTTTTATTCAACGCAGAAACAAAATAAATGAGACGGTAATAACTTCTCATTGGGCTGATAACGACAGTATTATCTTGTTTTTAAGGAGATGATATCGCCTTCGTAATTAGTAACCTGCATGTATTTTATACGACAGTTACTTTCAATGTGATAAAGCTGATACTACCTACTTTAGATGCACATTAGTTTTACTGAAGATGGAGAACCATGGCAGTGAGTGGTACCTTCCTCAGTTACATGCTTTTATTAAAACCATATTTTCCCATCCATTTGAAGGGACTGAATGTGTAGACGGAATATACTTTATGTTAAGAATGATGATGTGGGATTTTTTTTTCTTTTTTCAATTTTAATTTCTTACATAAAATGTGAGACCAAAGGAGTGTTAAGTGTGATGTTAGGCGCTCCGCGGACAGAATGAACTTTGCAGAATGGCTCCTTTCTTGTCATAAAATTCAGGCCACGCAAACACAGCAAATGTCAGCCAAGCAGTGCTACACATAACACTGCTAAGATGAGTCACCGTGAAGTTGTGTCACAAGCGTCACGCGTCCAGAAGCTCCCACGCCTTAACCTCAGGGCAAGACATCGAAGATCCGGCTCATAATCTACTTTGTTTGTGTCAAAAACTGTTATAGAATAGAAATCATCAGTTTCTTCATGCTTTCTGTGCCTGTGATGAAAAGTGATTCTGCCAAACATTGTTTTGGTTTTTTTTACTTGCATTGATATTTTTTTGATAAATGTTCACCAGTGTTCAAGAACAAATATGATTATTTTGTCAAATATGAGAGTTTCGAGTCTTTTTTTTTCCGGCTCCAAAAATTTTCCAGAATTTAAAAAAAAAAATTTTTTTTAACCAGTGACTCGTGTGCCTTCTATTCCACTTATTTAATAATTTAAGTTTGGTGGAAATAACAATCTGATCATTTCAATAGATTAATGTCTCAATAGATTTAAATGTGTGAGGATTTCTGTGGGGTAAATTTTAGGGTTTTAATCACTTTACTACAATAAGATAATGCGGTAGTATTCTGATTTATATTTTGTTTTAAAAATGCTCAACATAAAGCTCCGCTTCCTCAAGATTAAATTATAGGGATAAAATCATAAATAATTATTCATGTAAAACAGAAATGGTAATAGAGGGTTTGGTGGTGTGTCAAACAGGGTTGAAAGTAGAATCCTTTCCAGTAGTGTCCTCAGGGTGTTGACGGAAAATGTTCAGGCAGGCGTAATGTTGTGAAGAGAGGCCGACAATAAGTTCACAGCAGCCTAAATGACATTAATGTGTGATATTGGCCTGTAAGAATCCAGTTTAGTCAGATTGTCTGCAGGCGAGAATACGAGCACCGCTTATTGCGCCAAATCCTTTACAAGCAGATGTATGATATTTGTTCAACATTTCATATGAACGCAGTATTCAAAATTTATTGTCAGTGATGCTGAAAGGGCAACGTACATACATGAGCTGCATGAGAATATCAAACTAGCCAAGGGCATAAGGTGAGAGGGTCAAAATATGATGGAAACGTTAAGGATGTGATGAGTCTTTGCACGTCATGATTTCTACATACTGTGGTATTTTAGCATATTTAATAGCAGATAAGCCCAGGTTACCACTTCTTTTCACATCTGTACACTGTCATCACCCATCCTCTCTACCTCAGCACAGGCGTCCAATATCATTTTTGGTGCAGCCATGGTTACAGCATTTCCCCGCCACGCCCAGAGAAAAGTTCCTCTTCTTCTTGCCCTGTGCTGGCTCGTCCGACAGGATCCCCACACTTTCACCCAAAATCACGGAGGGAAGTGGGGGCGGGTTGCTGAGTGACGGATGTTGCCCGTAAAGAGCCAGGAGGTCTGCCAGGGAGCGAGAGGAAGAGGGAGAGGAGGAAGAGGAGAAGGAGGCAACGTGGCGAGGAAAGGGGTCATCTGGGAGCCCTGCGTCGGGCTGCCATCTGCGCCGGTCGTCCTCCAGCGTGATGTCACTGAGGGAACTCCACTGGAAGGGGACTGGAGAGGGACACGTTTGATGGAAATTTTTTAAATGATGCACGTTAATCGGGGCAAACATATTAATGACAGTCGGTTCAGAATAGATGGTTTCATGTTCAGCTGCCAGTATTCAGGACCCGGCCACAGGACTGAATCAATCAGCTGTCTGTCTGAATCAGTGCATGATTGACGTCCTACACACCTCTTAAATAATCTGATCTTAAACAGCAGCAAACACAATTAATTTATAGACATTTTTCAGCTTTTAAAAAAATAGAATTTGCAGCAAGTCTCATTTTATCTGTATTTTTTTAACCACTACTCTTAGATCTACTTTTGCCCACAAATCAAACAACTGTTGCAACTCACCCCTGTCCCCCTCTGTGGAGCGTCTCCAGCGGGAGCCCCCACAGGTGAAGATGACCGCCCTGATGAACTCTCTCCCGCACAGTTTCACGCCGTAGTCCCTCGGTATGTTCAGCCTGCTCATCAGGTCCACCTGCACACAGCTGCACACGCCACAGAAGCACACCACAGCCACGGCAAGTGTCACTCTGCAGAGCATCTTTCACTTGACCTGACGGCTGGATTCGGCTGCTGCACAGGGAGGGGAGGTGGGGATTGATGGGGGGGCCAGCTGAGCTCCACCTCTGATCAGATAGCTGCTCTGAATCCTGATGGTTTGACTGGCTGTTTTAGCCTTTTTTTTTTTTTTTTTTGGTAGTTTTTGTTGCAGCCTGTTGAAGTCAAAGATGCCCGGTGTTGCACAGCAGACTTTCCTCTTGTTCTTCTCACCGTAGTCCTGGTCCTAATTTATGCGTTCTACCCGCAGCCCCCTCCCACTCCCAGTCCTTCTGCCTCTCTCACACGTCATTTGGATTGATGACAATGACGTACTTGAAGTTATTTTTCTTATTAAGGTAATATTAGAGAAATGCTTTTTTTATGTGACACAAATGTGCGTACTGTGGAAGATTTTTTTCTTTATTATCAGGAATTAATTGTTAAGTTTGAAAGTGTTTCACAGACAAACCTTGTCTATAATAACATATATTATGTGTTCAAATCATCCAATCTGTTTTTAATTTTAATATATGTACTGTAATAATAATAAAAATGTGACAGGTGGAAATTAACAGGTGCACCATTCATATGTAAAGCATATGCTATATATTTAATAGAAATACCATGTTGTATGAATTTAACATTTATATTAAGAATAATTTGATTTGATGTCCACAGAGAATAATAATAATAATAACCTTATTTTTAAATAAAGTTATCCGATAACAATAATTACAGCTTAGTGCAAATTATAGACCAAATAATATGAAAACTGCAGCTGCTTTATGGCATTTTGTTGACGTTTAAGTAAAAATCATGTGTTATTTGTCTAAAAACGAGCTGAGGCTGCTCCTGGCGCGGCGGGCCTTCTCTATGCTGTCGAAGGTTGGAGTTCCATGAGGAAGGTCCAGGCGGTCGCGTTCAGACGTCATGATGCTCTCAGCCTCTCCTGAATGTAGACAAATGCATAGGAAATGTGCTTTAAAGCATTTTTTATAGTTGTTTCATTTTATTCTTTAAATTTATGTGCTCATGTAAACTGATGCAACCCCAAGCAAACCATGATGCTGATGCAAATAGATCGAGATTAATTCTCCCAGCCAGCCATTGAAGTTTTGTTTTAAATGTGATGGTTAATGACAAAAGGTTTTTCCTCACCTCTCATACGATAAATAAGCGTCCCGTAGGCGTTGTCCATCTGGTAGGCTAACACGAAGCTCAGGGGAACAATAGGAGCCATCAGGCCCGGTTTCTTTTTCTTGTAAGCACTGAAGAAAAGTGTGGAGACAATAAGAGGAAAAGTTCATCACGTATGAAAGAGTGGGCCTAAACTATGAATGAATCAGACCCCTAACTGCAGATAAACAGCTACGTGTAATGCTGCAGAAATCCCACCTATAGGGGGCAGTGTTCCTCCTTCACGCCGTACAGAATCAAACTATTTTGATATTTTATTTTGAAATTAAACTTGTTTGAGTTTCCTCCTCATCCATCTCATCTTGTCTGATGGTTTCATGACTAGTTTGACAGCTGAACGTATGGTTTGATAAACTGGTGGTGTTTCCAGTGGGCATTCCCTGATACACCGACCAGGAAATACCTTGTATCTTCAACCTGCCGCTACAGTGAACTCCAATGAAGGTAACCGTGTCTTCACCTGTTCAAAAAAATGTTACTATTACAATTAAATTGTTTCAAAGATTGTGTGTCGTCGTTCTCATTTACTTCATTATCATTTTAATGTACGCTCATTCATCTCGGTGAAACAGATCGAGGTGTTTGTTTACATCCAGTCTGGATTGATGTTTGCTGTGGGGTGGAATGCAGTCCTTCCAAAGGAATCTGTAACATATCTGTTTCTGTTTGTGTTGTGTCTCATGTGACATAAAGTGGCTGTGAATTGATATATACACACATACACGCATACACACTGAACTCACCCGATTATGGTTCCCACAGAAACAACTGTGAAGAATGTGCCAAAATATTTGATGAACTCTCTGGACCAGGCGACCTGCATGGCCATCTGTCTCTGCCTCATCTGGTCCTGCATCATGATCTGACGCTCCATCTATGCACAGACAGAATTTCAAGTACATGACAAAAACACACAATGCAGAAGTCCAAAGGAGCGGAAACAGACTCCAAAGAAGCATTATGCTGAAGTAAATTAATCTGAGATTCTTCCTACATGTCCATTTAGACTATTAAACTAACATTTTCATTTTAAAAGCCTTGATGTCAGAGGTGAGCATTTATTTCCACTTAACAGTAATGTGGCAATAATGCACAGATGAAGCAAAGGTTAAAAAAGTGATGATGACATGACATAAAGTATGTAAATGATTTTTTTTTTCTATTTAAGCAGTTGGAGAATTCGTCACTGTGATGTGGTATTGCACCTAAAAAAAAACAAAAAACAGAAGCACTGCATGATGTATATCGTTTCAGGATCTACAAAAGACCCTTATTCAAATTTCTCACACAAAAATGTGATGGTAAATGGTTGAACACATTTTATATAATGGCTGTAACGCTGTTATTAAGTCACAAAGATTCAACTTTTTCAACATGGACTTAATCTGACAAACTACTTGATATTATTTGTGGAAGTAATTCTCAACACATATTATAAGTCTTAAAAGCTTTCACATAGCACTGCACTGTTTATCAGTGGGAAATTCAAATCAAAGGAATTTGGAGAGCACAAATCAAGGGGCATCAAGTGTGGTGACTAACAGGATCTGGCTGCTAATAAATTTTAGGAGTGCTAAGAATGGAAAGGTGTATAATTAAAAGAGCTCAGAAGATTTAAATCCGTAATTAACGGGCTGTGGTGTCACTTGTGTAGATAAGGTAAGTTGTGTTAATGGATAATTAACCCTCATCAAATCAAATATTATATAGTTTTACACCTGCTGTTAGCCTGATTTAGTTCAATCAACATCAAGACCAATCCATGTCTCCGTTCAGCAAACCGGACATTGAAAACTGAACACGTACGATCATAGGATATCGTCACCTACGCTCCTGCATCGATCTGTTCGCCTTCTACAAATGTCAACATTAAACTTAAACCTGTTCCGTAGATGTGTCTCGTCTACACCAATCATTTTCAGACATTTCATATTTAAGATTTCAAATGGAGATGGCCGCATTGGCACTCTCTGAGCCAGATCAAACAGTCGACGAGAATGGCTTGCAGCAACAAAGCCGTGGTAACCTCTGTAGGCCTTGTATGACCTTACATGCTGAGTCTTAAATCCAGTTTTGCTACAGGAAGTTGTCATACAAGACCAATCTGCATTCTGATCTGCATTCCTATGCAGATCAGAATCCTATTCAGCCCTCCTCTATTGTACTTGGTGTCCTTATCCTAACCCTAAGGAGAACACGTCTTAAAACATCCCCTTTGAATACGAACGGAATGCAGGTCTGACATTCTGTGCATGTCTAAAATAATTTACCGGTCTCAAATCTTCTCTTTGGAAACTCCTACTGTAATCAAGTGATTGAGAACCTTCAGTCTCACCAGGAACAAGGAATCCACAAAAAAGTCTCAGGGGTCAGTGTTCCATACTCAAAATGGATCTGGGTGGAGCAAAGTCATGGAATCTCAGGAGCAGCTTCTGTAGTCGCGTATTTGATACGTCATTCCAAGAAACACTGAGGTAAATGGAAATTCGGACAACCAAACCATGACGGTGATCTAGAAGGGTATATTCTGAGAGCTTCCTCAGAGGAGAGTCCCAGCAGCCACATGAGTCACAGCTTGACAAGTTGACTCAGCTGAGCTGGAGTTTTCTTTGGAGTGTGTAGTCTGCCAAGCAGGATGTCTCTGCCCATATGTGTTTTTTGGTTTATTTTTGGGTTGTTTGTTTCTTAAGAGGATTACACAATATATTAATGGATTTTCATGAAACCTGGGGTGGGTAATCAATCAGGAAAGAACCCACTTAACGATACACTACTAGCAACAAATAACAGTAAAACATAGATTGCTGGTATAACTTTTATTCTGTGGCATTTTTAGCTCATCAATGATGAGTGACACAAAAATTCTAACTGTTGAGACAGATCCGTGTTTTTGACTTTGGAAAGCCTGTGTGTGCATCCATTTATGGCTGGATTTAAGAGTCCTTAAGCGATGATCATCACTTCATTTTATATGTTGATCTACTGAGGTAAAAAAGAACACACCCAATTACAGAGACAAACTCTCCCAAAGTGCAAACACAAAGAACCTGAATGTGCTTCTGGACTTACAATAATAAGAACAATCTAATCCAAATCTAATCTAATTTTAATGTTGGGAATTCTGTTAACGACTGTATCTGGTATTTATGTTCATCATTTCTGTACAGGTAGCTCTCAAGATACAAACATTCGAGTCCCAAATCTTTGTAGATACAAACAGCAGCGTGCTGACATATCCGACTACTTTCTGCCTCAACCCCTACACCAAGCAGCACCGCTCCGCATGCGCATCTCTAAACTAATCTGGATTCAAAACAATCTTGTGAATCACGAGTGACGCTTAACGGTAGATATTGGAACTATACTTATGTATTTCAATATGATCATATGTTTTTATCCTTTTTTTAATGTAGAGTAACATTATATTATGTGCTTTTAACGGGTTTCCGGTGATTTGATCCGGTGATTTGATCGAGAACAACTTAACTTGAAACAACAAGCCAAACCCTGCCTGTATTTTACTTCATTGTGTTGTTTTTATGTCCTGCAATGGTTTCTGGTAAATTTTAGGGATTAATATTTTTGTATTTAATGGTATTAAAATGACCTCAAATGGCAGTTATAGATTGAAATTGAATAAATAACTACTTTGGAACAATTCCAACGATTTGAACAACCTCAATCTACAAACCAATTGTGTTCATAGGTTGAGGACTACCTGTATTTATGTAAATGTTTGATAAAAAATGAGTTTTGATGAGGTGCTTACCACTCTGTCAAAGCAACACAGTGTTATCCTTGCATACCTGTTTCCGTCAAAAGTAGAAGTCTCTGTCATGGAAACATAGCAAGGGATTACAAATAACTTGAATGCAAGTTTGGACAAGCAGCTGTTATTACACAATAACAGGGGGACCATGACTGGGAAAAAACAGTGAAGATAAAGCTAAAGAAAGTACTGAACTGTGATGAGGCCACTGAGAAGGTGACAAAGTGAGAGCAGAGCTGAAATATGAGTGAGAAATTCAATTACTTTTTCTTACAGCTACAAGCATAAGCAGCGGGACAACGCCATCCTGGACTGATTCGCATGAATCACACAAACACGGCTTCTTGTGATTTGTTTTACATTACCTGAGTATGTTATCCCGAAAATTTATTCAGATAATGTGTTGTTTTAATTGTCGATATTTGTGTTGTGTGAGCAGTGTTTTGAGTAATAAATGAAAAAATCTGTATGTAATTAATGTATTTCATTATAATTATTTCAAATTATCTCATGGCTCACAAGCATGAGGAGGAATTCCTCAGGGTACCCTTCTTGTTCCCTTTTTGATAAAACTGAAATTTAACAATACAGATCCCTCTCAACATGTACTGTTATCCCTTGCTACTGAGAATGTTGTCTCTGATTTTATCTTGTTTTTATTGCATAACAAATTATGATCAAATAATTTTTTGTTATAGTCATTACATATTGGCTATCAGTACATTTAGAAACTATTTTATGGATATGAATTCCATACAAGAGACTTCATCTGCATTTTCTATTTTTTCTATTTAAGTTATAACATGTAACATCTCTGGATATAATTTTGCAATAACAAAATTATATCTATTCTCATCCTAGGAAGATCATAATTAAAATGTGATTTATTTGTTCACTTGTTGCTGTAACTAGCAGACAGTAAGAGGGAGGGAGGATGTCTCTGGATGTGTCTAAACATGAGGTCAACTTTAAAATGTTACCTCGTCTAAGAGCATTTCTACCTAAGTCAGAGAGAAGCAGAGTTTCATCAGTGTAATTTCTTCTTTGGACATATGTCAAACAAACACACCCCTTTAATTCTAAAATAATGTCTTAGATGGACGATGGGGGTGAAACACAATGTGCGATGACTTTTACTTAAGGGTCGAGCAGGGAAAGGATCAATTATCTTTGAGCTATGTGACTTGAAAACATTAGGAAGCAATCATCTTTGACATCTTAATGCAATGACAGAAAGCAGCTAGCACTTCACACATATTCTGAAATTGCTAGGGTCGTTTCATTTTACTCATGTAAAAATACAGAAAAAATGACTTCCTGTTACAGGCAGTAACAAAACATAACTGCTGCGACATACGCTGTACATAAATCTAAGCTGAGAGATAGATAATGATAAAATGAGAGACGTCATGTTGCTGTCAGAAATAGATCTGAGTGGAAAAACCAGTAAATGCAAAATGTTTAAAAAAAAAATCAATGACACAAAGTGGATCCACTACAGGAAAGTTTTAATATGTGCATTACATTCACCCGTGACTCAGAGTCATGACCTAAGAGTGGTATGAAACTTAATTACCAAACCTTCGCCATCAACGAGTGAAATTCGTCATCATCTACTCGGTTTACAGCTGGAAGATCAAGAGACATTTACAGGGAAGAAAACACGGCAAACCTTTTGGGCATAAGTCAGATAATGTCATTGGCATTATGACAGTCACACATCCCACCTGCTGCTCAACAGCTTGCAGGCAATAATAACTCACAACAAATTGTTTCAAAAAGGTGACGAAAACAATGCTTTGCTTCAATGAACAAAACCGTGGTCTCCACATAAAAATGCTCAGATTCAAACTAAAGCTCACAGCCCTTGATGTCACCAATATACAGTATGTGATCAGTAGATGAACAGATTGATAGCCAGATCAAACCAGGGTTGGACTGGGAAACAAATGGCCTGAGTATGTGTCCCTGTTCAGCCCACACTCAGGGGCTGAGTGTGGGATCTACTGTAAATCATGGAGACCTTTAATTCAAGTACATCAGAGGGAGATCCATTAAAATACATTTACAAAATTAGAATCAGCAATCTAATCCTGCTCAAGACAACCTATAACGTCACCTGTGATTTTGAGGACAGAAAATACATTATAATGCAAATACCAGTCTGGTGGCTGTACCATAACAGATGCTTTTTCTCCTTAAGCAATATAAATATTAGGACTAATTTGAGCCACAGTAGATTATGGAGATGCATTCATGCATCAGGATAACAACATTCAGTTTCATGTTCCAGTTGCAGATGCATGAAGTAAAACATGCTGCATATTAAAAATATCATCTACATGATGTTTTTAATGCTATGCACCTGCAGCACTCACCTGGAGCCGACCAGTGTGGAGCATGAATTCTTGTTGCTTTTTCAAGTTTGCATCCATTGATTTAGACAGCAAAAACCCCATACTGGTGTTGTTACCTGTCAAAATACAATTTATAAATCATTCATTATTATACTACTAAATCAACATTGGTAAACTTCTCTTGTAACCACATACTTGAAAGGGTTGAACAGCCATTACATCTAATTTACTTTAACATGGAGAGTAAATAGCCCTGACAGCATAACAATCTTATCTTTTAGTTCGATAACTTGATGCTATCATCATCTACTTAATTATTTTATATACGTACATACAGAAACAAATAGAGGTGTTTTGTAATGTGCTGTTATATTAATTTGGCTTAACAACATGTTCCAGTATTAGCAACACATAATAGTCTTCCCATTCTTACGCTAACCGCAAAGCACTGACTTTAACCTTTAGTTAATTTGGTGAAACATGAATAAAAGTATAACGTACCTAATATATTTGAGGACAAAAAGTTAAATGCTGTATGATAACGCCAAAAAGGGTACCAATAAATTCTTATCAAGGACACAACTCTTTCAAAAACACTCGTGAGTCCAGCCTCACTTCCACTTCCTGTGTATGGATGCATTCAAATCTGTCGGACATTGAATGTATCCATGCACAGGATACATACCTGTATATGAAGACGTTTAAATTACCGTACACTTTAGCGACAAACGTTTATATAATTGCTATTAGTTTACCACTGGCTACCTATTAGAGGCACTGGTTTCAAGTTTTCTATTATTTTATGAGCTTTTGAATTCAGGTTTGTGGAATTTCCGGCGTTACGTAGTTCTTGAATGCAGCACTTGTTTCATTGTTATTCCAGAATGAATATACTTCTGGTTAAACTTTCAAAATAAGACAAAACCCAGCTTCATACACATTTTCCTTACAATACGCTCAAGGGATTTAAAAACGCACCATGTTTTCTTACAAAGATGAAGCAGAGGGTTTTCAAATTCTTCAAGAGAGTGAAGACCTTTTTACTTGATGCTGGCGTCCCAGTTGCAGAGAACTGAATAAAAGTGTACAGTATTTTCATTTTGGTTTGGTTATATTGTTGTCATATAAAGAGGTAATTGTTATGATTCTATTCACTATAAAGTAATAAATACTATATCACCAATACATCAGCAATAATACTTTCATAATGAAAGTAATAGCATAACCCATTTTCATTTTTCATTCTTGGATAATAGTAAAGGGACATTTTCACTGTGGTACATTAAATGATAATTATTCAGATTGCTCTATGCCAAACACCATTAGAAAATTGTTATATAATTACTCTTTCGCGTGTGTGTGTGTGTGTGTGTGTGTGTGTGTGTGTGTGTGTGTGTGTGTGTGTGTGTGTGTGTGTGTGTGTGTGTGTGTGTGTGTGTGTGTGTGTGTGTATACTTACTTTTTTCACACAATATTTCACATTTGCAAGTCAAATAATTTTCACTGATGCGCTTTAAAACCATTCGGTTTTTAGTAGTTGTTTCTAACTAACATAGGCCATCAAAGAACCATCAAAATACACAACAACATAATGAAACAGAACGTATTGACAATTCAGATTACATCAATGATTTATTTCACCCGGAGTCAGTGAAAACCTGGGGTGGAAAAATATTAATCTAATTCCAAGTTCATCTAATTTTGTCGTCGCAGTTTGTGGACAAATGTCTCCCTCTATCGGACATTATGTTCCACTGCAGGATCAGAAGTTCTGTTTTCTCGTCGATTCAAATAAAGATGATTTATACATTGGACTTTGGAAGGCGTAAATCTGTATCATACAGAAAATAAACTGTCGTTTACAACCAATATTTATTTATTTGACGAATAAAAAAATTATCCAGGACATGGCCTTAGGCGTTGCTTTTTAGAAGCTGCTTCCTCATGCTCTACTCTGTGAAATGTATGTTCATTGAACATCTGCCTCAAGGCTGATTCAGAAAGATATTTTTGGTTTTTGGGTTCTGTTTAGCGCCATATTCCTGGTAATATAAACAGGTCATGCAACAATACACAGCTCAAAGCGTTCCCGCAAGGAGACGCGTGTCACTTATTAATGGCCAGTGAATGGGAACTCCAGCAAAACCGCAGGAATTTTAAGTTCTCAACATATTGCGTGATAATTAACCCTTGTTTAAAGTCTCATCTAAAGGAAACCCCTATTTATTTGTGTGTTTGTGTGTGTGTGTGTGTGGGGGGGGGGGGGGGTTCCTCTGACTGAGGGCGTGCATGCGTGGAGCAGATACTTAAAGGAGGAGGAAATAGCGACTGGAAAAAATTCTCACGAATACTGTTCACTTCACCTAGAGGTAAGAACATTCTTAACGTAATGACAGCTGCACTATTTTATTATTATTATTATTATTATTATTATTATTATTATTATTATTATTATTAGTAGTAGTAGTAGTAGTAGTAGTAGTAGTAGTAGTAGTAGTAGTAGTAGTAGTAGTATCAGATTTACCCATTTTGGGATTAACTATATGATTTAGTGCCTCGATCCTGGATAGATTTCAGTGTGTGTGTGTGTGTGTGTGTGTGTGTGTGTGTGTGTGTGTGTGTGTGTGTGTGTGTGTGTGTGTGTGTGTGTAATTGCTTAAACATGTAATGATTAAAGGATTTAAAATAACAAGAACAAGACTCCTCTGAAAACTATGCCTTTGGTTCCCTTCTCAGGTTTTAATGGACTGGATGTACATTATAATTTTGCAAGTCATGTTTCAGCCATCTCTGTCCGGTATGTACTAAAGCTATTTTGTGAAGAATGACACAGCAGTTTAGATATTTAAGAAGAAATGACATTCCACTCACTTAAAATCTTTCACTATCCCTATAACACAGTATAAAAGCTCATGGCCACTGATAAAAATTATCTTGTCATCAACTTATATATTTTTCTCCAGTGTTGCTCACTGTTGAGGCCGAGCAAACCACGTACCGGTCAGAGTTTGGAGGTGACGTTGTGATGAGCTGCAGATTTCAGCCTAAACTGCTAAATCCTCAGGACTACCTGAAAGTCACCTGGTACTGGATTTCCTCTGCTTCGGCTCGGGAGGTGTACCGGATGGATAACGGCGTGGAGCGCTTGGCCTCCCAGGACCCGAACTATCAGGGCCGGGTGCGACTCTTCAGTGAAGAGCTGAAGGAAGGCTGGGTCAAGCTGCAGGTTGGTGTCGCCTCTGAATGGGTTAACTTGTTCATCCCATCAGAAATTATTGATACGAGGCTCATATGATTCTTCACATTATGCGTGTTAATTTTTCAGACACGGGTACCGTTTATTTCACAGGTTTCCGGCCTCAGGATTCAGGACTCCGGTACCTATCAGTGTTTGGTGCACACAGGCGAAGGAGCTGATTATAAAGAGATAACACTGACTGTTGAAGGTAATTACTAGCTCAGTTCCAGTTTATCTTAATTGGTTTTATAAAAACGGAAGGCAGGGGATCATTTCTGGAAAGAGATAGAGAAAGTATAACTTGGACTATTACGCAATTTGGTAAAGTTTTTTGTCCTTCTTTATTAAGCAAGATACGTTTATGAAAATCCTGAACTTTCTAAGCACAGAGTACCAGTAAATATTTGATACGCTTCCTGTTTATAGCACCTTATAAAACAGTGACTAAACGCATTGAGAAGACTGCAGATGGGGAGGAGCTGCTGCTGACCTGCCAATCTGAAGGGAACCCCGAGTCATCGGTCACTTGGCACAACAGACGCCTGCAGACAGTTAACTCCAGTACGACCTCTGTGTTGACCCCGGGGCAGCTTTTTAAAGTCACCAGTCAGATCCGTGTCCCATCATCAGACAACAGCTATACGTGTACTTTTACATATGATGGCTACTCCGCGATATTTCACATCCCAGGTAAATGTTTGGGCACTTTGTATCATTCTTTGGTTCATTTTTGAATTTTAGTTAATGATCATGTAAGTCCAACATCCTCTTGGATGGGTTCATTTCTTTTTAGCTCTCTGAATCAAACAAAAATCCTGAAACAAAGTTGTCCTAAGGCAATGACTTATGTTAACATTCAGTTTTATGTGACTTAGGAAAAAGGAAACAAAACAGAATTGTTCTCTTTACAATTTCAATTTCATTTCAGTCACTTCTGTTTCCTGTTTGTTCAGATTTTCTTTTGATGAAGATTCATAAAAATATGAGGTGAAACCACATCAGATGTGACCGCTAACAAAGAGATAACATTGACATTGGAGCTGTGTGTGTGTGTGAGTGTGTGTGTGTGTGAGTGTGTGTGTGTGTGTGTGTGTGTGTGAGTGTGTGTGTGTGTGTGTGTGCGTGTGTGTGTGTGTGTGTGCATGCGTGTGTGTGTGGATGCGTAGGGTGAGATGTATTGTCTTTTTGATGCATTGCTTTTGCCTTGTTGAAAATACCAGATTTGTTTATTAGAGGGAAGTTTTTAATATTTTTGTTTTTGTTATTTGTGATTCAAAAAAACAAAAAAACACAAAATACAGAATCTCTGGCCTTGTCGTTACCAAAACTGATTTTGTTCTATGTTTCAGTCCTAATCCTTCTCGACTCTTTTCACAGATGACGTTCCTATTCCCGATGTACGAAACGATGCTGCCATAATTGTGCTGAGCGTAGGAGTTATAATAGCTGTCATCATCACCACAATCATCATGTGTTCACGCCGAAAAGGTGACCAGATACTCACTAATCTATGAAATTACAGCCAATCATAGGTTAGAGTGTACAAAAATTCCAAGTGGCGTCTCCTTTTCTAATTTCCATCTAAAGAACATTAGCAGGACCTAAAGAGGATAAACCAGCTTTTTGTAGGTATATGTAACAGGTCACATGTTGTTTGGTTTAATTTTCAGAAACTTTCAAAATGTCATAATAAAACAACATCGACTGTACAGGATGGAACTTGGTCAAAAAGAGCTTTATGATCCATCTTGAGCTGAAACTTGGTCTTTAGGCTATCAGTATCCACCTTCATAGACTTCCAGCATATTTCTATATTTTAATAGGCAGTCAAGCTACCTGTAAGTCAAATGTCTTGAGTCATTCTGTTGCTAAAAGGGGATGTGTCCGAGAAGTAGTTTTGCACTGTAATAGATTTTCAAGGAACTTCTCATCACAAGACATGTTCTGCGTGTTTCCACGTGAGCATGATTCATCTTTTCAACCTGAGCTGTGTCACAGTTTCTGTTTGGCTTTGGAAGTGATTTACTTATGGGGGGTTTTCTTCACAGCAAGTTTTTTTGTTTCTAGAAACCCCCACTGCAAAACGCTCCCATCATTTCAGTGGTAGCAGTATGCTGTGGTCTCCATATATAAACGCAAAAAAAAAAGAAAAGTTATGTCTCTGGAGTCCTGTTGATGGCATGTGATAGCTGGTATCAAGGTTTCATTTCAAAGAATTTCTCTTTGACTCGGAAATAAACCCAGAACCTGTTCGCTGTATATTCCTGCTATAATTACTAATATTTTTATTGGACTTCTTGGATCACGTAACTTGTAAATCTAATGTTTATGGGAGAACAAAAGAAAAACTAAATGCTGCAAACAGAACTGTTACCCTAAACCTGCGATTCTGTTTAAACAACCACACACAGAGTCACAATGCACTAGATTACCGGCACTAATAGTGTTTTGTCCCCAGGGCCAGGAGTTCCCTCTACCAGGAAGCTTTTAGCTGAATGTCGGGACACGACTGCTTCTGCCACTGCCTGTAAGTCTGAACAAACCTAAAGCATTCACAGAATGACACACAAAACCCTTCCATACTGAGCAAAAGATCTTCTTATGAGAACATTTGTTATACCTTGATATACTTACTCTTTGTTTTGAGGTTTGCTTTACTGCCTGAACAAAGGGCATTTCCTGCTGTGGGATTGATAAAGGACTTTTTTTTTTTTTAAATCTGAGAACACAATCATCATCAGTTACGTCTTTGGCCATGTTTATATTGATAACATCTATTTCCTTGGTTGTCTGACCGTAACACTTAATGAAGGTTCTTCGAGCTATTCAGTAAACTATTCAGGAAATAATTTCTTTTCGACAGTGCATGGAAGCTGATTTTACTGCCTGAAACACAACTGAATTCTTCTGAAGACATTTTATCACGTGATAAAGTACATCTGTTTCATAGTCAACAAATATGATTTCAGGAGACAAAGTTTCACCACCAGTACAATAAACTGCACCATGAATTAATGACCATAACACAGACCACTTCAATACTATTTCTGTTGGCGCTACGATGCTCTTTGCTGATCTTTTCCATCAGGCCTACAAGTATTCATCACATTCATAAAATAATAAAACACTTGAAAAATCCAGGAAGAAAACTTGAATGTTACACTCAGCATGACAGAAATATTTCAAAAAACAAAATCGAGTCAAATATGTTTTGTTGTCACTTCTAGTGGGGCAGATAAAGCTTTAAGATAGAGCTTTATCTTAAATCGGACTTGGCTAAAATACATGATGTTGTAGTGGTGTTAGAGGTTTAGCATGTGTAGCATCTTCCTGCACTGTGTGTGTCTGTATGTGTGTAAACAGAGCTGAAAAAAGAACAGCATTATATTGAATTCAATAGCGGCCATCTTTAAAAATGGCCTCCATGCATCCTAAATTTTCAGGTGGCTAACAGGTTTCATCAAAACAGTGACCCCCAAGGAGTATATGTGCCAATTTTGGTGCTTGTATCCGGAAGTGAATGATTATGTCAGTTATCTGCCCCATTATTCCAGGGAAACCCAAAGACATCTGTGAAAAACAGTTATCACTACCTTAGCTACGAAGACACAAGATGTCACCTCTCTGTGTGAACCAGCTTCCTTAAAGCCTGCAAAATAAGAGAGTGATCTAACCCCAATCCCAACCCTAACAATAACCTATAAAATTTAGTTTTCGTTTTTGTTCCAGTCTACTTTTGCAGTCAATGTTGTCGGGACAAGTTGAGTTTGGCCAATGCCCCAAATTTAGGAGTTGAAGTTCATCAAACTGAATCTTCACATTTTAGAAGTACTGTACTCATGAAGGGGCGGCACGGTGGCGCAGCGGTTAGTGCTGCTGCCTCACAACACGGCGGACCCGGGTTCAAGTCCCGGAGTTCACATGCTCTCCTCATGTCTGCGTGGGTTCTCCGGCTTCCTCCTACCTCCAGAAAGCATGTGCTTCAGTTTGATTGGCCGTTTCAAATTGCCCGTAGGAATGAGTGTGTGTGTGCATGGTTGTATATTTTTGTGTGTGGCTCTGCGGAGTGTCCCCCGCCTCACACCCTATGCCGCCGAAATGGCTCCCCGTGACCCTCTGCAGCGGATACAGCGGTCAGTCATCTGAAGATGACTGACTGATTGTACTCATGAAATCCCATGGAACTGTTCCTTCTATTAAAATAAAATAAAAAAAATGGACTTGTTTCAGGAAATAATGATTTAGCAAATAGTGACGCAGCAAATAATGACTCAGCTCACTCATTCTCATTCTGTCAACAGGAGATGAGCTGAGGATTGTGCTAACTGGTTCCAGTGAGGTTCAGCTGATCTTGGAGATGTCCCGGTAGATCCTTCAGGATTTTCCTAAATGAAAGAGGAGGATATAGGTTACTGGTCAGGGTACTAACCCCCTACGTGCTGAAGGACACAGATGTAATAGTACCAACACAGACTATCTGCTTTTTACATAATATTTGTATGTTACAGTATTAACTTTTCCACTGACGGTGTGGTTAGATTTTGTGAAATTGTAAATGTGCTGCTAAATCTGTTGGATTCAAAATAAATACTCTTATTATAAATGCTGTTTTTGTATTATTTTCTTTACAACCTCAGTTACCATTTTGAAAAATAGTATATTTTACTATGAACTTGTTTTTATGGATAGTACAATATTTGCCCTACAGATGAGAAGCTCTATCCATCTATCCATCCATCTGCTGAGGGCAGCCCTGCCAAAGTCCAACATGAACGTGGAACAGGTTTGACTTTCTGCCGGCAATGCGAACCAAGCTCTGGCTTCAGTCATACAGGGACCGGACAGCCCTCAGCAGAGGGGCCCCGAACTCCATACTCCAGAAGCACTCCCCACAAGATACCACGAGGGACAAAATCAAATGCCTTCTCCATTCTTCATCCATGTTGTTTCGGCCTACAGGCCTAAAAGCATTGCGGACTACCTGGCCTTCTTGGAGTCCCTGGGAGGTGTACTGAATAGTGCTCTGATTGGGGACTCCATTGTTTTCCTTGGGGACTTCAATGTTCACATGGAAAGAGGTGATTGGGATGAACGGCCTCCCCGATCTGAACATAACTGGTGTTCTGTTATTGGACTTCTGTGCTAGCCAGTTTGTCCATAACGAACACATTGCACAACCACAGGGATGTCCATAAGTGCACATGGCACCAGGACACCCTAGGCCAGAGGTCGGTGATCGACTTCATTGTTGTATCATCAGACCTCCATCCACGTGTGTTGGACACTCGAGTGGAGAGAGGGGCAGACCTGTCAACCGATCACCACCTGGTGGTGAGCTGGATCAGCTGGCAGAGCAGGGGGCCTGTTGGGAATGTCTGGCAGAACCCTCTGTCAGTGAGGTCTTCAACTCCCACCTCCAGGAGAACTTCTCTCGGATCCCGCAGGAGGCTGGGGACACTGAGTCACGGTGGATCATGTTCTCCACCTCCATTGTTGAAGTGGCTGCTTGGAGCTGTGGTCACAAGGTTTCTGGTGCCTGTCATGGCGGTAAGCCAGAAACCTGGTGGTGGACACCGGAAGTAATGGATGCCATCAAGCTGAAGGAGTCCTACCAAATCTTGTGGAATTGTAGGACTTCGGAGGCAGCTGATGGGTACAGGCCGGCCAGGCGTACTGCAGCTCGGCAGTCGTGGAGGAAAAAAACTCTGGTCTGGGAGGAGTTCAGGGAGGCCATGGAGGAGGACTATCGGTAAACCTCGAAGAAACCATTCGGCACCTCAGGAGGGGAAAGCGGTACACAGCCAACACTGTTTACAGTACGGGTGGAGAGCTGCTAACCTCGACTGAAGATATTGTCTAGCGGTGGGAAGAATAATTCGAGGATCTCCTCAATCCCGCTACCATGTCTTACACAGAGAAAACAGAGGCTGAGGTCTCAGAGGTGGACTCGTTCATCACCCAAGCTGAAGTCACTGAGGTGGTTGCCAAACTCCTCGATGGCAAAACACCGGGGATGTGCAGGATCTGTCATGGTTGACATGTCTCTGTAACATCGCATGGTAGTTGGGGACAGTACCTCTGGATTGGCAGACCAGGGCGGTGGTCACTCTTTTCAAAAAGGGGGACCGGAGGTAGTATTCCAACTTTTGGTGGATCACACTCCTCAGTCTCCCAGGGAAAGTCTATTCCAGGGTACTGGAGAGGAGGATTAGACCTATAGTTGAACCGCGGATTCAGGGGGAACAGTGTTCCTGGTCATGGAACACTGGACCAGCTCTACACTCCCCATCGAGTGATTGAGGGTTCATGGGAGTTTGCCCAACCAGTCCACATGTGTTTAGTGGATGAGAAGCTGCATTATAATGTAATCCCAGCAGACAAAAATAAAGTTCATTGTTTAGGCCAGACAAGAAAAGTGGCAAGAGTCTATATTTGTTTCGTAAAAAGGGAAGTAATTCTTCCGGCATCAGAGTTTTCTGAAAGTAGAAAATATAACTAACTAACCAAATGAAGTTCAGACTTTCAGGTTCGGGTTGGGGTCAGATTTGGGTTCTGTTGTATCAGGCAAATGTGTATGCACTCAAATGCAACATGAAACTTTCATGAAATGAAAGCTGTTTGGGATCAAAATCAATTCAGCATACAATAACCACCATGTTTTTTTTTTATGTGAGAGAAAAAGCAGAGCGCTCCTGCTGTGTACACTGCTTGTGAGGTCTTCTCACGGTCCCAGTTCAGCTGAATCTATTGTTTATTCAGCAACAAGTGGAATTTCAGGAGGCCAAACAAACACAGAAGACTTTGTGAGTCAGCAATATGTGTGATGTGTGTACATAAGGAGGAACAGGAAACCCTCATGTTAAAAAGGTAAAACTTAGACTCATTTAAAAAAGATTTATTACATTATCCTTACAAAACACAAAATGATTCACAATCATTTTGTGAGTCATTTTAAAAAATTTACAAAAATCATATATGTAAAAAAAAAAATCACAAGCTTGTTCTTACCGTACAACATCAACCAAGAAATATGACTCATTGGACTTTTGGCAGAAGACATTCATTGTATCATGTAAGGGAAGTGTGACCAGTGAATCCATGTCTTTTTCCGACATGCCTCTATTGTAAGACAGATTAATTTGCGGACGCTGCTCGTCTTTGAAACTGAGAAATCTTTAATAATTGCTTCAGCTACAACAGGGTGTAATGCCCCTCCCTGTCTCTAGATGGCGCCATCGCGCTTTCAAAGGAGGCTAGACAGAGAAATCATGAATACAAGAGATTAGATTGGTTTAGGGAAAAGCTTTAAATCCAATGGTTATAGAAAAAAACCCTACACACAAAACTTCTTACCAGCAGTTATTGATTTGATTCAAATAAATGTTTCGTGCATTTCCCCCTCCATTTCATCTTTATTTATCGCACGCTGGGTACATGTAATGCATTTTATTATAATACTTTGGATCAAAATGATTCCCATAGAATTTGATTTAAAAAATGATGAAGAGCTCAATATGACAGATGTCAGTCAGGTTCGTTCCTTTACTTGTCTGAATACTCACATCTAACTTCAGATGCTCCTAAATAAGATAGCAAATCCTCTTTTCCTAAGGTGTTTTTGTCAAGAATAACCAGCCGAGAAACAGGATTGTTTAAGTTCCTTTCCCTGCTTCAAGGTTATTTTTTGCAAAGAATAAAAATACATCAATTAATGATAATTTTAAAAAATCCAATTGTTATTAAGATATCACGAAATTCTAAGTATCAGAAAAAATACCTTCATGGTCGATGTTCTGCACCTCCTGCCTCCCAACAGCCCCCCCCCCCCAAACTTTTGGTAATTAATATTCTGTGGAAAAGATGAGCATCAGGAAACAATTATGCAATAATGTATAGATGGGAACACACACCTTGTCCACATACAAACACACACACACACATACACACACACACACACACACACACACACACACACACACACACACACACACACACACACACACACATATATCACTATGATCAACTTTGGACCTCAAAGGTCAAGTTGCTCTTGGACGTGTAAGACAAGAGCAGTGAATGTAGTAAATGTAGTGGATAGAGGGTGAGATCATGCTTTAGAAATTGTATGATTTTGTAATATATTTTCTTACAAAATATTTCTTTCTTTTTCAGATTCTAGCATAATTTCAGCTCTCCAGCAGCCATAAAAGGTCAAAGGTTCTTTGATTAACCCTTCTGCTCATGTGCATTGATGCAACATCCAATAATGGTGTATTTTTAGGTTAAAATTTGTGTTTCTACTTTTATTATAAACAAATACAAAAGACTACACAATATAACAGGATTGCACTACACCTGCTAGAAGGAACTCAATCTTTTGCATATCAATAATTTGTTTTATGTTTTGCGGAGTTTTGTTCTTTGTTCCAAGGTCATCTACAGGCTTGCTTGTGCAATGAAAACAATGAGTAGGGATGTGGTCTAACATTACAAATAATCACATTAAATAACATGATATAAAAGTCAATAAAATGATTTTTTTCACATGAACCATTGATAAAATTGCCACAAAAAAATAACAGCCTCTCTCATCGCTTTCAGAGTCGTATCAGCTGGGGTGAGGTGCACCCTGGATATATTAATAATTCATCAAAAGGACAACACATGGAAATATATAAATATTCACATTTATGTACTATTTAGTATCAATAGATCACCAGTACTGCATGTCACTAGACTGTAGGAGGAAGACCAGAAAGGCATCATTATATTAACATCCCATATATACACAAAAAATATTTTAAGCAGCATACATTCAAATATAAACTTATATAAATATAATATATAAATATAAACACAGATTTTACTACATAGAGTAAATATGCATGTTAAATGTAGATGATTAATAGATCAATGGTTCTACTTCTACTTGACTTCTTAATGCAGATGAGTCACAAGTTTCACCAGGAAAGCTTTGTTCCACTTTTAGGTTATAAGCACATGTTTGCTCTCACTAGGAATATGAGTTTAATTAAAAACAACAAAAAACTGTTTTGTCTTAACTACATAGTATTTATTACATAGTGACAGGGAGGGTAGGCGAGAGTGATCTTGTGCTCATTTAAAGCAAAGGATGCCACACTTGGGTTGTTGCCGGAGTCAAACATACAACTCCAATCTGAATCCATAAAGCCTCTGCTGGCTCTGACCCAGTCTGCCTGGTAATTGGGATCAGATGAGTGGCAGCAAAAAGCGAAGCGACCCGGGTTCTCCGGGACCCACGCTAACCTGGAAGCATTTATTTTATGGAAAAGATGTTTAGTTAAAGTGCAGTGCGGCTGCCTGCAGCCCAGCCCCTCTAATGACTCCCCAGCTCTCCTGCCCAGGCCTGGAGACAGAGCACTGTGATGGATACGACTGGTGAAACGGGACACACACACACACACACACACACACACACACACACACACACACACACACATGCCTCTATCACCATGCCCTGTGATGGATATGACTGGTGAAAGCCCTGAACACTGTTTCCTGAGTCCTTCACTTCCTTCCTCCCAGGCATCGGTCAGCCAAACTGAGCCGGGTTTCACTGCACTCGGGCCGGATTGGATTGCAGATTAACTGGCTTCCTGTCCAATCCACCGGCTGCGTTCATCTGCTTTTCTAATGGTCACTTTTATTTATGAGCAAGCCATGACGTTATTGAGGATGAATGAGTCTTCAGGATGGATGAGATCCTGGAGGCTCGAGGGGGGTTTACTGAGGGACAATTGTTTTCAGCAGTATATTATGGATATAATTTAAGAGTAATATAACCATTTTCCAAAAAAGAATAAAAATGAATCAATAAATTAAACCAAATGGACATATGTGTGTGTACATGCACGTGTTTTCTTGCAGCAAAGAGTCACCAGTCATTATTTATTTGAATGTTTTCTCATGGGATTTGAATATTCTTACCAATGTTACCGTACTTCATAAAACTCCATCTGACAACATAATTTTTCTTTGTTATTGAAAATGGAAATTTCTCTGGTAAAGAAAAATCTGCCAGTGTGAAAAAAACATGCCACTGCAAATTGAATTGTGCCTAATTATGTCCATGAGCTCAGTTGAAATAATACATCTGCAGCAGCGGCTTTTTTTTTCTTTACAGTTGTGCTCTATGAAAACATGAATCTTGGCCACAATAAAAGAAAAAGAAAACATAATAACAAATGGTTGTTAAGTACCAAAAACAACTTTATATCATGTATCTCAATCAGAATTGAAAACTTTCACCTGTTGGACAATGACAAGAAATATTTTCCTACCAGTGCTTATGGTGTAAGATGAGTATTAGTTGTTTATTCATTATAATGTATAGAAAAAGTATAAAAATATGGTAGTCTGCCAAAATTCAATTTATAAATACTATTTCAACATCCGGTTGTCCAAAAAAATTGTTTTAAATCTTAAAATAAGACTTCACAGGATGCATCAGGATTGTTAAGGCTGTAGACGTAGGGATGAATTTTGGCCTGGGGTTCATTGTCATTCCCCTACCATCCCATCACTACACGTCTCCAACATAACCCTCCCCTCACCTCTCATCCTCCCTCTCTCCTGCTGGCAGCCCTTGATTACACTTGTCTCCTGGGGGGAAGGTTTAAACTCCTCAGAGATAGTAATATCGAGGGCACTACTGGCTAGTCACTTCAGATCAGGGCGGGGGAGGAAATGGCGACGGACATAAAGCTAAATATATAATTCCTCCCATGTCGGTAATCACGATGTCCAGACGATTTGAAATGACAGTTTAACCACTTTAGACTGAGGAACGCTTTGTTCACATTTGAGAAGCAGGAGGTGTGTGTTGGAGCGTCTGGTCGGTCCTTACGATGGTTGGCAAGCCTCCTCTTTGGTTTAGAGGAGATCCAAAGGGGCCTGTGTGGTCCTCTCTAAATCCACATGGAGGTGGGGGGACGAGCGCGTGCTTCGTTGAGTTAAAATGGCTCACAGACCAGACAGGAGTGATTCTGTCAATGACTGACGTGCCAAAAGCTCCGGAAGGAAACACTCTCACCACACGGTATTAGTTTACCTGATTATTAGGATATCCAGCTTCCTCCTAAAATGTTCTGCCATTTCCCTGTTAGGGGCAGTAAGAGAACCCACCTGGATTAGGCCCAGACGTGGTCTGCATTACAGCCGGCGCAGCAAGGCCTCACGCCACACGGCTCCATCAATTACCTCTATAAATATTAATGTACTAATCTGCACATATTCTTTTCCTGCGAGCCTGCGACTGCATCCCTGAAAGGGTCAGAGATACTCTTATAAACATCAAATCCATTTAAATCTTTAGTTCAATTTGCATATGCAGAGATTTTCCCTCCAGAAAGGCTCTCTCCTCCCCACCCCCCATCTCCTCCCCATCATCATCATCATCATCATCATTACATCGAAAGAGAAGGGTGCATTTCATATTCACACACTGATTGGATCCTTGATGAGATCTTCAGGGTGGCTTCTCACACTCCGACAATCCTAACACTCCAGGGGAGATGAGAAGCGAGAAAAAGAGGGAATGAAGTGTGTGTGCATGTGTGTGTCGGTGTAATTCTGTCTGCACTCAAGTGGTCGGCCCCCGTCCTCGGCCCGGCTCTGTATGCCCCCCCCCCACTTCCTTTGGGGGTTCGGCAGTTGCTCGAGCAGCTTCATGTCTAAAGTGTAATCACAGGAAGACAGGTAGCAGAAGAGAATCAAACCGATTTGACTTTTTTTTTTCCACACATGCTGAGCCTGTAGTGTTGTTTTATACAGTGGACTAGTTCCAAATCTCAAAAGACATGAATAATGCAATACTGAGATCTGCATCAAAATAAAAGAGATTGAAAAGTACAATAGTCTTCAGATGGATATGAGAAGAATGAAGTAGCAGCAGATGAAGAGACTGAAATCGAGAGCAACACTCAAGGGATTCTAACTTTTTCTTTAACACCACTACCAGTATAAATCGTACCCGTCCACGGGTGGAGCTGATATTTTGCGCTCCAAATGCAGTAGAAGGAAAGAAATTCGATATTGTTATGCAGAGTGCAACAATTAAATAAGAATGAGATGAAGCAATGCTAGAATAATCATGAATTCATGAAACCTACAAGGCATTCTGGCTCCAGTTGATTCCCTCCGGAGTCGAGCTGAATCTCCCCACCTTTATATTTGAATAAGCTCACTTCAAAAAGTCTCACGCTGTCACCAGCTCCACCCACTACTTGTCAATCAAGCGCCCAACCAATCATGAAGCATCTGCCAGAGGGAATCACGTGAACAATATGGAGTAAGGCATTTGCTATATTAAGAGAAGAAATAATTATACAGTGCACCCTTGTTCTCTGCGGTTAATGTGTTCCAGGAACCACACGTGATTGCCGAATCCGCGATCGACATCTATTTATCTTAATACTTACAGTAGTTTAAACGTTTATGAACTCTCCCCATACTGATATTAAACCACCTTCTATCCGTATTACCTTTTTCCACACTCTTATCGAATGTTTAAAGCACTTTCGTGTCTCACGAAGGTCCGAGACTGACTGAACAGAGCACACTTCCGCATCCCGTCAGCCAATAGAATGCGCGTACGGTATCAGATGACTGCCTACTAAAAATCCGCGATGAGATTGAGTCTCAGTAGTTGATGTGCGAAGCCGCAATTGCGCATTGTACGTGGACTTCCCAGTTCACATAATTTTAGAGTGTCGTAACTGTTCCAACAATTTTTATGTTTTTGAGCATTAAGTCCAAACAGCAGGAACGACACAGAAAACGGAAACAAATTCTGAGTGAAACTAGCCGGCTAACATGAACAGTCTTTCCAACAGTCTTTTCCTTTAACGTTAGCGTTCTTGCTGCCAGTTACCCTGCTAACATTCATCTACGGATTTAGCAAAGCCCGCCCAGCGCAATCCATAATTGCGCTGGTGATGTAACAACTTTGCCAACAAAGTTGTTACATGTTGATTTCTGACTACGTTGGGTGCGCTTAGTTTATAATACCAATACATTTGTTTTCATATGTTTGGTATGTGCAGAGTTTGCATGATCTCCCCGTGTCTGCGTGGGTTCTCCGGCTTCTTCCCACCTCCAAAAAGCATGCGCTTCAGGTTGATAGGCCGGTCCCAAATTGTCCGTAGGAGTGAGTGTGTGCGCGTGTTTGTATGTCTTTGTATGTGGCTCCGCGGTGCACTGGCGTCGTGCCTGGAGTGTCCCCCGCCCCACGCACTATGCCAGATGGGATAGGCCCCAGCTCCCCGTGACCCGCTACGGCGGATACGGCAGCGGTACATGAAAATGGATGTATGTTTGGTATGAAGTCTGATATTGTTTTATTGTGGAATTTCCATGGGTTCGCGCTAGTAATGTTAAAATTTGGACATTATTATATTATTTTGATTACATAACATTTTAGTTTTCTCTATTATCTCATAAATGTCATCTGTAAAGTTAAAAGGCAAAAGTTAACTACCTGAAAAAATTATTGTTTTATAACTTGAGCTAAACATTTTGGTATATATTCATTATGGTTTTTGTAAAGCCAATCAATATAAAACCCAACATATTGGTTTCTTATGTCATAGCATTGAATTCAAATCCTATGTGTGACTTTTTTTTTTTACGTTAAAATGTCCCAAGAGTTAATATAAAAGTGAGACCATAAAAATCAACTAATTTAAACCTGCATATTTTCTGTAAAGTCACCAAAGGACACTGAAGGACTTCCACAAAGACAAACCTATGCAGCTCCTATGCTTACATAGTTGTATCCACACACACATGCACATGTATGTTAAAAGGCAGTGCGAGTAGTAGTAAACATTTGAAAGGAACAGAGGTAATTCACTTGATAAATGTAAACTAAAATGAAGCTATCAGCTGAAAGCAATTTCCTTGTGCTTGCTTGCGCTCTGCGCCAGGGACTGGGGAGATTTTCACCCCTCCATCGATCATGAAGCCTCTGTTTTAGGCCAAGGTACACAATGCCCTCAAATTGCTGACATATGGACCAAGAATCACCACAAAAACCTGCCATTTCCACCCCACTCCTCCTCTGGCCCGACCCAGCCACTCCTCTGCTAAACTCTTGTTTATCTAATGATTCTGGTCTGTTTAGGCCATTAAAGCGGAGCCGTTCAGTGAGACGGTGGGCCCATGTAAATGTATTAAACCACAAGCAGTAGTGTGCAACTTAGCATGGCTACCAGCTAACTCTGAAGATGATAAAAATCCCTTAATTGGTGTTCTCCTTTAAGAAAAAGTCAGATTGCATTTTGATGCATTTAATTAGATGCTTGCTACGCTGTAATCATCACATGACTGGGTGAACGTAACACCAAGTGTGTGGGCAAACTTTTAAAATTTAAACTGTCTAGCATGTGGGCTGCTGGCGACCAGTAGCATGGAAAGCAAAACAAATGATTATAAAGATGAAGACGCTAACCGCATAAGAATACAGGAATGTTTCACGTTGGTGTAAACAGCGGATAAAAACAGATCCGTGTGTGTGTGTGTGTGTGTGTGTGTGTGTGTGTGTGTGTGTGTGTGGCTGGATGGATTTCCCACTCAAACATTTCTCACGTCAGCGTCACATCCACGTCAGCGTCACATCCTACAATTGCTGACCGGCATTACAAGTTATTTAAGAACAAAAAGGTGGAAGATCACAAACGCCTCCTTTTCTTAATGGATGGTTGTGGTGCCAGCAGCCTGGAGATGTGTACACAGGAAAAGGCTATTATCACTGACTGATGGGGGGAGAAACTTCAAACCCCCAAAAATTGAGCAAAAGAAAACAAGAATGAAAAAAGATGACTCATGTAGAACAAAGCGGTGCTTCTTTAATGGAGTCCATCAATAATGTTACTTTCCTAACTTGATTTTTTTGAGAGAGCTGTCGTTTTATCAATCCAAAACACAGGAAGGAATTAAAGCTCCTTTCTCCCTCGGGTGCGTGTTTTAACAGAGTGTGTATCAATGCGAAACAAATGTTTGGCAGCATGCTGATGATATCCTGTATTTCTGGAACAAATGCTTTTTCTCTCCCTTTCGCCACCAAGTCAAACCCAAAACCAGTTTACATTCAGGCTGGTGTGCTTGTTTTATATAAACAGACAGCCCTTGTGGTAAAGGTTTTTGATGAGGAGGAGGTCTGCAGATCCCATTAAAAGTCAATCCATCCCTTGTGGTGTGTTCGTTTGAAGTCAGGAAGAGTAACAAGGGAGGAGAGAGGTGACTGGAAATCTTTTGTTGTTGTTGTTGTTGTTTCCGTGCCAATTTCTGTTTTTGCACCAACGTAAGAATGAATGCAGATATCACCATGGAGAGGCGAGCACATCTGTACCAGGGATGTAGGCAGGAACTGAAGCAATGTTTCTGTCAGGATTTCCAAATTGAGGACCAGGACAAAGATTGCACCCTATGTGTGGAGGCGTTCAAACTCCCTCTCTGGCATTATGAAGTCACCGTCTGCTACAAGTATGAGGATAAATGTAATGTCATGTAAATCCAGGATTTTGAAGAAGCCAAGAGTGAGATGCACATATTCACATATTGTGAAAATTCATTGAAACCTGTCATGTAAAAAAGACTGGTGTTTCTTCTAAAAATCACAGTCAGCCTAATATCTCCTTGCTCTTAGCGTCGAGCTGTTTGTCAATGTCTGCTGAAATGCTGTCCATCAACTGCTGAATCTGTGAAGGCAAAGAGAAAGAGAGACAGAAAAAAATAGTTAATATCAAATGTTGAGGACAGCAAGACATATTGAAATACTTTACTGCAAAAAAATATAGTTAAAATAGATGTTATTTGTTTTACGATTTCAGTTATCAAGCTCTGATTATCATTCATCTACTTCATCCATCTGTAACAACTATACACTAACTTCTATCTTTCCTTAAACATGTCTGGTCTTTCAGTGAAGACGCCCAATGGACGTGCATGTCCCCTTACCTGTTTTTCTACAAGGTGTATGATGTCCTCCGAGTGTGTGTCCTTTGACTTTTTGACCTGCGTGATTGCCTGAGATCGAACCTTCCTCAGCGACTCTTTGGCCTTGTTGCCATTCTTTTTGGCCAGCTTGACGAGATTCTCTCGGTGTTCCCGCGTTACTCTGTAGCAAAGGGGAGAGAAAGAATGAGAGGGAATGAGAAGGGAGCGAAGAATGTGTGAGGGAAATGCATCTAATGTGTCAAATCAGTACCACTATTTATTTGTATGTAGATATACTGAACAAAGATGTTAATGTTAGGGGTTAGGGTTGAAAACTAAAGGGTTTATCACTCTTTGACACTACTGTGATGGAAAGTCAAAACCTGTAACAGCGTAGATATAAAAGGTTTAATAATAATGCTGAGGGCCCATACTAGCAACAAGTGTAATCATTTCAGACCTCATTCACAGCAAATATGGAATGACAATCACAAGCTGAGGTCTCAGACCAGCGCTGAAACAACCATCACCCAAGAACTTTGCGTTCAATTTGCATTTATTAATCACTCGGAAAATCATGCTTCTCATTTCAATTCTGCCCTCTGTCTTTTATTGGTTCTTTTTTTCATCGGTTTTTGCCTCTGGGACTATTTGCAAACAATTCAAGAGTGGCGTCTATTTACCACAAACAATACGGCCTAATTACTGATTCCAGGGCCAATCAAGGAGCGCCTTCTCTTTGGGGATGCAAATGGCGGCTCAGAACACGTCGAGTCTGATTGCAGGTTGAGAGCGGACTGACTCTTCCTCCTCTGCCAAACTAACACCTGCTGCTCCAATGCCCACACACCTACTGTACACACACACCCAAACTCACATATACATAAAAGTAACTATAAGCCAAAAAAGTGGATACACGTTTATGCATGTATATTTAAAAAAACCATACCGTATATACAGAGAGGTTTAGTGGGTGAGTGACGGATTGTCTCATGTGAGGTTGTTTGACTTGGCAGGGAGAAAAAAAGAGAAGGTTGGAGTGAGAGAGTGAAAAAGACAGACACACCAGACACTCACATCCAAACACTACGGGTCTCTGTCTGGAACAAGAAGTTCATAAACCGCTTAGCTACAATCAGATGCTTTTGGTCAGTTGGTTAAAAGATTCAAACTCTGTCACAGTTGAAAATCAAACACTCTTTTTGTTCTCAACTATTATTATCTATCTAAATAATTTGGCGTTTTGGAGACGGAGGTATTTGTCTTCTGAATTGAGTGAATGAATTGAGTTTAAACCACCAAAAAAATAAATGTATATTTTCAGCAGGAATCTCCTCTCCATTGGTATCAATATCATTTGATTAGTATATATATTTTCTATATTCAAGATGCTGTTTTCTTCTGGACCTAGTTCAGTAACATTTGACATCAAACTAAATCAATAAATCAATCAACCTTTGTTGCAAATCTATATCATTAATAATATTTGATTGTAATAGATCATTAATAGAAAGAAAAAAGAAAAAGTCCACTTGATTATCCCTAAAATTGTCTTTCTCACTCTACATTACAGTTGCATATGGGTTAGGTCATGCATACATACATATTTGAATAATCATCATGGTTAACAATTCATGTAAAAATAATGTAAAAAATGTCTATTTTCTTCATTCCTTCCCTAAATGATTATGCAGCCATACTTTATTTCCAATTTCCAAGCTGTTGCTGTTGGAAGAGTATTAAAACAGAGGCCCGTGAAGAAAAGTAAAAGTGTGCGGTTAAGAACGCAAAAGAAAGAAAGAGCTTGAAGCTAGAAGGCGTTCTCTGCCCAGGGGCTGTGTTCGTTTGAATGTCTGACAGGGACTCACTTGGGAACGGGCACCTTGATGATTGTCCCGTCCACCTCTGGGTTAAGGTTCATGGCACTCTCTCTCAGGGCATGGATGGCAGCCGCTGTAGCCTGGGGGCACACACACAGAGAGACACACACACACATGAAATGTGTGTTTGCTTGAAACACCGGTTTAAATGGGAACGCAGAGCTACAACTACAGGTAGTAACCCAGCTGGCAACCATTAAGGTGTTGTGGTGGATATGTAGTGTGTGTGTGTGTGTGTGTGTGTGTGTGTGTGTGTGTGTGTGTGTGTGTGTGTGTGTGTGTGTGTGTGTGTGTGTGTGTGTGTGTCAGGGAAAGTCCATGTGATGTGTGGAAGTGCCTCAGGCCACTGTCAGCGCTGTGCCCTGTGGGACAGTACTGAGGGGTTGCAGGGCAGGGCATTGACCCCCATGACTTTAGGAGAGTCTGCTTGTATATGATAGGTAGACAAACACACACACGCACAACTTTTTATGTGTTAATTTTATGATCATATCATCAAGAATTTCTCAAATTTTAAAATCTAAAGGAATGTTTTGTTTCTGAACAGAGGGAAAGGTCGTTACATTGGTGCCATCAAGCCCACATGGCTGACAGGTGACTTTGCAGGTAAGACTGAACTCACTCCTCTCCACGTGAGAATCAAACTATGCAACGAAATGAGTCAAATATATTTATATATTATAAGTAATAAATCATCCAACTGAAACAGATTTGTTTAGGTCAACATTGTGTATAAATGCAGTATGTACTAAAAGTTGGAAATGTTTTCATATAAATGCTCACAAGAAAAGCAGATGGGCTACTAAAAGGTTGTTTTCTTTCCTTTCTTCACATTAAGAATAAACAGTTTATCTATACGTAAAATTACTGGAATGCACGATTAAGTGAGATGCTCTGGAAACTAGCTTCATTCTCTTTTAAGGCCAAGTTCAGCTCCATATTCTAGCTATGGAAATACCAAAAACACCAAAAAAAATCGTACAATAATAGGAATACAATTTATAATATCTTATTTACAAAAGCAATAAATAGCAGTTTGCAAAACGTGCTTCAACAACAAAATACCCACTCTTTTCTATTTAATAGGTAGTATTTGTTGACATGGAAATGTAAAAAAATAAAGACTGTTAAGCTGTTCAAATTCAAAAAGAACCATTTCATAGTGTGGCTGATACTGATACCAATCTGTTGGAAACAAACAAAAAGATTTAAGTTAGGTTACCAGACAAACACGGCACACTAAAAAGTCTTCGCAAAAAAAATAAACAATAAAAATCTCATAGTAGCAAAGAAAGGTAAAGAATAAATATAAATAAGAAATAGGGATTCCAAGGGATTAAACTGTTTCTAATGTAAACAACAGGTTTCAGTGGTTGATTTGAGTCACTAAATATCTCCTGGATCAAAAGATTTAATTAGGTGCTACTTTATCTAAAGGTGCATATTGATCATTAGCCATCAAAAAAGAGAAAAATATACTCTACAAATGATCTGTGATCTTTTTGTAAGGACGAAGATGAAGAGAGGCAACCAACAGAACAGTGTTTTGTGTTTTGTAAGAGAACAAGCGATCCAATGTCAGTGTGGACCCCGGCCAGAGAGGCAGCTGTGTCTGTAAATACTAAATGTCAACACGGAGCAGGATCAGAAGAAGACACTGCTGGGAGGAATGCTGGTCTACAGTCACACAACACTTAATAATGTGGTTTAATTTATGTACAGTGATCCTTCATTTCTCGTGATTAATGCGTTTCAGAACCACACGCAAATACCGAAATTCCGGGATATAGCAGCAAACTATTTATTTTGATTATTTATGGTCACTTAAAGGTCTATGAACCCTCCTCATACTGGTACTAAACCACCTTACATCTGTATTACTTTTTCCCGCACTCTTATCGATTGTTTAATGCGTTTTTAAGTGTTTCTTTAATACACGGAAGTTCCCTGAGTTTCGGAACGAAGCACACTTCCCAATGCTGTCAGCCAACAGAATGGTATCACGTGACTACCTACTAAAAATCCGCGATGAGGTGAAGCCGTGCATCTTGAAGTGCAAATTTGTGAAGGATTACTGTAGTGGTTCCTTTGGCAAAAGATTTACACAATAGATCCTGAAGCCCAGCTAACATTACATTAGAAGCAGGGAATCACGGTGAAGCAGAGCATACAGACAGAACAGCACAAAGCCAAGTCCTTTGAATTCCGGAAAACAAAGTCAGAATCCTCAAACAGATTCTGCAACCGCAAAGACTTCTCCCTCAGTCAAGGCCTACGTGTGCAACAGTGCAAAGAGAATAGCATTTCCGTTTCTTTTTTTTCTCCTTTCTACCCCACTCCTCCTTCTCAACAGCTCCTTCTGGCCTCTTCCACTGGGGGATAGAAATGGTTGAGATTAAAAGTAATTTTTTGAGTGCATTATATTAATTCATCAGGTTTTGCCCTTCCTTTGTTGAAGTCATTCAGTGCAGGGGCCCTCTGGTTGCTCTCTTTAGTGTAGGGTGATAAATTCAGCCCATACCTATGTTTGATTGTTCTCGGCATCAAATTCATCAGTGCTTCCCCTCTCTGACGACTACTTTGGTGGTTAGAGGGGGGAAAAAAAACCCAGTTTCTCTGGAAAAGGCAGGAAGAGTTCTGGTTAATATGTTGGAGAGGAAGAGAAATTACGCTGGAGGTTCACATCAAACGGTTTAAGGCCCTGTTCAAAGCGAAGAGGCGAGCTGACAGGAATGCAGACAACAGTCTGCAAGTATTTAAAAAAAACCCAAAAAAACAAAAAATGCCAAAATCTCTTGATAAAAAAAGTGGTTGGTTCACACCATCCAAAATTACACACACAAAGACACACCAAATTACTCATTGCTGCTGGTAGTTGTTCCACTGTCCCCTTCCCAAGCTTCTCTTAATGAATGGAAAACAATGGCAGGGCCTCTGGAGTGCCCGGTAATGGATAGCTATCATTATAAGACTATTAGCTCCAGGTACTGACGACTCACCTCCGTGTGGGACAAGGGCAACGCAGGGCATGACAAGGTAGCATGTGTGTGTGCATGAGTGTGTCTGTCGGTGTGTGTGTGGTCTGTGGTTGGAATATGTAGGAAGGAAATGGAGTTACTGAAAGACCATTCATGCCTGATTCATGCTGAAGACTGGATTTCCAGATTGGAGATTTTGATAATTACAATCTTGTGTTGCTCTATGATATCGGAACAAAAAGAAACCAAGGAGGTGAGACCACACTCACTGGTGGGTGTGAGATGGTTTCAAAAACACTTTTTGTTGTTTATAGACAGGTGGTTCTCCAAAAGAACAAACTGCTTCAGAATGCTATGTGTTCAAGTCTGATTGGACTGAATTTGAGTTCTTCTGTTGTTTGATAAATATGTGACTATTCAGTGCCTCCATCACTGGCGTTATTATGTTTACTCTTGTATTTTTTTACATGCTTTTATCCGTGCTTGTGTTGTAGCTTTAGGTTCCTCTTTTGCTCCACCACATTGATCCAGACAGAAGTATTTCTACCACAGTACTACTAGTACCTATGGTAATTAACCTTTAAGTTGCCAAGACCTTCAGGTCAACCTTTGAGCTTTAAGAGCGAAAACTAAAAAAAAAAGTAAAAATGACATTTAAAATAGCCAAACCTGTGCTTTCTGTTTATTGCTATTTAGCAAAGGTTAGCATGCTAGCAGATTCCTGCTTAATAACATGTAAGCAATGCTATTGTGAAAATGCCAGTTTTAGATTTTTGTCTCAGTGCTTTCAAAGTGGCTAGACATTTTTAGGCTGTATTCTGCTTTATTACCTCAATCTAACAACCTGCGACTTTATGACTACTTGACAGTTTAAAATTTCCTTTCGGCATCCCCTTTTCCATTTTTGACAAATGGCAATGTTCATTTGGCACAAGTTTTCTCAGCAGATCCCCGTCCCGCCGCAACCCTCTGTATTCTGGGTTTGGGACCGGCCTACGGTGGACACTGACTTGTGCCCCTGTAGGGGGTTGCAGATGCTGTGGATTGAACCCGGGGCAGCAGACATGTGAAGCACACACTCTACCACTGAGCTACATATACATATACAACAGTATATTAGGTACATAAACTGTTGTTATTTATTGAACAGTGTATCTTTAAAAAGTTTTTACACGTTAAATTGGACTTAAGGAGTCAAAAAGTGAGAAACAAAATTCTCATCAGGGATGTGAATCATAATTTTACTTATAGGCATTTTACCATATTATATATTCAAGCATATTAATGCATGTTCACTGGCAGAAATCTCTAAATCCTCTAAAACATTTAATCATGAACTTTACTATAAGGTACACCTCATGAAGAGCCGTATATTGCCTCAAAGGCTAATGAGATCAAACAAAGCTAAATCATCAGTCATGACTGTCCGAATGTTGTTAAATGCTAAAAAAAAAAAGCACATTTAGATATTCCAGACCACCAGAGTGTTGCCCCCATGGATAGCATTTCTTTCTGGAGCTCTGATTAGTTCAGTGTTGTATCATCTGAGAAGGAAAGGAGTGTAAGAGAGAAAGAAGTTAAAAGAATAATAATCCATTCCTTTCTAACCTGGGGTAAGATGAGGTCATTTCCTTTTCTGTGACAACTCACACACGGACCTGAGCACATCTCGGCATACGCACACACATAGGTTCTTAAGGTTCTTGTTGCTATCTTTCACCCTAGAACAAAGGGCTTCCCGAGTGATCAATCAATTAGTGTCTGAGACACAGTTGGCGAGAGGGCGGTGGGTCGGGTTTCTTTATACAGAGATGTGAGCTTAGAGGTCTGCTCAGCTTCACTTTTCCTTCTGAGGACCGTCTATCTGTCTGTGCTCAGGATTATTTTTATAAAGCCTTCAGTTACGTGTCTGCATGAAGCACACAGATACCACGAGGAAGGATCTGTGCGTGCTTGTGTTTGGCTATATGTGAGTGTGTGTGCGTGTGTGATCGTCTTACCTCTGGGAAGCTGCTCATGTTGACCATAATGAGCTGAGGTGATTTCACCGAGATCTGGCCCAGCTGGTTGAGAGGAAACTTCCCATCTTGGGTCGTCACCACAATGTGATCCAGAGCTCCTAAACAAATACACAATCTAATTGTTTATCCACTTCGTTTATTTACTTACCCAGACATCTGAGGCAGTGTTCTACTGCAGCCAATGCCAACGTGGTATCACGGACTTTGAGCACGTCTACAGTCAAAGCTGACTTGAACTGATTAGCATTTGTAATAATAAGTGTTTGATATTTTGCATTTATTTGACATTTTACTACATGTTGAATATCATATTTAAACTTACAATATTTTAAATGTATTGTTATCTTATATCTGTCTTATATCTTATCTTATATTGTTCCTTACCTTTATGCAAGGAGATCAGAAATCAGAGATTTGTTCTAATCACAAGAATCAATACTGGCATTGATCTTAAAGACAGTCAGTCAGGGTGTTCTAAATGTGGTATCTATTCTGACACTGTTTTTATGCATAACAATATAGAGGAGAGTTTGCAATCAGTCATTCACAGACAGATGATCAAATAACCAGATGACAGATGCGTCAGCAGAAACAATCACATGGCTTCAGTACAAATATCAATTTCACACAATGTCACATTGTTAAGAGTTTCCATGGTCTATTGTCTCGCCACACTGTCAACACTGAGAGTAGCAAAGGGAAGTTTGTCCACATAACTTCACGTCTATCCTCTCTTTCTTTCTCTTTTTACTCCCTCACACCATCCATCCAACCCTTTGCCTCTCCTCCATCTGGCTAACCTCAGACGCGGTTGTTTCCTTCTTCCCCACCTCTGCCTTACATCACCCGTTCCCTGCTTACCCACTGGGGGCCGAGCTGGAGGAAAAAGGGAGGGTGAAGCGGAGGTGAGCCAATCGTGTAGTTTTCTCTATACAACTAACTTATCACATGATTTTGTGGGTCCAAGAACATAGATGGTCCAGACAGAGATCAAATATGGATGATAATATTAATAACAAATAGCTGATGGGATAAAATTAATGTTATATTTAAAGGATGCAGACATTATTGCGTCTTCTGTCCCGCTGTTGACCTCACAGTGCTTCTTTTCATATGTGCAACCATTCATAGCTTTATATGTGACCTTATGTCTGTTTGTGACCTGTGCCTTAACTACGTGCATCTACACAGATCAACAATCAGGAAGGTAGATGTGAAGGGGGGTAGATTGGCAGAGGACTATTAAGACAGCATTTTTAAAATTATTTGTTATCAATCATAACATACACACACTGATAATATATTTGACGTGAATGTGTGGTTGATTTGGATCCAGGTTAGCTGTGCTGCTTCTTTTAGCTGGGCTAAGTTAACCAACTGTGTTATCATCCACTTATTCCTTTAAGCCCCTGCAGTGTTTATCCTCAACTTGGCAGACTTCATTCTACCATTGTATTCAGAGATATTTTTAAGTATTTCTCACAATACTTCTCATGTTGTTTGATTTCAAACTCCTTTTGTTTTAAAAATTGTTTCCATGGAAACAGAACTTGCATTCTGGCCAGATTACCCCCCTGAGCCCAACAACAATATGATGGTCAAAGCACTGATTCCTGGTCTCTGCATCCACCTTTGACTGCCTGCTATATATTTTGACACACACACACACACACACACACACACACACACACACACACACACACACACACACACACACACACACACACACACATTCAGTATGCATGCATGGCAATACACAATAGTACATGCAGACACACATATGTACTTGCAGCTTAATGAGAGCCAGATGAGAGAACAAACACAGACACACAGACACACACACATTTGGACAACTGACGTCATTCCATTCCTCCATCTCATCTCTCCTGTCAGCTCTAAGTCCTGCTGCCTCCCTAGATTACCGTGCAGCTGGACAGAAGAGAAGGGAATAGAAGGAAAGGACTGAGTGAAGGATGGAGAGCAGGAGGGAGGAGACAGAGAGAATGACAGGACAAAGGGAAGAAGACATTGCTGACAAGAAAAACAGGAGGAGGACACAGGGAATAAACAGCGCTTAAAAATTCCTGACCTGTGGACAAATGTTTCCATGCGGGTCAATAGGAAATGTGAATTAAAATGTAAAAGAGAGTCTGTGGATATGCTGTGCAGGCCAAAATGTAACAATGGAATTGCAAGGAAAACAAAAGAAAAGAGTTGGTAATGGAGGGATGAAGGGCGGGACCAAAAATAGAAAATAAGTTTGTCATAGAAATTGTTGAATGATGAGAGGAGAGAAAAAAAATCGGAAGGATATGAGATGTAAACTTGACAAATCCTTGAATGAAAAATGAATTTGAGGGTGTTAAATAAAAATAGTCAAAAGACTGCACATGTTGCAGATCTAATGTCAAAGAAAGCACACCTTCATCTTTGGTCAGAAATTACTAAAAAAAAAAAGTCTGGAAGCTTAGAGATTTTGGTTCTAGTTGCTGTGATGTCCCTGAGGAGCCTCCATTATACAGTCAGCCTTCAACTCCCCTGAGCCTAGCTCTTATTTGGTAGAACCCAGAGGCAAAGGGTCAAGACCTGGATGTAGTTGGGGAAGCAGAGGTCAAACTGGGGTCAAGGTAAGGTCACGTTGCTGCATCACTCCCACGCCCGAGGTGCTTTGTCAGGTAGATACAAAGAGGAAAACTCACTGACTGCCTTGTTTGTGTTGCTAAAAAGACATGTGTTCAATCCATGCTGTTTATGCATTCAATATTTTGTTAGATATTATTCTGAAAAATTTGCAGACATTACAACTGCTAGAATAATTGTGAATTACTCATGGTATAAAATTTTTAATGGATTAGGAATTTCAAAGTGCTTATTTTGTTTCATTAAATTTATAGTAACCGTATAGCAGAAAATAACCCATGAGTGGAATCGGCACTCCATGCTAGTCTGTGAAGAATGCAAGCAGTGTTCTTTTTGGGTATCTAACGAACGGCTGTGATCTCATGGAAGGCCTCAGTCCAGTCAGATGCACAATAATACATTCTGGACAGAGAAGGAGAACCATCATAGCAGAGATGTTACAGAAAAACATTCTCTGGAAAAAATTGGATTAAAACGTCGGGTTGATTCTGAAGGAAACATTATGTCATTCTGGTCGGACTGCAGACATTAATGAAATCACAGACATACCTCAAAGACAAAGCCAAATGTTGGAAAAATGATACCAGTGGTACAAGTGAAATGAAATTAAAAGAAGTGCAGTGTTGTTGTCGCGTGTGAACAACGTGAGACGGAGTCCAAGGGAGAACGGCTAAATACCTGCCGATGTCCGGATGGTGAGGTTTCGTGTGAAATCATCTTTGAGTGCATTGAGAACAGCTGTCATGTCTGCCTTCACTTCATCCAGACTGATGATGTCTTCCACTAGAGCTGAATTTATATTCACCTTAGCCGACTGGCTCTTTGCCTTGGCTTGGACGGCGAAGAGAAGGAAAGAAGAAAAACAGCAACAGAAGAACGGACACTCATGTCAGACAAATAATATAGAATTAGGTAACACACAATGAGGCAAAAGACAAGAGTCAAAGTTGTCAATGAAATCACATCCGGTTCTCTTAACTGACCTTTTGACTTCTTGGTGGCATAGCACTTGGAGAAGGCAACAGGGAAGGAGCTGGTGGTGGGGTACAGCAGTGGTGCACGGACCCTGGAGGTGACCAACAGGGGTCTCGACAGGGACTGACACATCGGTCGCAGCAGGTTCAGGTGATTCAAAGCCATAACTGTCAAGAAAAAAGAGGAGGTGAAATAAACAATGTTGTTGAAAGAAAATTACAAATATTTGGAAAGAGAACATCTGATAAACATTGGTACTTGAAGACACTGCTGGTAATATGCTATCATGAAGTAATAGCTCACATCAGCCAGCAGGAGGTGGGCCGACATGTTGTTCTGATAGACTGCAGCACCACAGTCCCTTTCACCTGGTACATTTTGGATGAAGCTAATAAACTGTTTGCCTTGAAAGTTAACTCTGGGTATATTTTTTTACAGCTCAAAGTGATGTCTTGCAATGATTTCTTTAATTGAAGCAAACGGCCAAAAACACACAATCTTGATTCAAGCAAGTCCAAGATGAAAGTAATGATCAACAATGACAACAATATCTATAAATCAACAAATTGAATAAAGACATTGAGTCTCTTGCTTTCATAAAATCATGACATGTTACACAACTTTCTTGAAGCTAAAAGAGCTTACAGGTACAGTATTTCATATGTTTCCTATTGCCCAACAAACCTTTGAAAACTTAGCAATTACATACAGTCAGAAACAAACTGGGGCTTCCTCTTACGTACAGTACCCACCCATCCACACTTACTTAGGCATCCCTAAGGGGAACCGTTCAGATCACACGCCTACATGAGACAAACCACTCCTGTCTATGGATGAACTACCTCCCACCTCGCAAACTGGCTTTCAAATGTGAACTGTCACTGAACCTCGGTGAACACAGAAGTGCAGACAAATGAGATATCAAAGGCCACAGACACAAACAAGAGCTAAAGCCTGTCTTTCACAGTCAGTGGCAGAGAACGGCTCAGGGTGTCCTGCAGCCTGACTCACGTCTTCTGTATCATTACAGTAACTAGAAGCTGTGAAGAAAAACTAATCATATGAACACGCAAATATTTGCTGTTCTGAGAAAAATGTGTGAAAAAATCCACTTCGCCAGTAAGTGACAAGTTTTTTCTCATCATCCAAAAGGATTTCACTTAATTTCAAGTATAACTGCTGTCTTTTGTTTAATACTCTGGATCTGCAAATTTACCACAGACTTATACTGGAGTTTAAAAATATTTTTGAAAAGTCAAGAGTAAAACTACAGTAGACCTGAGTACTAGTAACAGCGACCAACATATTTCTGATCATTTTAAGCCATCAAACATTAACCAGATATTTCAAAAAGTTTGACAATATAGCATTTCTTCTTAAGATTCGCTGTGTAGATGTTCCCTTAAAGGACAAAGCCACTTAAAATCTTATCAAACTCAGACTTATTTTGTTAAGAATTCAAGAAATATGTCAGAATCACTTCAAATAACCAGGCAACTGAGGATCATAAACTCTAAAAAGTTAATTTGAATGAATTAAGTAATCTCAGTCTCTGCCCTGGTCGCTGCAGCCAAACAAATCATTGGTGTTGTTAAAATGTTGACTACAGATATTAAAATAAAACCCAAAGACAAACAGCTATACTGAGGCTAGATGGTAGGCCACTACCTACATTACAAACCTATGACAGGAATCCATGGCTGGAAAGTTTCCTGACAAACTGATATGATACGGTGCAGTACGGCAGAGCAGATAGGTTCAGATGTGGGATGGTGACTGATCTCTTTAGAGTGGAAACCGAGCAGAAAAAGTGAAGCGCAGGTGTTCAGTGAGATACTGTAGAATTATATCCTGTAGATTTCACACACAGTGGCAGCTGGAGACACACTTCTCCTTCTACCAGAGACGGCAGCCAGCTGGTGAGCCCGCATGAAGTCGCTGATGACGCTCTGCCTTGTCAAACAAACTGTTCAGGCTAGACTTGGTAAAATAGCAATACACCTTTTAATTTTTACTGTTCGTTCAGACAGTAATAAAACATTTTAAAAATGGAGAAAATTTTAGCAAAAAGATCACTTGTTCAAACCCAAACCCTGAAATATTCATATTAAAATATTTCACTGTAGGCAGCCCTACAGGGGCACAAGGCAGTGTCACCTGTAGGTTGGGGCAAAGCCCAGATAAGTGCAGTGGGCATGATGAAATGTATGCCAGTTGGATTGATTGATTGATTGATAGATGGAGGGAAAGACCTATACAGGTTGGTCAGACAGAGGGTTTGAGATGGGAAGGACGTGCAGCAGATTTTGGTGATTAAGGATAGAGATGGAAATGTGCGCCAGCAGTGTACAGGTAGATGGAAGGAATACTTTGAAGAGTTGGTGAATGAGGAAAATGAGAGTCAAGGTAGAGTAGAAGAAGAACCAGGAAGTAGCAGTGATGAGCAAGGATGAAGTTAGAATGGCACTAGACAGGATGAAGAACGGGAAGGCAGTTGGTCTGGATGACATCTAGGAGAGGTAGCTGTGGAGTTTTTGACCAGGTTTTTCAACAGACTTCTAGTAGGTCAGCAGTCCAGAGCAAAAATGTTGTGCAATAAGGAGGTGAAGAAATGGATCCAAGCGGGCTGGAACAGGTGGAGGAACGTGTCAGGTGTCTGATGTGACACAAGTGTCTCTGCCAGAATGAAGGGCAAAGTTTATAAGATAGAAGTGACGCTAGTCATGATGGACAAATTAGAGACAGTGCAGCTGAAAAGAAGACAGGAAATCAAGCAGGTTGGAAAGGATCAGAAATAAGTTCATCAGAGAACCAGCCAAGGTGAGATGTTTTGGAGACAAAGTTAGAGAGAGCAGACTTCAATCGTGAGTATGTTGGTATATAAGTGTATTGAGTGTGGAGCTACCAGGCAAGAGGGCAAAAGGAAGACCACAGGGAAGGTGGATGGATGTAATGAGGGAAGACATGAGGGCAGTTGGTGTTAGAGAGAAGGATTAAGAAGATAGGCTGACATGGATAAGGAGGACACGCTAAAAGGGAAAGATGAAGACAATCTAGGCATTAAAAAAAAAAAATTGAAGATTGAGGGAACAATGCTATTGGAAGGCCAAGGCTGGGATAACATGACTGGAGTTGTGCTACTGCTGGCATGGTGAGACAGAGTGGTCCACCAGACAAGTCAAAGTCCATATATGATGGAGTTAGGTAGCGATAGGAACAATAACATGTTCACATGTATCGACCCAAAATCAGGATCCTTATATCCACCTGCTGTATCTTGAAAAATACAGCATGTTCTGGCCGCCCACTACTACAACACTAGAGATCACTGGCATCCATAATAGACCTATGCATACTAAACAATGTGAACTCATCTGAAGCATGGTGGACTTTGAACATGATGCTTTGGTGCTGTGCTGAATGAATGAATGCCATGGTCAGTTCTGTATGGCCCACCTTTAGAGTGTTCATCATTGAACACTCTAAAGGTGGGTACTGTACTCTTTAAGGACATTCAACCTGTGAGCAGTACCAGGCAGCTCTGACTGAAGACTGGGCCACCGTCTCACATAAGGTTGTGCAAGTCCAGGCAGAGAAGTATTACAGCCGTCGGGAGACACATTAATTAACAATTTTGTATCCCTGTTGGGCCACCTGTAATTACAATTTAGGAATTGTTTTTTTTTCCTGCATAATTGTTTACTTCTTAACTATATATTTAGAATGCCATATAGTAAGTAAACTATGGGCTGTTATAGTCATGCAACACAAACTACCCAAGCTATTTTGCCGATAATTGAAAAGACAATAATTATTATATACTGTATATATAGTACTGTGTACACACACACACACACACACACACACACACACACACACACACACACACACACACACACACGTTCGCCAATGAGCACACAGTATGTATACATCGGTAACTGCGTTGTCCTAACATTTAACATAACTCAAAGCTGTGTGAAGGTCGTCCCTAGAAAGGGGGACAACTAACAAAAAACATTGAATATAGTTTTAAAGATAATATCGTTGTTACGTCCAACTACGGCTCAGCAAAACAATCTCCTCAATGATATATTACCCAACATATCAGCACTTACTAATTGTCAAATTCTTCACAAACACGCAATACCGAGGGAATCTCACGGGATGACATCCAATCGTCATAATCACGCGCGTACGGATTTCGATTTCCGGTAACACATTGATAAAGTACGGCTTGTAGCAAGTGAGCGGTGATTGCGCGACTCAATGGAAATCCTATACAAAGGAAGGCGATATATATGTACGGGAGATGCTAAATACTAAAACGAGTGCCTCCTCTGGACTCCACAGGCGCTGAAACAAACGTCATCAGCATGCGCCTTCATTGTCAGACGATAGGCGACTGTTGTTTATCATTCGTGCTAACCCGTCTTGTAATTCTTAAAATAGGAAAATACACACATTACTTGAAATGATTTGTAATACGTTTTGACGTTACTTACTCATCCCAGAAGGGGGATCTGTGATCCTGTCGAAAAGGTCGACGACGTCAAAGAGAAGGTTTTATAGATCGAGGAGGTAAAGTGACACCATCTATGATAGCTAAATGCTAGTAATTCACTGACACTGACGATTAACCATTTAGTGGATGTATTTGTCTATTGGTAACTGCACATCTCACTAACTGGATCACCCAAAATAGTTTGGAATCACTTTTCATGACGAACACCAACAACAACGATTATTCAATCAGCTAAGCCAACGTTAGCGGATAAACAGAGAAAAACAATTGCTATTGTCCGACTGTATGTCTGAGCCACGTGTTTGTTTGACAACATGGATAAAAATTTTTCACCTTGTATGATTTCAGGATTCTGTGCAAGCTATCCAATCTGTAACAAATAATATGAAAATGTAACGAACAAATATGCTGAATGCTTCTCACGGTACCCTATCTACACTAATCTTAGATGTGGATTCTTAACCTTTTGTATAAAAAGGGCACTTTCAGACATTTGACGTGTGACCTAATGCAATAGCATCTATTTTCAGATCGAATTATAAGAAGGCGTTTAAAGTTCGTGCCAGAAAACGAGAAAGAATTCTGTCAATGTGGACTGAGATACAAAATCTCTTTTAAATTTGTGAGGATAACTTAACTAATATGTATTTGCTTCAACATATTTATTGTTTTAGTAGTCATTGTTTTTTGTGTTCCATTTGGCTTTGGAACTACCTTTGGGTTTAGTCTGTTCAAGGCACTTACCCATTCTAAAAATCAGATTAGGAATCTCAGCACTGTCTGCATTTTAATCTCCATGTGGCTGAACGGACAGCAGGTGAGACAATTGATCATATTTTTCTTTAATTGTCCAGATGTATGCTGACTAATAATATGTACCACAGTGCTCAGGCAGGTGACAGAGAGACAGACTGTCAGACAAATAAATTGACAGATACTTCATTTACGCTGAAGGAAATCATGTTCCACAAGACAGCACAGCTGTGAGGGAACAAATAAATACAGATAAACATATAAATACACAAATAAAGCCCCAATAACCCTAAAGAGACAAGATAAATAAGACAACAAGGATAACAGATACACAACTGAGGACATGTAAGTACACAGCTTGACAAACACATAAGACCACATTCAAGTGAAAATTACCAAATGGTTCCACACAAATACAAATGGAAAATGTTGACCGACACCTGCCTTTTCTTTCTTAACTTAATTTCTGTGTCATCTACTTCTTTCCCCCTCAGAGTACACATGTCGTCTGCAGCAGGTACAGTGGAAAATGCTTCCATCATTTCAGAGAGCGCGGCCCATGAAGGAAACCGCCTGTGGATAGGCAATATTGATCCCAAAATTACAGAGTGAGTAAATTCACTACTCATTTCAGATAAAATATATTTATTTATACTGTATATATTTTCCATATATTTTTCTTCAACTTGGCAATTGCTATTTAAAAGACAAACTGTAATATCAAATAATGTCTCAGTTGGTTTACATTGAGTTAGCACTCAGCTTGTTAGATCTTTAAACACTTATCATATTTATTTAAAAAACAAAATGACAAAAAATACATTATAAGCAACCACTTTAACTTTATTCAGTCAAGTTTTGTTTTTTAGCTGCAGCAAGTGTCCAACTTTGAGGCTTTTATAAGTCTGTCCATGCTATAGACTTTAAGGCAATGCTTTTTAACTTACCTGCCTTTGCCTCATAGAGGGCGGTGTATTGTGTGTGTGAATTTATGATTGATTAACTGTGTGTGTAGTCTGTGTGTGAGTTGTGAGCTGAGACTAAACAGATGGAGCTGGGTGTGTGAAAGAGAGGCAGCGATGCATGGCAACCTGCTCTGCTAAGGAGCAGCCATCATTCCTCTCTCACCTGCCCTGTTTACTCTCTGTGTGTCAACTTGGAGCTGTGTGTGTGTGTGTGTGTGTGTCTGTGTGTGTGTGTGTGTGTGTGTGTGTGTGTGTGTGTGTGTGTGTGTGTGTGTGTGTGTGTGTGTGTGTGTGTGTGTGTGTGTGTGTAAAAGGATATTTTAGGCTTCAACAACGTCATTTATGAATGCAGACATCTTTCCGCTGTTGCATTTGTGTCTGGGGGCGTGTTTGTAATTGTCAGAGTGTGCAAATCTCCAAAGGTGACCCCTGCATATATTGTGATGGACAGACACACAGTGTTTTTTTGGGGGGTGAGGGGTGTTTTTGTGTGCCTGTGGGGGCTGCTGGAGAATGTATGGACTGCAGCTCTGGTGGGTGTCTAGACAGGCGTTTCCTTCCCTTCACCCTGCTCTACTCTACTTCTTCTTGCATACGCTGCTTCACAGCATAGAGGGAAAACAAGAGAAATGCCTGTGAGTCCTGGTGCTGATTGGGAAGATTAATTAGCTCCTGGGACACATACACAGTAGTGGTATCCCCCTGTTTGTCCTAGTAAACCAAGCCAAAATAGGAGAAGAGATGAAATAACCAGAAATATGAGGTACAGGTTTGAGTGAATCTGTGAATGGAACTCATATTTTTACAATTTAAAAGTGAGTTTTGTTTAGCTGATTTAAAACAAGTCTTCATTGTCAAATTTTCTCTATAATTAGGTACAAAATAAATGGAGGGTTACTTAAGAACGGTTCCATCAGTCTTGTCAGTGTAAATCAGAAAAAGTTTTTTCCACGAAACTCTGGAGTCCCATCAGTTTTGTCATGAAATTGTGGCTTTTGCGGTTTTTTTTTCTCCCTTTGGTTTTCTCGATTGCTATTGTTATGAATTCAACTTTGACTTTGGTGGTTCGTCTCATTTCCAGATCAGATCTGAAAATCTGCTCACTGTGCGGTCATGAAATGACTCACAACAACCAAAATCTATAATATCAGTGTTTGCTCCTTGGGAGCGTCTCTTATTTTATTTTTTTCTTATTTCCATTCTTACAAGTGATTTGTCTCAGATTAGTCTAATGCATATGTTTCCCAGTGCACTCAAGAGATAGTTTTAGACTCATTTAATCTGTCTGACCACAATATTTTCAACACATTCTGCTTTAAATTAAGTATTAGATTAATGTTGCTGCGATAAACAGGGAGGTTTTGTCATTTAATTTTTCTTTTGTATCAAAAATTACTTTTGCCGTGTTTATGTGACTGAGCTCAAGTTTTTTAAGAAACTTCAGGATTCCTTTTTGGGCTTGGGGTTCCCAAATAGACAAGAATCTATCTGAAGGTTGTGCCTAAGCTTACAACGATTTCTCTTATTCTTGTGCATGTAGCAACTTGCTCCTAACTCTTCAAATGCTCAGTGACAACGAGGGCTTCCCTACCAGTCAAACTATTTTAACTCCTCATCACTGAGATGCTCAGGTTAGCATCCCAGTTCTTTTCCAGTCACAGGGACACAGCAGGTGTAATTGGACCTTTCGACACATTTTTATTTTTTCATGCTTTGGCTGCTCCGAGAGGAAACAATTTTCACTCATGTAAATTCATCACTTTGTCTTTTTGGCACACTGGTTGCATTAGATTTTTTTGTCCCCAGAGGTCATTGCGTACTTTAAAAGAACTTTTAACCATCCCTTTACACACTGAGTATTTCTTTTTTGTTCTTGAAAGATATTGCACATGGCTTGCTTGCCGTGTAGTCAAAACCCGCCCCTCCTCCTGTCTCAAGTTTTCCCCTCTGGCCAGCAGAATTCTGCTCTGAGCCTTTTGTCTCATCATTTTGTTGGACTGGACTCACATCCCCCTCTTCCTTCCTTTCTTCCTTCCTTCCTCTTCTTCGCTTCCTTGCTCGTGTATCTTTCCTACCTGGCTTCTCACCTCCTCTCTTCTTTTGGCTTCTCCTCCTCTTTCTCAACCTTTCACCTCCCCGTCAACATCCCCTCCCTGAACTTTACTCTCCTGCTGCCCAGCTTTCCCTCCCTTTCCTCCCCTCCTCCTAGCCTCCTCTTCCTCCGGCGGTTTTTACAGCCCCCAGGAGAAGAAGTCCATTGTGGTTCAGCTCAGTGTCGATAGTGTCAACTACTTCATCTCTGTCACATTTGCACATATGCATGAACATGCTGCATGCATGTATTCAAACGTTGTATAAAATGCTATTTTTTAGAGCAAAACATTAATTTTAAGACTTTCCCCATTTGACTTGAATGACCGCCTTTCTCATTTACTAACCACGCATGAAGTAGAAAAGCAAAGTATTTGTGGATCAGAGTGTGGAAAAGTGTTACGTATATATAACAATGTGAACATTATATATCGAGGATTGTCTTTCTAAATGAATCCAGAGGAGTCACTTTCACATGGGAGCCTCGCAGGGTGTTGTCTGGGAAAAGCAGAAATACTCTCTGGCCTCCAGATCTCAAGGGAGTCATAGAAGTGGGAAGACATATGTACAACCTGCTGCTCAAACCCACACCTCAACCCCTCACATCCCATATCCAGCCTCATTCATAACGTCTCATATAGTCATCTCTGCCATGATGACGCACACACACTCAAATGACCTCAGGATGAAAAAAAAAATCACGAGCGACTAAACAATCAAAGGCTAAAGCTTCATTCATCATTAACGGCAACACAAAACACTTGAGGTCACTCCAGTGCAGGTACGGGCATCAAAACAAAAACACAGGAAGTCATTTGTTGATTTCTTTTGTTAGCTCTTTTAGGTTTAGTCTTTGCTTTTTATGGTTAAGTGGACTTTCTTGTGTCACAGACGTGAGCGTAGAAAAAAACACAGGTAGAATGATAAAATGAATGACACTGAAGTGAAGTGGTATAGTCGGTACAGTAAGATGACATGTTACACTGAATCCAAGAACATAATGAGGTATCTCATGGTGGGTCCGATGATATTCCAATCACAAAGATTCTGTTTGTTGCAGAGGACCTTTGGTGAACATCAGATGCATATGATTGCTTTATTACTTAATTTTACAGGTATTTGAAAGATTTTTTTATGTAACTGATTTGTCATTTCATCCATTTTTAAAGCAAAAATTTTCAGAATTCTACTTTCTCAAATATTTTATACATATATATACTGTATATATATATACACACACACAAAACATTTCTTAGTATTCTGTGAAAATATCTGGCTACAGGACAAAATAATCAATTGCACAAACATTTATATTCATTTAGAAATATCTAACCATTAATTAAAAGTACTATAATCATAAAATATCTTTCATCTCAAAGGAATGAAGAAAAAGGCTTCAGTGTTTTGTGCAAAAATATAAATAAGTTCATTAAAAGAAGCTTTGACACTTCAGGAGATGGAAAAAGCACCTACTGTTGATCGTGCCTTTAAAGGTATCAGTAGCTGAGCATTGATGCTAAAATACCAGTGAATATACAGTCATTTTCAGGCAGCCCTGAACTCGCTGTTCTTTTCCTGTACACGTATGTTCATATGCAGCTTGACAGTTCCAGGCAGCTCCAAACAGTGAATGCATATTGTTTGTACGTAGCCCGGCGCTCATGGGGGATTTGAGGTTTCCTCTTTTTTATTCCCTCATTGTCCTGCTACTGTATCCTCAACATTGTCTCAGTGAGAGATTTACTGTCACTGAGCTGCTAGACCAGCTGACCTGCTGCTAAAAAGGTGTCAGCGAGTGAAAGGCGTCATTCTCATTAGCCCCTCTTGACAGATTAATGGAATATAAGGTGGCAAATTCAGTGTGGCGCAGAGCCATGTATCTGCTCAAAAGACTGACCTATGATCTACAGTACTGCATATTAGCCCCATGTCTGGTGTTGGACATCTGTGTAAAAATGTTACCCCCGTTCTTATTTTCTGTCACAGAATAAATATCATTTAAGCCTCTTCTATGTTTTTTTCCCCTGTATTTTCCTCCCTCCAGGTATCACCTGGTGAAGTTATTGGAGAAGTTTGGGAATGTGAAACAGTTTGACTTCCTGTTCCATAAGTCGGGGCCTTTGGAGGGCCAACCGAGGGGCTACTGCTTCGTCAACTTCAACACCAGGGAGGTACGTGCAAGACGAAGGTCATATCTGTGTTCATTTTGTAAACCGATCAAACAACCACAACTGTTACATTTTGAAATTGTTGTTGTTGTTTTTTTCCAATAACGTGATACATGTGTGTCATTTTAATAATTTCTTACGAACAAATATTACAACAAATTTAGTTTGCAAAAGATCATTCGAAGGTGATGACATTAACAAATGCCAGTTGAAATGTTATTTCCTCGTGCCCTCGTCTATTCAAATATACTTTTTAAAGTAGTCCCTTGATTAAGTGTAACTATACTTCCCATGTTACTGCTTCACGTGCTTAGGACCTGATTGTGTGTCTTGCTGAAGTGGACTGAATCCCTCTCAGCTTCACAGCTCCACAGCGGTATTTGTTTTGGATTGCGCCTGAGGGATGGTGATAAGCATCTGCTTTCACAGCTAGCCCTATCTGTGTGATATGAAGCCGTCCAAAAGGATTATACATAGGAAGTGTGTGTTTATCTTGCACACCCACACACATTCTCAGAGAAAAACTACTTCATTAATATAATTTAGCACCAAAGGCGCTTACTCATTTGATCCACAGGACTGCATTTTGCCACATTGCCTCTCAAACACACAGCAGACACACACACACACACACACACACACACACACGTCATTAATGGTCTGTAGGCAGAGCAGCACATCGCTGTCTATTACTGGGAAGGCTAATTATTTAATGACTCGGGTGCAGTCAACAACACAGATTTTTAATCAAAACTGTCAAAAATCTTGCCTTCTGTGTTTGTGTGTCTGCAGGAGGCAGAGAGGGCTATCCAGTGTCTAAATGGGAAACTAGCTTTGTCCAAAAAGCTTGTTGTGCGCTGGGCGCATGCACAGGTGAGGGTAAGTGTCAAATTCAGTCTAAATCTTTATTAAAAATGGAACGCTCCATGATGCCTCACTGGGATAAGACACGCTTCTTTGCAATGGCGATTGCTGCTCTGGTTTGTGGTCTCCCTCCAAAGGCTGACAAACTAAATATACAACGGTCTTGTGAAAATTGCGTCATTAACCTTAAGAGATTTAAAAATAAAAAAAACAGTCCAGGAACCTGTGTGCTGTAGATAAGTACAAGGCAGAAAAGCAACCAAAATGATATAAACCTCCAACTGACTGATGCATCGGTTGATTTTCATTTTGCTTCACTTTTGTGTTACTGCTGCAGGAATCACAGAACAGTGGGGTCCCAGCATAACCTATGCCTGTCTCTTAACAATAGACAGCCTACTGGCAAGGGGTGAAGGGATATCCTGTATAGAGACGAATCACGCCCTACGCGTAAACACGCACACACACACACACACAAACACACACACAAAAACGAATAGTGGCAGGAGGTCAAGGTCAATTCAACTGCCTTTAAGGCAACCGTAGGATGAGTCTGATCACTTCTTGTAACTATACGCAGATGTTGGTGTTTATATTAAAAACTAAAATTATAAATCTTTAAATTGCAAATGTTCAGTTAATGCCAGTCTTTTTCAAGGGGCAAATAATGTTGACCTACATTCCGCATCATCTGCACGCCTTGTGGAATTAGTTTGCCGACTGTCTGGGAGAAAGTTTTCCTGTGTGCTGGTTGTTGTTTTTATCCACTGGGTGAGGAAGCAAGAGAAGTAAAACATGGGATTACATGTTTAGTTTTTAAAGGAAGACCGTTGCAGTTTGGGCTCATTTTAAATTGTTCAGGTCAGATTTGACATGTTTGATGCGATGATGCCAGCAGGTGTGAGAAAAGCTGCTCCACAGGAAGTAGTATCTTTAACCCATCCTGCAGTCCAACTGATTTCTGCAGACCAGCCTCTCCAGCCAGGATTGATCCCAGCTGGAAAAAAATTGATTGCCAGATGCAGAATTTTATCCCATCATGCTGGTTATGAATGCAGCACCTAAAACTTCCCTTGGTTGTGGTTTCTAACACCAAATATTTGTTTTTGAATATCAGGACAAGATGACAATTTGTGTGTGCGTGCGTGCGTGTGTGACTTGACATTTTCAACATTTATTCAATGAACTGCAGAATCATTTTGCATAATCAACACACATATAGCTGAGTAACATGTTACACATACGACACTTTGATAAAAGAAAAACCTGCTCCCACCATTCCGGTGACTGGATTAACTCCAAATCCTTAAACCTACAAAATATTAACCACATTTCTTTATTAAACTGTTTGAGTCTTAATTTATTCCTGTTTAATGTTAGATTGTTGTTAAAGATGTGTGTCTAAACAGCCAGATGTACTTCTACTCTATTGTCCCATAAAGTAACGTTTTGGATTGCCTACAGATTAAGGCTCTGCGTGGATCTATATGCATTCCAGCTCCAGGCCTTTAGGAATAGGTGGAAGGGAAGGGTCCTGGCTTGTGGACTGATCATTGTTTTAGACCTATTCTTGGCTATACATGGAATGTATTCCTTTCCACCCTATGTAATATTATATGTGCTGCTTTGTACATGTATATAACTTGATAACTTCAGTGCTTCTTGCACAAACTGATCGCTCATTTCCCTGCAAAAATGCTGCTGCAACACAAAGCTCTTCCATTCCTTGCATCCATCATGTTTGTGACTGTGTCGTTTTTGTCCTCTTTTTTTTTTTTTCTCCATAGGTCTCAAGAGTTCTGTGTTGGGGTGGTGGAGATATATGGAAGGTGGTTTTGAAAAGAATGAGTGCTGACATTGGTTGTTGCTCCAGCTACACTTTTGCGTGCCTTTAGGGTGTGATTATGAGATGTACACACTTCCCTGTTTGGTTACTGTCTGTTTGATCAGACACAAACAAAATCAATACTCTGGTTTAATAATGTTGATGCTTGTGGGAGGAAGCAGGGGCATGCTCTCTGGAGGACTGCTGTCAGTGTTTATCAGGAGCCCTGATGATGTCAGAAAGTCTGCCTGACAGGATTGTTGTTTAAATTCTCGTCTTCCTCTTCTTGTTATGTGATCTTGTTCAAACTAAAATGTCTTTATATGCAGGTGTGATTTTTTTCCCCCAAATGCACTGAGGTTATGTCACCATTTGTTCCTTTAGAGAGTGTTATCTTCATTTTGACACAAACCTGGGTTGAGAGAAACACAAGTGATCCACTGAGCTCATTTTTTTGTTTTTAGCAGCAAAGAAAATCCCTATTTTACCTTTCAATGAACAGTTTTTAGACATGATTCTGGCTCTGAGTTGTAGTTCATTTAACACCTTTCACATATTTGGACACCAGGCCCTAAAACAGACTTTTATCTTTATTGTGAGTGTTGTATTGTGCCATTATCCTATTGTCTCTTCCCTGTACAAGTGTTTTCTTGCTTCAATTTTTTACCCCTTTATCTCTCTCCATCTGTTCGTCCATTCATGTTTCCATCACCTGTTTGTTCCCCGTCTGTTTGTCTCGGCCATGGGTCTTTTCAGAGGTTCGAAGGGTTCCGGAATGAAAAGACGATGCCTTCCAGCCTGGAACCGTCAAGCAGCGGCTCCAAAGAAGAGGGATCAGTTACTAACAATCACCTCAGGTTGGTATCAAACTCGTGCAAGGTAATCATTTGCTGTTAATCAGTCATTTCTGTGGACTGTGTGGCAGCATGGCCAGCAAATTATAAGGTTTTGTTTGGTCCATAGTGGGCCTCCAGTTGTAAGTACTGGCCTACCGTATAGTCAAAATATGTCAGCTATCCTGATTGTCCAGTGGTCAAACGAGCTCTTCTCCGACACTTACGGCATTAAAATTTGAATTTGTCGTGTCCAAAACCAACAACTCAACATTCACAGCTACCGACATTGCCCAGGTCTTCTGAGCTAAGAAAGTAAGCAGGGTTCCGACGTCTCTCTTGGGTTCTAGGGTTTCATTTTTCACAACTAGTTTTGTCGTCCGTAGTGTATGAGGCCTACAAGTGTGTTCTTATATAGGACAGCCTCACTACCTACTTTCAGAAGAGGTTGGAAGCATGATGGCACTTAAGTTAACACATTAACGGGTTTTGTATTCAGTATGTTAGATGGCAGCTTTGTGATGATAAAATATTTATTTTCAGGAAAAAAATTATTTAAAAAAATCTCAGGAAACTTTTATGGATCCATGACATCATAGGATTCTGGGTGTGGATGTGATTTACCTGTTTCCAAGCGCTACTTGAACAGATCCTTGAATAGATCCTGCATTTAACTCCGATTGCATTCAGACACTGCCGTTGGAGAGCTCGTGGGCTTGTTTATCTCACAACATACAACTTTGTGAGAACTACATGACTAACACTTGGGTTGGAGAGCAATGTTTGTGGAAGTGTTGAAGTTGTCTGCATCCGTCTAGTGGATGCACATTTAGTACGCTGGGGACATGGAGCACTGTTATGTTGGTAAAAGGCCTCTCGTGCTTACAGTAGCCTCTCACGGAGGCGGTCTAGTGCATGTTCCAGCTCAGTTATCATGATTCTTCTGTGGAAAGACACCGCACTTTGAGTCTGTAAACTTAAAAAAAACGTTCTCTGTACACAAGAGAGGAAATATAAACTCTCCATCTCCCCTTCTCCGTCTGCATTTTGGATCGTTCTTACACTCTTCTCAGTCTCCGTTCTCCTCACCTGCACTGCAATCTTCCCACAAACTTCTCTCTGAGCTCCTTCAAATTCAGTTTCATCATATGAATGCAAGTTTTTCTCAATTTTTCATGTAGCTCAAAGGGTAATTTCACGGTTGCACTCGTGATTTTTTTCTTTACTCCTGCGCCTGTGCCTTGCTGTTACTAAGAGCAGTAATGCCTCCTCGTATTTTCCCCTCCATCTGCCAATCACTCTGTCACCCTTAGCTCCAATACTGGTATCTCCCACTCAGCCTTGCTAACAATATCTTCACTTTTTTCTTCCCCCTCCTCCTCCTCCTCTCCAGTACAAGTGCTAAGATCCGCGCCATCGAGGCCAAGCTCCAGATGATGGAAGAGAATCCAGATGATGACTACTCGGGCCCATCGGCCTACGTTTACAACAAACCGCCAGAGAGGAAACGCTGGGAGCCCTACTCTAAATCACAACGCAATAACCAGAGCAGGCCCTTCCGCAGGTTTAGGAGATGACCCATCCACCCACTCATTCTGGAGATCCCCACCCACACACAGACTGCACACTAGATACTATAAAGACTATACAGCTTCTGTCTGGGAATAAGTATTTTTTAAGTTGTTAAAAATATTTTGAAAACCTGAACTCTTTATAAATGCAAATTCTGGACAAATATCGTAAGTGTTTATTGTTTGTTTGTTTGTTTGTTTTTTTTCCATAGCTATTTTGGGTTACAGTCTCAGTCTTAACATGTGACCCACATCTGACTGCTGTGAAAGTTGGATCATTTATCAGTCTGCTTTCTCACTTTTGCAGAGATTTAATGCAGGCGACTGGTGTGATTGTGAATCACATGACACAGGAAAGAGAAATATTACTATTTCGTCATTCTTTCAGGTCACATTATTTAAAAATGAAATTTGAAGGGGGATTTGTTTGTTTTTTTATAGTCTTGACTGAGATTTCAATGAGGTGGAATCCACACAGATATGTAACACATGTATCGATGGAGTTCAGCCACTCAGCGGCTTATACTGTAAGTTGCAGTATTTTTGTGTGACGTATTTTACTCTACCTAATAGTTTGTCATTTTCCCCTGGATCCAATTTTTTACACGCCCTCAGTATCTTTTTACTGACTTCTTTTAAGTTGTTTAGAATATCGGTATTTTCTCTGAAACAGTCTCTTTATTTTGATTTTTCAATTAAAGGCAATTCAATATCAAATCTGCTGTGTGTGTGTGTGTGTGTGTGTGTGTGTGTGTGTGTGTGTGTGTGTGTGTGTGTGTGTGTGTGTGTGTGTGTGTGTGTGTGTGTGTGTGTGTGTGTGTGTGTGTGTGTGTGTGTGTGTGTGTGTGTATTCTCCACATTGTTCTTTAAGTACGGGTTGCTTTCAGGATTTGTCACAAGACTCCATGCCTGCCGCTCTAGTCCTTGCGGTTTTGCTGATAATATATAGTATTGTAAGAAATTTGGCAAAACATCTGCATTTTAGTAATGGGTTATTCAAAGAACTACTCACAAGAATTAAATCCACAGTTATCCACTACCATTATTATCTTCACTGTTATGCTTATAGTAAAAAAAAACATTCATCTGACCATAACAGCTATTCATAATATGCCAATTATCACCAAGTTTTCTTTAATAGTATGGCTATCATAGCATTTGGCATGTTGAGGGCTGCCCATACTAATTCCTATGCAGTCTAACAAACTTCAATTTTGTTATTTTTAGAACTTTTTTAAATTTATGTAATTTATTTGAAAACATACATTTTGTGTATTCCATATTGTCCATGGAACAGGTGTGAAATGTTAGGTTATTAAAGGGGAGGAAGGAGGAGCAGAGTGAAATTTAGTCTGAATTTGATTGCCTGATGAATAAATTTACCAGCCAAAGGTCTTTCGGAGCTTCAACGTTTATAAGAGTTCACCAGAGTGTTTTGCTCAGGTCGTGTAGCAGCAGGGGTGCAGAGATGTAATTACACAAGATGCAATGAAAGAGCGTCTTTTTCTACGCATCAAATTATTCAAATCCAACATCGTGACACATAACTTTAAAAAAAAAAGAAATATTTTGTGAAATCGCTTCATTTTTTCTACTTAAAATACCTGTTTTATCTTTTTACGATAAAATACCTATTAAAAATCTGTTTTAACTTGAGTAAATGTTGACTTTTACTCTAAAATAATGAACCCCCTTCCTTTTTAAAAAAAAAGATTTTATTTAGATGAGGTCTTTTCTACAACAGATTAATACATTTACAGATAATTGTGTGGTCCTTGTTTCATTGACACGTCAATCTAAATCACTGTGTGGGCTTTTATCCTGTAATTTGTAGGCTTCCCGTTCGTCAAAACCCTCCTTGAGTTATTTCTAAGGACTTCATTTATTATTTTTGAGCTTCTCTACTGTTTACATATACAAATAACTGTTTGGATTATATTATAAACCAGTTGTTTAAAAAAAACCCAGAATTACAAAAAATACAACCATTAATTAATATCTAATTATTTTAATCTGTATACACTTCATTGCACTTCTTCTTATCTAAAAATTCCAAATATGTATTTGTCAACCATACATTCAGTATGTGTTCTTAATTTTAGATATCACATGTAAATGTTAAACAATTTTTTAATTCCCGTAAAAACGAAGATCTAACGTTAAAAAGAAGCCTCATTTCATCATAGTAAAGGTCATTAATATGTCTAGAATATGTGTAATAATACACTGAACATTTGAATTCATTAAATTATGCTTTATAACATGGAATTCACATAAACGCTTTACGGTACTGTTATTTTTTCCGTTTCTCTTAAATTCCTTTAGGCTGAAATACAAACTACATATTAATCAGAACGCTATATAAAAAGGTATATTTATATGTTGTTAATCACTGCGTTGGAGATGTGCGTCAAAATGTTGTTGTATATTTTTGGCAGCAAATAAATAGTAATTATATAAATAACTATAATTTACTTTGGGTAGTTTTTTTTTTTTTTGTCTGGCAGCCGATAGAAATGTCTCCGATACCCAAGATGCAGTTTGAATAAGTTTCTGTCATAACAGTTTCAAAGTGTGTCCACCCTTCTCACGCATATGAAACTCTTTCTTCACCCTCCCCCTTCTTTAACTATAAGGCAGGCCAGAGAGCCGCACCAACTTTCACTGCAGCTCCACACAGACACTGCTTCTGCTTGTTGCGCTCACGTCGACTTTGCAGCCTTGTAGTCTCCCCGTACCTGTGAAGCCTTGGAGTAAAAGCTGCCAACACCTCAATTCGATTCGCTTCCTGTAAATATACTCCTTCCCAAAAAGTGGAGAGGGGGAACACGGAGAAAGGAAGAATTCTTTCTGATCTAAATAAGGCTTTCTGCGGAGCGGCAAGCGGCTTCTCGCCCCTGCAACAGCTTCGTTATTGTGTCTGATCGTCATGACCGGCAGTGTTTTAGGAAAAGAAGATATTTCGCGTTAAAAAACAACAACAACAACAACCTACAATCTGCGCCATTTACACCCGAGTCTATGCATGGCACGGATGATACAAGTTCTGACGCCCATCGCCGAATCTTCTCCTGATCGCACGCACAGACTTTGGAGACACTGAAACACGCTGTGAGACTCCAGGAGTTCATGTATTGGAAAAATGAAGTTTTGTCCCCTCTTTCAGAGGGAAATAAGATTCTATCCGAAGGAATTCCCACGAAGCAGGTAATAACAAATGGGAATGGATTCGTTTTTTTTTTTTTTTTAAATTTTGTGCGTAATAGATGTTGAAACCGGAGAGGCACCCACGCATGCATTGTTTGGGCCTCGGGTTATTTATTTTCCTTCGAATGTGATGACAAAAATCTCATTAATTCTATATTATATGTGATTGAAGTGATAACCATCAGAACGAAATCCTTTCATTTCTCAAAAAAAAATAAAAAAATCAATCAATTCATGAACGTTCAGCGGATCTGTGTCCACTAGGGTAAAAAAACAAACAAAAAAAACAAAAACAAAAACACGCCTTTGTAGCCCACAGCATCGAGTGTGACATTTGTTTTGTCTCTCTGTGATGTCACAAGAATCTCTTCTCGTGCGTTGAGATCAACTGCACGCGCCAGCCGCCGTGAAGAGGCACGCGCCTCCCTGTTATGAATAGCTTGATTTGCGGTCCGCGAGCCTCTCGAGCGCTGCCAACTCGCCTGAGAAGAATTGGATTTTAATTACAGCCATTAAAAATCAAATTTGCAATTCTTTGGGTGACCCGTTGCCTTTTTCTGATTGACAGTTGAAATTGACACTCTGGGTCGCTCTTATCCATCGCGTTTCAAGCTATTTGTAATTACAGGTAGTTTCTCTCTCCCCCCCCCCCCCATCCACCCCCTTCACTCTCATGTCCTGGATTGCGAAGAAAATCCTATTCTGAGAGGCATGGGTTAAGGGGAAGGGAAAAATCAATCCAAATTGAAATAGCTTGATTAAAATGTGCCTTTTGTTGCGTGCCCCCCCACCCCCACCCCCTCTCTTTTGAACCGCTTTAACCAGGTTTTATTGTCAGGACGACTTTATATAGGAGTAGTTTGTAAGGAGTTGGGGTGCAAATGTCTCCAGAGGATTTTGTCAGCTGAGGATTAGACCGGCGATGAAGAAGAGTGATGAAGACTAGTGGTTTACTGAACGTTGTCTTATAGGTGATCTCTAGTGAACATCTGAGTACACCGGGAGCCTCGCGCTGCAGTGTGGACTCGAAACGCGCGCCAATGGTGAGCTTTATTCCCCGTTTGTGTTCTGATCATTGTGTCTTGATCATTCAACGCTTCTACGCTGCGCGTAAAGCTGATCGCTGATCGCTCCACCCCGTGCGCACCGAACGCACGCAGACAGGAGCCATGCACGTATAGGCTTATATGTGTATGTATGAATGTATTACGCACATTATAGAATACTTCATTGAAAATGGCGACAACCGCAGACTGGAACAGCGCGGATGAGGATGATTCTGTGTGTTACTGAGCTCTGCTGATGCCCTCTTCTAGTCACACTCGGACGGAGAATCCCAGCGGTCCAACATGGAGCGGGAGGACACTCGCTCGTCACCCAGCACGCCATCCACTCCCTCCGTGTGTTCACCGACCTCCACCACCAGCTCGGTGCCGTCCACTGGGAAGAACATGTGCGCCAGCTGCGGTCAGGAGATCCTGGACAGATACTTGCTGAAGGTGAGATGAAATCGATGAAACCAGATTGAGTGGCTGCATAGAAAAATATCATCTCGTTTATTCGTTAAGACCGTTCGCTTTTTCCTAGACCAGGTCATAAAAAAGCGGTTGCTCTGGTGCTGTTTTGCTTTGGATTTGTGTTCTGCGTGTATTTTTCTATATTTATCCCCTCCGTGGATTAAACAGAAGGCCTTAGGGCGTCTGAAGTATTTCATTAGACTCTGGGAAAAAAAAAAAAAGAACAAATACAAAAAACAACAACATAGACTGAACATTGGGGTAAATATTAGTCATAATAATCTGCGTATAAATAAACACAGCCCTTATAAACAGATACATCCTACTTTACAATACATTTATATAAACCATTGCACGATTTAATTTAGATGGAATCGATCTTTTCTCTATCGTAACACTAACAGGACAAGAATAAAACCGCGATTTTTTTTTTTTGGAGAGGACACACACGCACACGCACGCATGCACGCGCACGCACACACACACACACACACGAAAAGAATGTTTTTGTTTTAAAACGTCAGTGCGCCTTGTCGCGTGCGGTCGCGTGTTTCACGCAAATAATTCTCTGCTTGGCATAAATGTGTGTTTAAATGTGTGTTTAAATGTGTGTTTGAATGTGTGTTTAAATGTGTGTGTGAATGTGTGTTTGAATGTGTGTTTGTCAGGAAGCGTGAAGGTCATTCGTCTGATATCAGTTTTTATCTCAGAGATGAGAACGGAAGGGGATTGTTTGGACTGGAACTACTGGAATAGTTATTCTACTCAGATCTGTAGTTTTTAGACAGAAAGTCTACAATATTTTTATTTTAAATGAAGACAGAAATTATTTTTTGACCAGCTTGCTATTAAAACCACAGGCTTTTTTTTTTTTTTTTTTAAAATTTTGTGAGCTACTCTAATATAAAGATGATAGATCTCGGCAACTGCAATAAAGAGATAAACACACAGAAAATTACATCAATTTTTGAAAATAAATTGTCTTGTTTAAAACATTAATTAGCTATTTTCTCTATAGATTTTGTAAATGAATGTTTACAGACCAAACTAAATGAACCACTCCGGGTTTCTACTCATTAATAATTTGATAACTTGGGTGAAATTGATATTTTAAAAATTACAGGTGAATGATTTAGAAGCAATTCATCGATCAGAGTAAATGTTTTGAACTTACGAATTAATTACGTAATTTAAAGAGCGTTGACTAGACATTTGTGTGAGTTTAGACAGACTAACTTTTTAACGGTTTCTCAGGCCTGTACCAGACACACTTCATGATGAACGTCCTGCTTTAAATAACCACGTTATTTTATTTTTTAGCATAATACTGCTGTCTGAAAATCGTCAAACTAATTAAATTTATTGCATCAGTTACTGCGGGAGGTTTGATGTCGTTTTATACGACTGAAAAATCTGTTCTTAGGGGTGTTTACTTCCCAATATCCCAATAATCTGAACTGGAACCTTAACATTTGATTCGATATTTCCCAAAGATCTACAGGGCTACAAAATATTTAACTATACGCACAATATTTCAATTTATTACTTTGTAGCTTTATTTGATAATTAAAATGACTCAATTTCGGGAATAGTAAACTATCTGATAAGAATAGAATATATGTGTGTGCTATAGGAAAACATGATGTAGATGATCTGTTTAACTCCATATCGATAATGAAATTATAACGGAAATGTATTATATGCTTTGATATAGAAGCTCCTTATTAAACACCACTATAGAAGAGTTGTGGAAAATCATTGTGTTGTTAATTAAATCATATGGCTCTAACGTAAAAAATAATTATGATAAAGATTACCTTAATATAATAACGTCTGCTGATCGCTGATCAATTACATCTGGAGGAATAATCGATACTGTAACAGCCGTGTCCCCCCCACCCCCCAGTGATTTATCACCAGTGCTTTGACGGGGACGTCGTGTGTTTGCAGGTGAACAACCTGATCTGGCACGTGCGCTGTCTGGAGTGTTCCGTCTGCAGGACGTCGTTACGTCAGCACAGCAGCTGTTACATCAAGAACAAGGAGATCTTCTGTAAAATGGATTATTTCAGGTAGGGTAAGTTTATGGCCGTGTTTCCAAAAACATAAAGTCCACTCTGCAAGCATAGATCCCCCACCCCCCCACTTCTCTATCTCCTTCACCAACACGCACGCACACACACACACACACACACACACACACACTTCCTTTGAGATATGCGGGTTACTTGATGTCTTCTTGAAAGACCTTTTCACGAACCCTCAAGCTCTGTAACAAAATAAAAGTCTTCAGCCACACCGCTGAAAGAGCCACCAGTTTGTTATGGCTATCCAGAACACACGATTTACAGCAGCCACTGAAGGAAATAAAATAATATCCAGTGTCTCCTCGAATATATTTTATAAAATCACATGCGTAATCTTGTAAAGCCGAAAGGACCACGTTGCAGTTTTTTGGATGGTAGAATGTACCGGTTATATGGAGGATGTCTGGGATCACATTTTACCAAAGTGACTCGTTCGAAACGGCGCTGGAATATTCTGGTGATTCATTTGACGTGAATTATATCAGACCAGAGGGGAATTAACCAGTTTTTATTTTACCACTAAACGATTTCTGCGCGCTATATAAACTCAAACCCCGTGACCACACACAAATACTCGGGCGCGTACACGCAAAATCACGCGCGTACACGCGCACGTAGAATTTAATCTTTTTGAAGATACAGCATTTTATCAGTGGTGGCTGTTCTGTATAACAACCGTATGTGTAAACTTAAATTGATTCATATGAAGTGAATGGACACAAGTTCACGTTTGTACACGTCAGTTTGTGTGTGTGTGTGTGTGTGTGTGTGTGTGTGTGTGTGTGTGTGTGTGTGTGTGTGTGTGTGTGTGTGTGTGTGTGTGTGTGTGTGTGTGTGCGCGCTTGTCTGCTCCGACCCACGAGTGAGCTTCGGTGTTAGTTTGATCGAAACCTGACACCAAGCCACCGCGCTGAGGTTTATAATCACCAGCAATTAGTCGATCCCCACAGCAGACCCTCAGGCCTCCAGACCAGCAATTAGACTTCCCCCTAGTGCCTGGTCAGCAACTTGTGATCCGAACGTGACTCCTCTCCAAACTAAACAGACCCACCGCCGCACACACACACACACACACACACACACACACACACACACACACACACACACACACACACACACACACACACACACACACACACACACACACACACACACACACACACACACACACACACACACACACACACACACATGAATGTGAAACATTAACATCCACCTATTAAAACCAATGCCTTTCACACGTTGCCTCTTTGCAGCTCCTTGACTCACACTTGCTCTTTGACTCAGCCTACACACATACATAAACATACACTAAGATGTCCGTTTATTTAAGTATGTCGAGAAGTTGTCAATCATTTTGATGATGTTTTCCACAAAACAGTGATTTTGGCTTCATCACAATAAGTTTTCCACTTATTAACCTCTATAAAGTTCGCCTCTCTTGCCCTCAACCAGAACCAGGAGTAGATAAAGTGGATTAACAATCTGACAGAGAATTAGGGAACTGTCCCTGGACCACTTGTGTCCTTATAGGAATTCTATCCTCTGATTATATGAAATTCAGGGATGTTTTACAGTAATCCTATCGTTTTGATCTCGAAAAGCATGATAAAAATGAGGCTAGTATAAAAACAACAACAACAACAACAACTATGCTGCTCACAAACTAGCTGGAGCCACAGCTAACCTCAATTTAACCTTTTTTCTTCCCACTCTGTATCTGTTAGGTGAAACTGACACATACATTTCAAATACAATTTTATATAAATAAAGCAGTGCAAATAGTAGTGGAGAAAAATAAATGTGATAGTGTTTGGCTAAATCTAATAAACCAATACAATCTGCATGGCCTAATATCCTATCTCTCATATCCCATTTAAACTCCCAAGGCTGTGTAGGAATACAGATCTCTGCATGTATAACCATGTTTCTGGTGCTTTTTTAAAATATTCTTTTTGAGTTTGATGATTGGGACAGTTTATGTTTCACAGATATATGCTTTATGAAAAGAAACACCTTCACAATGACCACAAATGGTCTGTTTTGGTCAGTTTCATCCTTAGGATTAAATATTAGATTGATAACTGTATAACTTCTGTATAGAATGACTTCAAAATTAGTAGCAAAGTGCTGATAGATACATTTTGATATTCTGGATATGTTGAATATCGCTGATGGAATTATTAGCCATTATGCAAACTGCATGTATTCAGCCAAGTATGGCTGCAATTTCTGGGCAAAATTCCTAATTGGCATAAGAATATTTGTAGTTTTGTTGAAATATTCTTAAAATTCACTCTGAAAAGTGAAAAAAAATTTTTTAGAAACTCTTAACAGTGGTGCTTTGCTGCAGGGCTGGGGCCTGCACAAAGGTTACCTCTGTAAATATAAACTGTAATCTGGGTTTAGGCCAGATTTAAACTAGGCTAAACACCACTGTGAGTCCAGATCCTTTGGGCTGGTTTCAAACCTCTGGAGATATTTCCTCATCTGTGTCAGGCTCTCATCTGGCTTTGGACTGACAGCTACTTTAATGGGGCGTAATAGCAGGAAATCAGAGTGGGTTTCCCTCCATACGCGTGTGTGCGCGTGTGTGATTGTGTGATGTGTATGTGTGTGTGTGTTTGGCGGAAGGAAAGTGGCTAGTTTATGTCGACATCGGGGTGCAGGACAGAGCTCATGCTGTGCTTCTTAAACCTATGTCAAGCCTCAAGGGCTTGCACATAAACACCATCGTGCGCACATACACACACACATACGCACACACATACGCACACACTTACGCACACACTTACGCACACACACACACACACACACACACACACACACACACACACACATACAAATGCAAACCATTTCTTTATCAGGCTCCTGCCATGACCCCCTCGCCTCTCTGAACCCCACTCATAGAAACATCATACTCATTTTTGAGCTGCAGGCCACACAGGAAGTTGCATTGCTGCACTAATCAGGGGCACCCTGGGATTCTAACAGTGTAACCAGAATCCATGGTTGCAGGGAGTTTTGTGTGTGAGGTGTGTGCACATGCGTAGGTGTACATGCCTCTGTATATGTGTGTGTGCCTAATAATAATTATTCACCGATCCACCTCTGATTAGCAGATTAGGTCCCCATATAGCAACAAGTACGAGTAAATTGCAGAAGGATTTGAGTTTTATGAAGAACTGAATTAATCAAAATTATAATAAGAAATCTGTCACACAATAAGAAAACGGTCTGCTCATCAAGGAAATAGAAAAATAATTTCAAGAGAAACTGCAGCCTGTATGAGCTGAGAATGATAATGTAATGATAAATGTGTTAAAAGAAGTTGTCTGTTAAGTATGTTATCCTGTCTTAGACTGTCTTTCAAAGGCTTAACATGAACCTCACGTCTCAAGACCACAAAGTCAAGCTGGAAATCTCTTAGGGCAAATTTAATAGCGATTAAAGTATTCTTATAGCACATCAGAAATAATCCAAAAAACATGTACCTCCTCAAGCCCCTCTTTCAGCAGCAGGTGAAATAAGGTTAAAAAGAAAAGAAAAGCATGGTTTAGATGAAAGATAGAGAGTCTGGGGTAAAAGAGACTTATGTGGTGGAGCATTTTTCTTCTTGTGAGTGATATAGGAGGCTGTGAGAACCGACAACAAACTAAAATAAACGCCAGGTTTTTGGTACAAAGACAAAACAAGATACAAAAAAGGAAGAGGGCAGAAGGAGGGAGACGGACGCAAAGGAGGAGGGCTTTACGAAAGGGGATGATTTGCAGCTTTTCTGGGTTCTGTCTCGTAGCATGAAACTGACAAGCTGTCATGCTAGATTAGCTGCAGTGTTCCACAATGTTTTCCTCTTTACTGTAGAAAAAGCTTGGTATTCCCCATTCCCATCTAAAATGATGCCATACGCTCAGCGCAGCATAAGCCCTGGAGTCGATTTGTCTCCGGAATGGCTTTATTGAGTTTTAAGGGTTTTTTTGGTCAAGTTGCAAATATCACTGACAACCTAAGCCCCTTGTAAGTGCCATGCCAGTTGATTTTATTTCAAGGTAATCAAAAAGACTGTTTCCCCAGTGGATTTACTGCGGTAATGCTGAAATGACTTGAATGTTATGCCAGGTAAAATGTCCATGCTCAGTTTTTTTTATTAGGATGTTGATGCATTAATTAAATACTCTGTGCATGTTGTGTTATGATGATTATAAACAACTGAAAAAGGCAGCAACCAGACGAATGGCAGAGATCCTCAGACAGGAGGCGTTTAAAAATGAACTTTAAATATTCTCCATCACTACACGTTACTTGTGGCCGACTGACTTCATATACATGAGTAGGGGTATGAGGCCATGAGATGCCAGGGCTATAGTATGCTTTCATCCCAGATAGAGTGGACTTGATTGCACTGATGGGCTGCCAAACCCACTCACTTGGCAACCCTTGTGCTCTCCTTCCCCTGCTCTCTCTCTCTCTCCCTCGCTCTCTCTCTCTCCCTCTGTCTCCCTCCCTCTCTCGCTCCCTCTTTCTCAGCCATGATGCTCTCTGCTATTTCCCTCAGCCACTTACTTCCTCTCTCCATGTCTGTTCTTTTCATCCTGCCCTCACCAACTCTTGCCGCCTTTGTACCTTTCAACCATCGACCAGTCTTTGAATTTGTCTCTTCTTTGTGATACTTTGCTTGAATTAATTTTAAAAAAAAAAATTTCCTTTGTCTTTTGAAATAAGATTGGTTAAATTATAGGGAGCAATAGCACTGTTTGAAATGAAGAGTCTGCCATTTGCTTGTAACATCTGGTCAGCGCCTCTTCTAGAGAACATAAATACGGAAACATTTTTAATTTGAGCTGAAGCAATGTTGCTGTGATTCCTCCTCCCCACAGTTTTAGCGTCGAAGGATTTCACTGCTTTCAAATCCTGCCTGCTTCACCAGAATTGGCAGCTGCTCACCTCAACAATGACTCTTAACCTAATCATAACCTTCACAAACCTAAATCATTTTATACCCATTAAACCCACAATGTGCTATTTAAAGAACAGGCTCAATCTTTTCTGATTCTAATGTCCAGCAGGAGATTTGTATAATATTTCATTTGTATAAAGCTTTTTTTTTTTCAATTTTAACCATACCAGCTGCTCAGCTAAAGGATATTGCTGCTGATAGCGTGTATTTCTATTTTTTTAAAACAAAATCCTAAAAGTCTGGAATATATAGCCAATACCCGATATAGATCAGTTGTCTCAATAAACAGTTCTTAAATTTATAAAAACAGCACAACTTAATTTGAGACATTTCGCACTGCTCTGTTGCTGTACACTCACTAAAAGACCAAATATGTGTCAATCCACAGCTGAAAATAGTACCTCTTCAAAAATGTCCCAGAAATATTCATTTTTTTGTGTCCCATTCAGAAACACTCACATCCTTAGTTTGAGATTTGTCTCTGCCTTCCTTTGTATTTGGCTCATTCTGTCTTCAGTCACAGTCAAATATTTCTAATTTTGACAGAATGTTTGTTGTTCCTGTTTTGAGTTCAGAAGGACATTGTGGAAGCGCTTGCCAACTCTTAACTCTCTATGCTTGTGACTTTCGGTGCATTTATCTTTCATCGTCTCCTTCTGTGCCCCTGAGCCCCCAAACGCTACCCACCCATTGTGAACAGTAAATCAGGTGGTTTAAGTTTATAGACCGCCTGACCTCACTGTTGTTATCGGTTACAGCGTAGTGATCTAGAATGATGTCATCCGAGTCTTTTTTACATCCTACATCGTGTAAGACCACTCCAGTTTACATGTCTGTTGGTGTGTTCCCTGGTGTATGTGTGTGTGTGTGCGTGTGTGTGACTGAGCCAGTGTACATGTCAGGACCTTCATACATCAGCCAGGAAATTGCAGGTGTTGGTTTGTTTGCATTCAAGGCTCAGCTTGCAGCAGCAGCAGAACTCTTCTGAAGGCCATATCCTTCTCCAGAGTATATTCCACAAACTCTTTGACTTCTGCCAAAACCTAAAGTTTAAAAACACGTATCTTCTCTCATTCTCTCTTAAAGTATCCTTAGCTGAAAGAGTGTCTGTTTGCGTTTAATTTTATAGCTGTAATGCCTATGGAGCCCAAGACGAGGTTTAAAATGCAACTTTCTCTGCTGCAATATTGCTTTTACTTCATCTTTATCTCACTAATGCCTCACTTCTCCTGCCCCTCTGTCTCTGTTTTCTTTTTCTGTCTCTCACAGTAGGTTTGGTACTAAGTGTGCCCGCTGTGGGCGGCAGATCTATGCCAGCGACTGGGTACGTCGTGCCAGGGGAAATGCATACCACTTAGCATGTTTTGCCTGCTACTCATGTAAAAGGCAGTTATCCACGGGAGAGGAGTTTGGCTTGGTGGAGGAGAAGGTTCTGTGCAGGATTCACTACGACACCATGGTGGAGAACCTCAAACGAGCAGCTGAGAGTGGTGAGGAAAGATTTTGGTACATTTACTACTTTTTGGTGACTGTCCTCGCTACATAGAGTTTATCCACATTTTTATATATATATATCTTTTTGCACATGCAAAAATTATGACTGCATACACACACACACACACACACACACACACACACACACACACACACACACACACACACACACACACACACACACACACACCCTCATATTTTTTGTCACTTTTGCCAAACCTTATGTTATTTTAGCACCTTTATATTATTACAGTTTTTTTTCAGTCGCTAACAAGCGTTTGTCCAAACAGCAGTCACATTTTCAAAACTCTAAACACAATTAGCACAGCATCGGTCTTTTGTGGCCATACCATTCACACATTTCAAGTTGTTTTCACTCAATATGCAGTCACAGAACATATTTCCACAATGCTTTCATTTTCTTAACAGACAAGCTATACCTCCCAACAAAATTATGAATTGTTTTTTTTATTATTTACGAATGTTAACACACAACATCCCACAATAGCAACAACAATATTCTAAACCTTAGATACAGTATAAAAACCTCTGCTTCTGCAATGATATCACTTCAAAAACAATATATCGCAGCTGATAAACAAACAATTGAATATTTTTTTTAATTTTATATACTCAATTAATCCTGAAAGGGAAATTAGTGGCACACTCTAGTGTTAGTAATTCATATGTGCATATATTAGTGTGAAAAGGCCCTGAACACACACTCACACACACAGGGTTACGCATTTTTCCTTTTCAATAATACGCATGGAGGGGGGGGGGGGGGTAGAGTGGCGGGCAGCTCCTTTATGGTGCGCCCAAATGAGCAACTTGTAAGGGGGACAGCGCCTTGCTCAAGGGCGCTTCGGCAGTGCTCAGGAGGTGAGCTGACACCTCCCACTGTCAGGAGGGAGGTGGAGGGGGAGGGGGAATCAAACCGCCAATCTTGGAACAGTGGACGACCCGCTCTACCACTGAGTCACTGCCCCCCCTTTGACACACAGCTGATCATTACCAAGGGTGGATCCGGCGTACCAATTGGTTCTCACCCAGGTGCATCACCTTGGATGATATCAGAGATCGTAGAGATTAGAGACAGTAATTTTGTGTTTTTTTATGTAGCCCCCCGCCCCCTTTTTTTCTGGGCTTTTTGCTGTTGTTGTTATTTTTTGTTCAGAATGCTCTTGTGTGTTTCATGGCTATTTTGTTCACTGCAAGCTTTTTCTTTTCTATCATATTGTAAACAGTATTTTTACTGTACCTCCTGTAATAAACTGTAAAGGAAAAAAAATTATTTGCTCTTTACTGGAATGCTTTTGAATGTGAAAATTGCATGTGAACATAAAGTTCCCAACCAAGACATTTTGTGTACATTTTGCAGGTAAATACCATTATAACTGAGACATAAAAGTCTGTAATTTTTCAAATGTCAGTGATACCCAGTATTTTGAAACCTGGTGTACTTTGATTGACTGCATGTACCTTATGAAGTGAAAACAAGCATTATTGTTTGACACAGTAATTTAATTTTCAGTCAAATATCCAGTGTTTTGGTAAAGTGTGTGTGCAGACAAAGTGTTTATTTAACAAAATGTGTCTTTGAGAAGAAAATCAACCATTTGGTCAATCGTGCTTTCTAGGTATGAGTCTGTGTTAAGAGGTTTGAAAATGTTACTGCTGTTTGAACAAATGCTTGTTAGCGACTGAAAAAAACTGTAATAACGTGATGTATCTGACCTGCTTCTATCTGGCTCAAATACAGGAGTGATCTTGGATGTGATAAACTGTAATTTTTAAGAATATTCATCTGTTATCTCTTACTTTTTAATTTATTTATTTTTTCCAGGCAATGGAATCACGTTAGAAGGAGCGGTTCCAACAGAACAAGATAGTCAACCCAAACCAGCTAAAAGGGCACGGACGTCCTTCACCGCAGAGCAGCTACAGGTCAGACATGCAGCTGTTGAGTTTCAAATATGACACATGTTTCTCAATTCGAACATTAAAACTAGTATATATTCATTTTGGTAATGAACTGATTTCTGCAACAAATTATTTTTGGCTAATGTTTGGTTTCAAAATACAGATCATGCAGGCTCAGTTTGCCCAGGATAACAATCCAGATGCCCAGACGCTACAGAAGCTGGCTGATATGACAGGCCTCAGCAGGAGAGTAATACAGGTCAGTATGTCTATGAATCCAGTTTTGGCAGTAAGCATTGGAAAGAATCATACTTAAATATTCAGACAAATTTGTAATTTGTACGAACACACCTCTGAAATATATTAACACATCCCATTTTAAGGATATAGATACATGATGTCTGGTTACATTGCGTCTTCATAGGTGTGGTTTCAAAACTGCAGAGCAAGACACAAAAAGCACACGCCCCAACACAATGGGGCTCCTCCAGGTCATCCCCAGTCCAGGATACCCTCATCCCTGCCAGATGACCTGCATTACTCCCCCTTTGGTAGTCCTGAGCGGGCTCGCATGGTGGCCCTTCACGGGTACATCGACAGTGAGTTGTTTCCTTTTATGTGGGATATAGAGGCAAAAAATGTTTTACTTCACTGGCACTTCTTCAGGTAATACTTTTATTTGAAGTGTTTTTGTGTTTTGTCTGCTCTCCAGGTCATCCCTTCTCAGTGCTGACCTCTCAGAGTCTCCCTCACCAGGCCATGTCTCTGCCCCAGCTCCCCCTTAGCCGCTAGAGCTCCACCACTACGACCCTCATGACCCCTCAAACTCTGGATTGAAACCCTCCAATCTTCCACCACTGATGTCTGCAGGCCTTGCCCAGAGGTCACACAGGAGTCAGACTGGAGAAAAGACACAGCATACTGGAGTTCCCACCACATGGAAACAGAAGGAGAAATGGAAGGAAGAGGAAAACCTTAGACACATCCGTCCTTTTTTCTCTCTGAGGACAGGAATATCCCACCTGCAGACATTCTGTCAAAACTGACCCATGAAGCATATATTATGAGCAGGAACTCGCTGACTGTATTTTACACCTCCTCCTGGACCCATTTTGCTTCACGTGTACAGCATCCTCCTCTCTATTCATCCACCCTTGACTTGACGGTGGAGCAGATTTAAAAGATGGAATTGATCAAAATGCAGGATTGAAGCCTGAGAGCCGTCTGAGTACAGAAGATAAAAAATGAGGGGGAAATTTAAGAGGGAAATTTCATTGTGGCTCAAAGGCTGGGCCCACTCAGTACACCACGTTAGAGGTAAGATACCTCCCTCTTGTCTTTTGAAGCAACTATGAAGGATTCCTACATGTAAATGAAATATCTCGACTTTTGAAATGTTTCCTTTAGGAATGACATGTCAGAAAACTTGCCAGTTAAATTTTTTTTCAATTCTCTTCTGAAATAAGATTTACAGTCTGATTCTTTTTTTGTTCAACAGTGAAATAATGTGTGCCTTATCATTTTCATTGGTGCCAGAAACAGTAAGAATCGGCTGATTCAAATTGGAGGCTGTAATTCGAAACCAAACAAAGATTTGGATGTTTTTTTAAATTAATCGTACAGAACAAATTACACACATCTTAAATTGGTGAAAATCAAAAATATCTACATACAGCATTTTGACTGCATATTATGAAAAAATACCATAAAGCACAGTATATAGGACTTAGTGCTGTTACATTACAGCTGCAATACTACAAACGGAAGATTTGAAGCCACAATAGAAGAATACATTTATAAACAGAACAAAGTCTCTGAGCTCATCCTTCAGTCCCTTTGCTACAAAGCATGTCGCAACTTAAATATCTTCATATTTCCAACTCAGTGTATTATCATTAATTTATAATTTTTATGGTTGCTTGTTCAGCCTCAGTGTGTCTGACTTTCACACAAGGAGGGAAAAGGAGTGTTGGTGTATTGGTACAATATGGACAAAATGAACCAGTGGTTATACAAGTGTTTGTTTCTGTGTGTGTGTATGTGTGTGTGTGTGTGTGTGTGTGTGTGTGTGTGTGTGTGTGTGTGTGTGTGTGTGTGTGTGTGTGTGTCTGTGTGTGTGTGTGTGTGTGTGTGTGTGTGTGTGTGTGTGTGTATTGGCAGGGGTAGAGAATGTGCATCTGTATTTTCGTGCCATGGCCATTGTGTGAAGAACAGGATCCAACAAGACCTCAATGTCCTTGTATTTATTGAGACGGTAAATCCCTGTAAAGCACTTTCCCCCTCTGACATTGTTTTGTTTTTGTTAAAAAACAAGAAATGAAACAAAAAGTTTATTTGATAGACTGTGCATCATAAATGTTTTGTGTATTAAAATGCAATAAAATAGAATGTGATATTTTTGTGGTTTTTGGATCATTTTTATGGATATATTAAAAAAAGCAATAATTCACACAATAACAACGTGTGTGACAATTGGACAAAAACAAATAAAAAATGTATATATTAAGTAATAGTGGATCTTTTGTGTGTGTTTTTTTAGATTTAGAGTTATTGCTATTGTCCTACTGTCTTAATATGCTTGCAGTTTGGTACATTTCATTGTTTGGGTGCATATTTACTCACACTTTGTGGACTGCATACTCTCTCCCTCTCTCTGTGAGTGTTTTGTAAATTTTTACTTGCCATGAAGTAGGAAAGGTGCATTATGGGAAAACTGTGAAATGAACACAGCCTTCAAAAGGAAATTCTCGTTGATCAATTTTCTCGTTGATTCAATTTTTGTGAAGGGTGATTGAGGAACATCCAAACCACAACTAACACAATCTGTTAGAGACAGTTGATCATACCTTTGGTCCCAGCTGTTACTTCTAACTACCTGTGCTTTAGCAGAGGATAACTCCCTCACCTTGGAGACCAGGGATCATATCATGCTAATCTTAAACGGAGCACCAAATAATGACTAATTTCTTTTTACTGAAGTTTTAACACATATTAGACACCAAACACCAAATTATTTTAAATACTTTGAATGCTTTCAATAATTGTGCAAAAAAATCTATTTCTATATGCATAATTATAGCCCAAAATCTGTGTGGGAATAAAAAAAATGTATCGATATATTAGTATATACACATTTGAGACACACCAAAGGTGTATTTGTGGTACATAAATAGACACCAATTCTGTGTACTAAGCTCGTGTAGAACATATACATTTGGATCATGAGGCTAAAGCAAAATAAATGTTTTAAATGCAGAAACTGTATTCAACGTTTTGCCCCCGTGGACAGACATATACAGCAGCAGGCTTACATTCATCTGATTGGATTGGATGGCATCCAAATACAATACAGTGTGTTTACATAACAAACAGCTTATCTCTAAACAAAATATGATACATTTATAAGGATGAAGATTTATTTACAATCAAAACAAACGACAGTTTGGACATACATTCTACTGTCTTTAAATTTACACATACATCCGAGACCACACAATATTGAAATGGTACGGAATGTATTGCAATGCAATGCTAACATTTATTATATGTATCACAATGATTATTGAAAAGGAAAAATATCACAAGTGTAAAATGCTTTTAAATTTGTCTTACACAAAAACAAACCGAGCAAAAAAAAAAAAAAAAAGTGCTGATGAAGCACTGTACTGTATCTGCAAATGATAAAAACAGATTTATTCGAAATCATTGGATTTCTTCGTTCTCTTCGGCTCTGGTGGCAACAGATATTTCAGGATCCACGTCATCAGCTTTCCGACAAGTCCGCACAATCCACGCATGTTCGGAGTCATCTGTCGGGAAATTTTCATGTCAGGTTATTACGATTTTTTTGTTCGTATTATTCACGTTAACGGGTTTTTATAAAATTTTAACCTTAAACAATATGAACAAAATCAACAACAAAAATCAGGGCTAAAAATCTCAGATGAAAAAAAAAAAAAAAGGGCTGCAGACCAAAGATCTGTCTTCATTTGGATAAGCTAAAACGTTCGAATCAAATCTCTAATAACCAGTAACCATATAATTAAACTACGAACCATTTTGTGTGTAAGGCTGCAAAACTGTCAAGTGGCATTTAAGTCCCGGATAAATTTGTCAAATCAAGATAAACCTGACAATTAGGAGAAAATAACTTCTTAGTGCCACTTCAGACACCAATAAATAATAAGGCCGAAAATAGTCGCTATTTCTTTAAACCGTAACGACTGACAGAGGAGCTGATAATAAACCATTTTTTCATTGTTACAACTGAAACGAGTTGCTAATTGCAGGGGAAGCGCTCTTTCTCTGGAGCGCCCGCAGCTGCACGCACTTGAGCCGCTCAACCGGCCTCACCGGGCTCCACGTCGTGCGGGGCTCCATTGTGCGGGAGAGCAGGTCTGCAACTCGGGGGCTGATTGTGCGTAATTGTCGGCCACGGGCGTCGTGACTAACAGCCACTTCAAGCTTAAAAACGCACTCCTTCTCTCTTTCTGTCTCTCTTCTACCTGTTCTGGTCGGGAGGTCAATTGAACGCGTCGGACACGAAGGCAGCTGCGATTTCAGCGGCGGTCTTTGTCACGCATTTGTCAGTGGGGAAGGCAATTAGAGAAGCTTACACGTCGCTGCGTCATTACGCACATTTGATATGAACGATAAAATCATTAGGACCTTTTCATAGATGCGGTACGTCTTATAGCAGCCTTTATTACACCATTTAAGTAGCATGTAATCGATGCAGGTGGCGGTGCAGTATATTTAGGTAATTTCCTGCATCAGAGGACAGCAGGACATTTTTGTCTACCGTTTCAAAGTCAATATATTCAATTTATAAACCTATACCCAATGTCGCATTTCATAATTTCGGTAGATTTGTATGTTGTAGAACAACAACAACAACAACAACAAAAACAACAGCGAAAAAAATACTCAGGATACCACATTATTGGGCGGATTTCACTGACGACAACTGGAAATAAGAAGAATGAAGTTGTTCCTTTTATTTGATTACCTGAGAGAGAGAGAAAAAAAATCACCTTTCGAATTCGGCTTTCAAAATAAAAAAAAAGAAGAAGTTAAAAATCAACAGGAACTTCTCTAATCCATGGCCGGTATAAATATTGGAGTTTTATCCATTACCTGGAAGCGCTCATCTGTGACAAATTCCGCTCCCAGGATCACTTTGTAACGCGGTAGACACGGGTTCGATTCCCTGACGGGAAGAGTCCTTTTTTGTGTGTGTGGAAATTTTCCCACTGTGGGACTACTAATGGAATATCTCACCTTATTTTTGGAATATCAGCCATGGAAATAAAACAACAAAAACAACAACAACAATAACAAAACTAAAAGTTCTTAAGTAATAAAAGCCATCTCTTCAGAAAGTGTGACGACAACATATTGAGTATTTTTTTGAGTTATGCAGCAAAAATGAATGACAGATGGATGGATGGATGGATGGGAGGATGTGGCAGGGATAAGAAAACATTTAAAAAATCACATTAGCCTGTGTGGTTCTCTCTACAATGTATAACTGTCAGATCTGTAAGCATGTATTGTAAGAAGTAAAGTGCAACACAGAACAATCACTTTTTGGTTCACAACATCTCAACTGCAACAACCTGTGTCTGCTCCGCACACAGGAGAGAGAGCGTGTGAAAGCGATAATGGCACCTTGTTAAAGCCTGTTTATCTTAATCCTTAAAATACACTCAGAGGGAAAAGTGTTTCCTTCCAGCCTAATGGTAGCAAATTTACACACACAGGTACTTGTGAGCGCGCACAGACACACACACACACACACACACACACACACACACACACACACACACACACACACACACACACACACACACACACACACACACACACACACACACACACACACACACACACACACACTTAATTAGAGAAGCAAAAATTAGGTTCCTTGAATCCAAGGAGATGATTCTTCTGGATTTGATGGTATAATAGAAAGATATCTTATTTCCTATTTAAAGCTATGATTCTGTGACGTCACCAAGGGACAAAATCGACAGTAGGAGTTTAGTGGACTTATTCTGGGTCATGTGTGATAACATAAGCACATTTTGTGGTTTTCAATTGGAGGCACCACACTGACATCAAAATCAACGCGAAAGCTCAAATAAACACTCAAATACTTGTCATCTGTCTTCAATTCAGGACCAACGGAGAAGCCTCGGTTTCTGTATCTTGGTGACATCACAAAAAACTGCAGAGGTTTTCCCATTTCTATGTAGAAATAAAACTGATTTTTAAGATTTTGAATTCTTCTTTTCAAGTTTACAGATCCAACATGTGAATCTTGTTTTGTGGTGAATTTTGTCTCAAAAAATAGGAAAGTTTCAGGAAAAGGGAGCTTACTATTCTGTAGGGCCCTGACTGATTTTATCTGTCTGTGAAACACCTCGGCTCGGTGGGCACAAAAGGGAGGAGCTGCGGTTTGGTCACCAGAGGTGTTTTCCTTGGCAGTGGAATGTTTTCGGTGTGGGACTCTTTTTGTGTGCCGTTTCAAAGGGAAGCAGTTATTCCAGAAACAGGAAAGTGCTACAAACAATATGGCAACACATGGCCCCTGCTGGAGCAGCTGCCGCCTCCTGCACTGCTGCTGAGTGTTGTCTGCTGCCAAGACAGAATATACACAAGTGATCGTGTGTGTGTGTGTGTGTGTGTTAGTAATAACCAAACATGCTCAATCAGTTGGTGGTGGGAACGTGATTGAGCAGATGTGTATCCTTTTTAATTGCAGCTTTATTGAGCAATTCAAATGTTTTGCATTATACCTACAAAGTTAAGAAATGAACTTCATCAGCAACAACAAATTAGGTTCAATTATGTGTCTCTGGATCTTTGGGGGAAAGCAGATAAAAACAACCTTTTAGAGTTGTTTGTTGATTGTGCGATTTGTGTTTCAGATTTTGCAGTAATCATTTCATTGTGTTGTGGTCTATTGGCGTTATTTAAGCCGGGCTGGTTAACAATGACACAGTGAGGTAGGTGACAGTAAGTGGGAGCACATGTTTGCTGTAACGATCTCAGGTCAAAATCAAGTCATAATTCAAATCTTTCATTGAACATTATTTTTCTAACAAGCTGCATTTTGTGCCTTCAAACGTATATAATTTTACTTTGATTTTTTTTTTGTATTTGTATTTATCTTCTATGTATAAATTAACAAATGTATCTGATAAAAATCAGAGGTGAAAATACACTTAATTGGCAGCACTTAGGTTTAGAGCGTCCCATAACAAATAACATCCAAATCACCATCAGCAACTACTGTGCTGCTTCATACTGTATAGTGTTGTCTTATTCTTTATATATTTCCCGGTTTACCTGCCTGATGTGAGGTGTGTCTGATTGTGATTTTGTATCAAACTGAGCTTCTTACTCTGCACCTGACTGCAAGGTCAGACAATCTACCCAGAATCAATGATGAATAATGTGGCTTTCTTTGGAATATTAGCTCCAAAGGTTTTTTTCCTTTTGAAAAAAAAAAATCATTCTCAACATTAAAGGTTTGGTCGGGGAGAGAGACATGAAGAAAGTATCATAATGAATTTAGCCAACCAATCCTAAAAGACACTTTCTTGTTAAATTAACCCAAGCTGAAAAAAAAGGCATGAAGATTCAGCAGAAAATTAAATCTGTGAAAATGGTGTGGGAAGTGGTATATTTTTTTAAATCTCCCGACTGCACAAAGAAACTTCAATCCATAGATATAAAATGCACATAAAATGATGCGTGAATGTCCTTTTTTACGTAAATTTTTGTGTACCGAGGGCGGCACGGTGTTGCAGTGGGTAGCACTGTTGCCTCACAGTAAGAAGGTTGTAATCTGGGGTGTACCCCACCTTTCACCTATAGCCAACTGGGAAGACCTGTGACCTGTGATGAGCAGTAGAAAATGGATGGATGTGTGGATAAGAATCAGTGACCATTCATTAATTCATTTTCTTTCTACTTCCTCTGCTTTTCTGGGTCACGGGGGTTGCTGGAGCCTATTCCAGCAGTATTACAGGCAGGGGATGGGGAGAAGCTCCAGACATGTTGTCTGCACATTGTGGACCAGTGACAGCTGATTGGCTTCATGTGTCAGGCAGTTGTCATCTCATTGAGTTGTTTTGGTCAACTAGCAACATCTCCACCAATTCAGGGAAAAGGCTCCTGGTCCCCCCACCCCCCTCACCCCCCAAACCAGCAAATAACGAGAAAATTTCATTTAATGTTTTGTAGATCTTCTGAAATGACCAATTAGAAATGAAATCAGTATTGCTCTTTTCATTTCTACAGTCATTGCCTGTATTAGGATGATATAGATGGATAATTTCCTCCATTACATGGTGCTCTGAACATATTCCGCCATGTACAGCAGGTATATCAGCATCCCCTTCACAACAAGAAAAAAGATAAACTCCAAAATAATCTTTAACCTCTTGGGGAATATTAACAATTGTTATTAACAATCCTATTGTTTTGCTACACTGGCACTATGCCAACAAGTAATGTTTGTTTAAGTTAGCAACAGTAACTAAGGAGAACAGGACATCGCAACAGGTCCATTTTGAGCACTCAGTAAAATTTAGCCAAACAACGATGTGCAGTTCAAGGGGTTAATCACCTGCATTTTAAGCCATTTCCATATGCATTATTTTGCAACCTTTGATGGAGCTCCATCTTCACCGGCTCAGTTTGCCTTTGTCCTTCATCCACCCGTTGTGACAGCAATGCAGGGAGCTCCTTCCTCTTTCCGCACTGCAGTGAATGTCCCCCTCTGGGAGGGTGGGCCTTCTTTGTGTCCCGTCATCCTTGCACTCCTCATCCTGGACGGAAGCCATGAAGCAATAAATTGTGTCTTCACACCCACTTTGACAAATGTGCCTTCACCTCCACGGGTTGGAAAATAAATCCATACAGGATACAGGAGAATTATTCTCAAGAACGGTGTACCAAGACAAGAGAGGGAGTATACGGACACAAGCGGAGTCTGTGATGTACAGCTCAAGACATATATAGCAACATTCCCTCTACTTGCTATAACATAAACACTGCCATAAAAAGGCACACACCAATTAAATATTTCCTGTTTGACTCTGTATTTATTAAAATCAGACTAGAGCCAGAGCGTTGTTGGAAAATGTTCAGTTACTCCTCATTTTCATCTAAAAAAATATTTTCTTCTTATGCTCTTGCACTCTTCTTCTCTCTCTGTCTCTTACTTGCACCACTGATCAATACCAGACCGATAATGATGATGAACAACCCACATCAAGGCAAGAATCGTAAAACATATTTTTGAGCTGGATAGGCTCGTCGAGAACATCTGCTGAGGATGTGGATCCCGTCCCACGTTTCCTTCTGTCTCCACACATATGTAAACGCACGTGCTTGTGGAACTAATCTGCGTTATGTTGCAAGTAGCTCATTTTAATACAAATTTTCTGCCAGAAAGTAAATTTCTACCATAGGGAGTGTGAGTCATACTGAAATGTCTGCCAGGAATCCTATGTTGCCATTTGCCTGTGTTAATAAATTTAAATTAGCAGCATTCAAATTCACATAAAAAATAAAATAGAAGTTGTAAAATTAAAGGAGTCCTGCATGATTATCAAGCATCCTCATGCATCGTCTGGTAATGAATGTTTCCATAGGAATAGTGATGTAATTTTAATGCACAGCTCAAAGATTTAAAAACTATATTTTATAAGCTGCTGCCTGATTCCCCACATTGTCTAGAGATGCCGAATCACAGAAGACACGATGAGCAGAACATGTCAGAATTTGTGAATTCCTATCGGGACACCTGACAGACTGCATTCGCCTCAAATCAGGAGTTCCAAAACTGGGCGCTCGTTCAGTGGAAAAATGTGTCTTGAGTTTTCCACTTTTGACGAATAACAAAAGGAAAAAAAAAATGAAAAGATGGCAACAGCCTATGGAAGCATGCTTATCAGATGTAGCAACCTTTCTTCAGAGAATAAAGGGGTAATCCATTTAACATCACTCCAGAGTCAGTGTTATCAAATCCTTCCCATGTGACCAGGCTGTACGCTTTAGGAGGTTATAGAAAATTTGTAAAGACAAAGGGTTCTGTCTGAAACAAATTCAACATTCAACCTTTAGCTGAAACGTACTGAGGTAGACTCCTGGAGAGGTTGTTTCCTTACAAAGTTCAACTATAGACCTCAAGAAAGGCTGGAAACAGTAGCCAGTAACACTATTACTTGACTTTTTATCAAGACAGACCAACAATGATGCTTTATTACTAATTACTGATGACTACTTGAATACAAATGTAACAACCTATCTCTGGCAAAGTGCTTAAAATGCTTATGATTATTTTAAAAATGAGATTTATTTGCTCTTTTACTTAAAAATGATCTTGGCACAAAAGATAGAAAGACACTGGGATATGACTCAACAGTCAACAGTGAAAACATAAAAGTCTACAAACAAAATGTTTGAAGAAAAAGTAGCTAGAAAAGAAAGTAAAACTTTGATTATAATAAAGTTTTGTCACCGTGTCAGTTCTCCTTGCTTCGTATCTACACTTTGATGTGGTCTGCAGCAAATAAAGCCCACTAATATTCACTTTACAGATTATATACACTGCACAAAATACATCTTTGTTGGAAAGTACATAGTAGTTAGCTGCAAAGGGTTGCTTTTATGATTCACAGAAAGGGGTCATATCATTTGTGGTATCGCAACAGAATACTTTATATCTTACCTGCGTTCCTGAGGAATCTGCAAGCGTAAGATGTGACAACTCTGGTATCAGGATCATAGAAACCGTCTCCGCAGTCGTAACACCCCTCGGGAATGATGGGTTTAGGATGCCGATCAGTCATCTGAGATTCTCCTGCAGTAACCCAACAACCATTTGGTGCATTGTCTGATAATCATCCAGTAGTTTACAACTCATGCCTCAAGCTTTGTGCGGACACACATTTGGAGAAAATACAAATGATGCACACAATGATGAGTGAATTTTTACGATCACCAGAAGCTTTAAATGGTTTTTGTGTTTTGGTCGGTAGAATGTATTTGCTGTCAACGTAATGGCTTTAGATGTCATTTCTCTTATTCACACATGATCTCAATTTATTCCGACTCAGAGAAGGTTATGTGATCACCAATGTTTGTTTGCCTGTTTTTCCACAGTGTCTTGAAAAGTTGTCAACAGATTTTATTAAATTTTGTGAAGAGATGAAGATGAGGTCAACCAAGAGATGATTCAGTTTTGAGGAGGATTTTGGTTCACGCAGATTTCAGATTACTTTCTTACTTTTTAGGAAAGTATGACACATTCTGTTTTAAGAAAAAGAATATATTTGGTCAAAATAGAAGTGATACAATAAGATCTGTTTCTGGATCATACTCTGGACTTGAGAACTTGAAATTTAACAGAAGAGAGGTGATATCTATTGACAGTACCATGTCAGCGAGGTTTAGAGACAGGACATCACTACCAGTGTGTAGCTGAGATAATTCAGATTAATCAGTCAAAAGGAATCATGTATCTTTGAAAGGCTACAAGTTCTTTCTAGCTAGAAAAGAGACTCATCTACCACATTATTTAAAATTTTGTATTTTTTGATAATCAACAAACTACTCAGGATGAACACGTAATTTAAAATATTGGAATAATATTTCCAAAGAAACAAACTGACATCACTTAATTTTCAATTTAGCTTGTTCAGGTTTTAGTCACATTGGTGTTGATGAAGGTATGTTCCCACTCTGTGTTTTCATTCTAGGCAATATTTTTTCTTAATCTTTACTTAAAGGAACATTTTACATGTAAGCGACTGCATTCTGAAGATGGACAATGGGCAGTGCACTGACGCTGCTAAAGTTAAGGGTCTTACTTTATTTAGACCATATCCTACTGAGGTTACATTAGTTTCATTCAGATTTATTCATGAAAATTCAGGGAGTTGAAGCTGCAACCTTGCAGGTTTGCTTCTGTAAGCACTAAATGATGTGAGTGTCCAGGGTAGACAAGAAAACTATTACCAAATATAAATACAGGAGCAAATCAATCAATTCAAACCTGCCGGTTTGAGTCCATTGCACCTTTCACTGTGGAAACGTCTGTCGTTCCAATGGCAGTAGTCCCAGTCCTTCTCCTGGTACTGAAGGCCATCAGCAAAGGTAAAGGAACCCTGGTGAGGAATCACACTTGTGAAATCACCATTATTAATACATTAATACTTACTGTACATTAAAATGGGTTTCCTTTGTGTGTGTTACCAAAGAGCAGAAACAATGTTGCTCAAGATGATCTATAATTTCCCTGTTGACAGTTTTCTTTGTGTGTGTGTGTGTGCATGTGTGTGTGTGTTTATTTCCAGTGAAAACTGTTGAAAGTGATGCTTGATGGTAATCCTACAATATGAATCCCAGACATGGTTCCTGGAAAGATAAACTGTGTCTGAGGTCTTCAAAAATGACTTTTCAGGGCTTTAAGCACAGCAAAAAAGTTAAAATTATTGCTCATTGTTTTTGACAGAAATCATAGACGATGATACAAACCAGATTAAATCAAAACTGTCTGCGTAAAAAGGAGCAAGTGGAAAAAGCTATCTTTTTGTGTCCTTATGTGTTTCTCTTATTTTCAAGAATGACAAAACTGTACCTGGGAATGAAAAATAAATGAATGAAGACTAAACATTCTTGTAAGTAATTATATTAACGTTAAGAATTTCTCTCATAAACATATATATATAAATACACTATATATTTACAGTATATATACTGTATATTTATGTATATCATATATAATAGTAATTTGTGAAATAAAAGAGAAAGAGAATAAATGATGAGAGGCGAGCCACATTAAAGGGGAGCACTTGAAATGTTAACTGCTGTGATGTCAGTGACAGATTTAGTAACTTGTGACAACATGGGGCAGACAGGAAAAGCATGCACTCTATCAATGAGCTGCATCCTGAACAATTGTAACAACTTAAATTCAATATGGATATTACAAGAACCTATGAGGTTTTTTTGTCAGACGGTAATATACACAGTTGATTTAAACATTAGATCACAAAACAGAAGGTGGGGGGGGGGGGATCCTCAACTCCCAGAATAACATTAAAGGGAGAAGCAAGAGGACCAGATATAACTTCCAGGGTTTGAATTTCTGCATTTCACTTCATTGTAGTACAGTTCAGGTCTGTTTTGAATTGAAGTGCTGTAGGGCTTTCGGTATGGCATGGAGGCAGGTGCAGGGTACTCTGGCCCCAGGTTAGTCATGGTTTAGAGCCGCTATCATTTCAAATGAATGTACTGATGATAATAATTGGAGTAGTTGCTGTTGTGGCAAAAGCCCATGAAAGGCTGCATCAGAGCAGGCGAGACCATAGCTTCATGCTGGAGGGGAAGGAGAGAAACCCAATAACGACAACAATAATGGTGAATGATTGCTAAAACAGACCAGATGTAATATCAGCTATCACCAATGTAAAACATCTATGCAGATGCTTGCATTCTGACATGCATACACACACACACACACACACACACACACACACACACACACACACACACACACACACACACACACACACACACACACACACACACACACACACACAGTCCTCACCTGTTTTGCTCTGCCGTTTTCCCAGGTTGCCTCATATTTACTGCCGTTTGGAAAGAGCAGTGCTCCTTTGCCGTGAAACATCCCATTTTTCGTTTCTCCCACATACCTGGTGTCTGTGGGAAAGGTGTACTCCCCGTCTCCATGCATCCTGAGGAAGAGAGGAGGCGGTCACACTCGCTAACCTTTGCTCACATCGGTTACCATCTTCAGTCAACTCTGTGTTTTTACTCACAGTATTTGGTTAGATTATCGTGACTTGTTTCTGAAGCAAAGGTTTACTAACCTGCCATTTTTTGTATCTCCACTGTAACTGCTTCCGACAAACTCCATTATATCCTTAAATTTTATTCACGAGATGAAATGTCACGCAAACTGTAGACTTCATGGAGACTGAGGGCAAGACTGTGGGGGTAGTTACCATGACAACAGAGAAAACCAGGGTGAAAGACTTGACCTTAGATTGTTCACAAATAAAGAAGGTTTAGTATCTCTTCTTTTTATATACATCAATTTAAGGGCTTGAAGTCAAACAAGACCAAATAAATACAACGTCCATAACGTAAACACGTTTCGTTAAAAAATTTTTTTAAAGTGCGCGTGCGCAAAAGGTTCCTGGTTTGGTGACGCTCTCGTTACGTCATCAGATCGCGCCTCTCAGCTGTCTACTGAGTTTAGCTGCTCAAACTGACCTTCTCCGTAGCCTCGGCGATCGTCCTGGAGCCGGACGAGGACCTTGACTTGTTTTCAGTGGATGTATGTAATTTGCTGTAGTGTGTAGTGTCTGTACATGGCCATGCCCACCTTAGAGGTTCCCACGCTGCAGGAGCTTAGCGTGAATGAAGTGAGTAGCGTGTATTTTTTTTTTAGCTTGAATGAAAATGGTGGTAAAACTGAACATGCTAATTAGCTAGCCAAGGTTAGCTGTGCAGTTCAAGATGTTCTCGCTAGCATTTAAATTTATGAAACAAGCTTTAGCTTTTCTCAAAGTGGTTAACGTCATTAAAAAAAAAAACATCTTGAGTTTTAAATGATCTACTAGAAGTTATTGTTTTGTACTTAAATATGTTGCTATATTTATGACACCCAGTATCACAACATTGTCTTAAAGTCACGTTATATGAGTCGGAACAGGCAGGACAACATTTTTAACGTTTCATTCCCCCTTCAATTCTATTTTATGGGGACAGAAACCCTATAATGACTGACCCAGCACACGTTTCCGGCCGGTTATTAGTCTGAACTTGTCCTTGGAGACAGCTAGTGTCTTTTTGACATAAAAAACACTCAACAATCCACAGTGTTGACAAAAAACGATATGAGCACCGAAACTTGTATGCGGAAATTGCATAATGGATTAATCCCTATCCACTGTTATGGCTATTATCTAAATAAGAAGAAAGTAACAGTTTTAGTAATATAAGTTATTGTAAAGTTATTGTAAAGGTAAAGTTCCTTAAGAAACCATTGCAAACTGTGGACCTTGTAATACATTTGATGTTCAGGTCTGTTACGTACTGTATATACATACATACATACATACATACATACATACATAATACATACATAATACATATATATACACATACATACATATGTATACATATGTATGTATACGTATAGATAATTTTAATTGAAATTCCCTCAATTAGCAGCACAAATTTAATATAATACATTATTTGTCTCTTAAATTGGGCAACAAATATCCACAAGTACCTCCATGAAAATATTTCTCCACTTTTTTATGAACACGAACTTAAATGGTGTTTAATAGAATTCAGTCTCTTACAATATGGGAGCAAAGATAGTGAAAAATAAGTAAAGAGTGAAATAAAGGAATGGCACACACTTATTCCCTGCAGAACACTATGCTACAAATCACTCTGTATATTACATATCTTCCATTTCTTAGGGGAGTATTGAGGAGTATGAACTGTTTAGGATATATGGAGATATTTCCCAACGTTCAGAATCACCTTAAAGTCATTGTTGCATGAACAAGGAAAAAAATAACACTTACAGAAAAATCAAAATATTCAAAAGCATAACTCCTTGTTGCAGTGAATGCGTGCAGTTTGTATAGTAAGTTAAGCAATGATGACTCTGTAGAGTCACCTGAAATGTGTTTCTATGACAAGTGCTATAAAATGAAAACTATCAAAAGGCACAAGAATCATGTTGATTAGACAATTATCCAAATATTAGATTGTACAGGTTGCCTTTAAAAATGGTATCCTATTGTGTTACACTTAATAGTAATCCACTGATCTGCACTATTTTCCCTGCATCTACCTCTGTCCAGGTAAATGTGTCATCTGCTGTGCTGAAGGCTGGTGCCCACCACTATGGCGCACAGTGCGATAAACCCAACAAGGAGTTCATGCTCTGCCGCTGGGAGGAGAAGGATCCCCGAAAATGTTTAGAAGAAGGGAGAAAAGTCAATGAGTGTGCCCTTAACTTTTTCAGGTACCCCTCATTTCAGGGTTTTGCTATTTTTAGTGCTAAAATACTCCTGGTATGCAAAGGTATTTGTGATGTATTGCTGATTTTTTTCTATTAGGTTTTTTCTTAATTGAAAGTTGTTGCACAAAACATTAAGTAATCCAACATTGCAGTAATGATGAGTACACTAGAAACTAGTGATTGAGTTGAATCTACTGTATATGTTTTTGGAGATGAAAACCACTGTGGTGACATCTGCAAAATCGAACAGTGTGCTTGTATTTCGAGAGTGATCGAAGATGTGGCTGAATTCTGGAGCCAACTGAGGAGTGCAGAATTGGATAGTCTTGGTTAAACTATGGTCAACAGATATTTGTGGTTTGTATTTATTTTTCATCTGGTGGCCTGTTCCGTGTACCGAAATTTGTCCAGCTAATAACATTTCCATTCAGTTTGCTTTGGGTAGAAGCGGCATGTTAAAAATTTACCATTTCAAATTTTGATTGAATGGTATCAGACAAGAAGTTTAATATGTTTGGGGCTCAATTTGGAATGGAATGGAACAACAAAGTTATACAGAAGAGGAGTGATAATTTCATATAATTTGATGTCTGTCTACAATATTTGTTCCATCGTCTTGGTAAAAATTATGCATGTAGCATCCTTAGTTTACCAAAGTGTGCTCTAAAGGAGAGAATGTTGAGTGATAAATGTGCAAATGAAGGCATTATAATTAAGTTGTCTTGCAGGGTAGGGTTATGAGTACTGTGAAGGTGTGATGATAAAATGCATCTTCTTGTACTTTTTCCAGCACATTTACAGTGGATATTTACTCGTGATATTTTTGTATAATTTTAGTCAATATTTAAGTAAATCTATATAAATTATTTTCACTTTCTATTTTTTATTTCCGAACAATGTAGCAGCTTGTTGTTTTCTCATTTTGGCATTCTCAATAAATTCCTAACATTAAAGTAAATCACAAATCTTATAAACTACAATCTAACAGGGATCGCTGTTATTGTCATACTTCATTTCCTTAATACTGCTACTTTTAATGAAAGGTTTGTTAAAATATGAATAAACATCTGAGGTTTGTCACTCTTAACCACTGCGTCTGTGTTAACTGAAGGTTTTTGACCACTTTTCTGTTAAGCTACTCTGCCCATGCAGTAACTAAGGTGCTTCTGTGTGTGGGAGTGCATCAGACAGCTTGCATTTCTGTTCCTCTAAAAACAGATGACCTCTAATTGTGAAGCAGAAACAAACAACTGACACTCTGACCCTGAAGTTAAACTGAGGGTAACTGTGAAAGAGAATTCTGTGTAATTGTTATAATGAGGAAAGACTTGAGAAAAACAGTAATTGCACTGGAGACCTGGTTTGATGCTGAGGTACTTCTGGCAAGTGCTCAACTCCTTTATAAGCATGTGATCCACACCACCAATTCAAACAGTCCCTTATATGGAAACATCATAAATAATTTGACTTGTTGGAACTGGAAATTCATAAATCACAATTTATTTAAGGTCTCGGCAGGATTGGAGTTTTTTGATTCCATGCAGGTCAAGACACATGGCTTGATCAAAAATTTTATTTAGAAAATCCTATAGTATGTGGGTATAATTTTTACGTGTTTGCTTTGTTTCCTGTTTTTGGGTTCAGTGGTTTTCTGGATTATTTATGCCCTCTTCTAAATTTCATTCTGACTAAAAGATCTATTTTCACTGTTCTTTTACAGGCAAATCAAAGGAACCTGTGCTGATTCCTTCACTGAGTACTGGACCTGCCTGGATTATTCGGCCTTAGCAGAACTGCGATGTTGTCGTAAGCAGCAGCAGGCCTTCGACAACTGCGTCCTTGATAAGCTGGGATGGAAGAGACCTGAACTGGGAGACCTGTCTAAGGTGAGATTTGTGCAGGATTGGCTTCAGTCACAGCTTGATTGTTGGGCTCTTTGCTATGTGCACAATTGTAAGGCAAGTGAATATTTAGACTATATCATAATGTTTTATATCAAGGTGTGCATAATTTTTAGGCAGGTTTTTTTCCTCTCACAAAATGGGCCAAAAAAAGGCATTTTATGTACTGAAAATGCTGAGATACTGGTCTTTGTTCACAGAACCATCAAATATGTTGTTGCAAATAGTCAAAATGGTCACAAGAAAGATGTTGAGTAAAAAAGATGCAAATTCAGAGCCAAAAATCTGAGAAGAATAAAATGTGACACTTCCATGAACCGGTTATCCTCAACTGCTGTCACATTCAAGAACTATAATCTACCTGGAGTGTCCAAAAGTACAAGGTGTTCAGTGCTCAGAGGCTTGGCCAAGGTGAGGAAGGCTGACACCCGCCCACTATCAAACAAGACACACAAGTTGAAAAGTAAAGATTGTGTCACCAAATATCCACAGACAGATTTTTTAACATTTACACAGACTGAACAGGTGAGTGACTTTTGATGGAGCAGATGGACGGGTGGGTGGATCGGAGCTCCATTTTTGACGCAGATTCCAACAAGGTGGAACCTTGGGAATTCAGAATAAATACTATGGATTGTCTGAAAATGATCTTACCTTCAAATCGCTTTCAAAATCATTCGGGGTGAAGTGCTCGTGGCAGATTCTTGGGTCATTCTGGTTCCACATACTCCTTAAACAAATTCAATATGCATTTGTTGTATGAACAGAGTTTTATACGTATATAATTAACAAATTCTCGTGTTCATGTTCTTTTGTAGGTGACCAAAGTGTCGACTTCAAGGCCCATTCCAGAGAACCCCTATCATTCTAAGCCACGTCCTGAGCCCACTCCAGTCCCGGAGGGCCCACTGGAGCCTTCCAAATATGGCAGCAGGTTTTTCTTCTGGAGATGGTGAGGCTGCTCCAGGAAGTCTGTCACCTGTCCACAAACTGCTAGAATATTTGTGACCATTGACACAAGGGGTTAAATTTGTCAAGTTCAGACACAAATGTCAAGGAATGACTTGGCTTTATTCGTGTAGGTTGTGAGGGTTAGTTTTAGAAAGGGCTCATGTCCCATCCTCTTCATCCGCTGGACCTCCAGCATCCTCAAACTTTGGAGAACATAATCTTTAAATGTTTGAACAAGGTAAATGTAATCAGTAAAAAATTACAACATGCTATTATTATTGTTGTCAAATAATAAAGAGATGAAATACAGTTGTGGAGTTCCACGTCTTTATTCTTTATCATAACTCATCATTCCTGATGTAATGGTTTGGGTCAGCCTTTAGGGCAGGATTGAAACAGTCCCTTCAGTCTAAGATGTAGGTAACACCACCAAGTTTGCACATCTGTGTTTTGTCACATTGTGCAGTCAGACTGGTGGGGGGGTGGGGGGTGGGGTTGGAGGTCAAGGTTAGGGGTCACTACCTGTAGTCAGAGAGAGCTGCTTCTGCTTCCTCCTCTTTGCCCAGCTCACTTCCTGCCCCTGACCTGGACTGTAAGACACAGAAGAAACAATTTCAGTGATTCACTGTAAAGCATGTTATTGCTGCCGGCACACGTGTGCAGGCGCTCTCATGACCTTGAATGAGAAGCCAGTTCAAAGACATGCTGGCGTGTGGAACATTAGTGGACCGTGCCAATGCAAACACATGAAGTGGCGGGGCATTGTCTAAGATGAAAGCTTCCCTATATGGTGTTGAGAGACCTCTGTTGCAAATGAGTTACCTTAAAAGTGCAGATATTCCCATATTAACCTAACTATGATAGTAGTGAGTGACCATCAGGCACGTTGTCTCTAACCCCTGCCATATGTTTGACTTTTGGGACTCCCAGTAATACATGATTTGACAGCTTTCTCATACTCAAAAGCTGAACTTATGAGCCGTGGCCCTGGGGTGTTTGGATATGTTCTAAAATCCCCCATCTTATTTCAGTGCATGAAAAAACAAGGACTTGACTTAAAAGGGAGGTCAACAGCTGTCCACTGGTCCAAAGTGATTTTGTTTAAATGTGTAAAAATACACTAAGCATTTTTCATTGTTTTCCATTCCAGATGAAGCAATGATACAGAATAATTAATGATTCCTATATTTTTCCCACGAGTTTCATTTTATGCTACATATTGGAGGCTTCATGCAGATGTTAAAAGTAAACATTTGCTCAGAATAAACATGGTTTACTACACGTCAGACTTGCACGTCTGATTTTATAACATGTCACTGGTGAGTGTTGCAGAAATCCCCTCTCAAGGTGTGGTCTGGATGTGCAGGAAACGCCTGAGGAACCCTTTTCTGACCTGGATAGTGGGACAAAGGGAGGGGGGAAGAAGGGATGTGAAGAGGAAAGGAGGTGTAGATTGAGAAAAAAACATGGAGAGAGACAGGAGTTAAGAAAATATAGTAGGGGAAGAAGGTCATTGATGGAGAGGAATAAGTGAGAGGAGCTGGAGTTTGATGGACGTATGGAGGGAAAAAAGAAAAACGGATCCAGTCAGGGCAAGGTGGAGAGTGATTTGAGAGTAGACAGAGAGGGGGGCATGTAAGTTGTTTGGTGGCTGGCGGCGAGGCCCCGGGGCTCGTGGCAGACCTCTCTCCATGCGACCTGCAAGAAACAGGGGGTCATCTTTTGACACGGGAAAAGGGCTCTGGCACAGGAAAGAAATACAATACAGGGCTTTCACAAAGCTCACCTCTGCTTGACGCGCTAAAATACTAAAGCAGTCTGGAGAGTTCAAAACGCGACCGTCAGAATTCACACTGTTCACGATCAAGTCTGAGGTAATAAAGCGGCGATCTTCAGCAGCTACAGCTGCTGCTTTTACTTCACAAGCGCAAAAAGTATGAGTACAATAAAAGCTTCTATTTAATTGTCAAGAGAGCAACGAGCAATACATATTTGAGATACAAAAATATTAAGCGTTATAAAATGCATTTAAAAATAAAAAATAAGAATAAACAAATATTTATTACACTAGACATGACTAATGGTTTTTATCCATTAATTAATTTGTGATTGAGACTAAGGGTTGAGTTTAATGAGTTTAAATAAATTATACAGAATATGCTCATTAATGTTCCGTTTTCCACTCTATTTTACAAATGCATTACCTTTGTGTTAATACTAGAGAGGTCTTTTCTTACATCCCTGCCATCAACAGCCCCCCCCCCACCATGGGGGTGCACTTAGTTTGACAAACTCTGAAAGGTAGGTGCATTTGATTTGTTTATGTTGGTGCATCTTTCTTGCCATAGTCCCTCTGTGATCTCTTGAATGTGTGTGTGTTGTTGAGTGCTGCTTTCATGTGTCCTCTCACCCTCTCATGCTGCACAGGCTAGCTTTGAAAAGCCATGCAGGTTGCTCTGTGTACAGAACACACACACAAACACACAGAGGGGACACAAGTACCACCACTCATGGAGATTAATAATTGGAGAGCTTCAGAAACAGACACGTGTGCACATGTGCTCACGCCTGCAGCAGATGTTGTTGTTTTTAATCTTTGTGTTCATTTATACAAAATAGAACATCAGCAGAAAAGGTTCAGGTGGATCTGCTGAGTTTTCTTCTGCAAACTTCAACCTTACTCCACTCACAATGTGATGATGTGCATCCGGGCTTTGTTTATTCATAATGTGGGGGGTGTGTGTGTGTAAACAAACCTGGAAGACAAGCCTCACATCTTTGGATGGTAAATCTCACTGGATGCCGTTGATTTATTTGCACATCATTAGTATATATCTTTATTTTGGACTAATTCTCTTAAAGCTTGCCTGCTGGAAACAGAGTTGATGAGGGCGCTGACAATGAGCCGAAACAGCGAAGTCGCTCACACACATTGAAACCTGGGCCCTCAGAGTTTAAATCTGCATGGTGACAGAGTGATGACCGTGACTTATGTTTTGCATTCCAGCCAGATACGCTCCACAGCCGCTCTTTCATGCAAGTTTTGCCAAACGCCTCTGAATGCCACTCTTAAGATAACATTTAGCAAATCTCAAAGTTTCGTGCAAGGTGTTAGTTTGTCAAAAACAAGACAGAGCACGACTAGTATTGCTTCACACCATGTCACACAGAGGGATGAGAAAAACAAGCAAAATTCACACACATATTTCCACATATATCAACACATGTCTTCGTTTCTTTTTTCAAAATCAGGTTTAGAGTAGTATTTGAAAATGATTTTACTGTTCTTTCAAAATTAAGCGATTATTGGAAAGCTGTGTTTATTCTACATGTTTGAAGCAAAAATCTCTAGGCCCTTCTTTTCCCTGCCTGTTTATTCTGGGCTATCTTAGCAAATGGATTAATGCGAAGTACGTGATGAAATGAAACGTCTAAATGACAGCTCAGGCTGTTGTCACGCAGCTTAACACTCCATAAGTTGTGGACTGGGAGGCAGGGGGTGCGCTGCAGGTGTGTGTTTGTGTGTGTGTGTGTGTGTGTGTGTGTGTGTGTGTTTGCGCATGTCTGTGTACACGTGTTGAATGTGGACACATGATGAAAATAAAGCACTTGCGGCCTTAAATGTTTGTATGTTTGTTCATTTCTACATGTATGTGTGAGTAGGGTTTGTATGTGTGTGTGTGTGTGTGTGTGTGTGTGTGTGTGTGTGTGTGTGTCTTAATGTGTGCATATGTGGCGCTGTAACTCCTTCTGGGCTGGCCTATGTTTATCTTGGCCTGTTCCCAGACCTTCATCATTTCTCTGCTGATAGCTCCATTCCTCCATCCCTTTGTCCCTCCGGCTATTTACAAGTCTACCGCAGACTGCCTTTCCCTATGTGCCAACATTAAATCCTTCTCTTCTCTTCTCTTCTCTTCTCTTCTCTTCTCTTCTCTTCTCTTCTCTTCTCTTCTCTTCTCTTCTCTTCTCTTCTCTCCTCTCCTCTCCTCTCCTCTCCTCTCCTCTCCTCTCCTCTCCTCTCCTCTCCTCTCCTCTCTGGTGGAGGCAGATACTGTATGTAGATAATTTGAAGTATATTTCCATAGATGAGCTGGTAAGGTGGTAGGACTGGACAGGAGAGTGACGTAATGTGTTTATGATCCATAACCAAAAAATGTAAATAGTGGTTGGTAGCAGTTAGCCTCTAACTCATAAAAGAGCAACAAATCAGGTAATAATCAATCAATCAATCAATCAATCAATCAATCAATCAATCAATCAATCAATCAATCAAACAATCAACCTTTATTTAGATAGCGCTTCATCACATTAGCAACTCTGAGACCCATCACCATGTTAGTGGGAAGGTAAATGATGTCTAATTCATCACATTGTAAGCTGATGCTGCTGTGGTGCGTAAAAGCATCTTTATTATAATGCACTTGTTACACAACTATTCTTTTGTCCAGTGAAGGGAAGGATCTTCACTGTGGAACACACCTCTGAAATGAGCAACAAAACATTTTTTTAAAGATGGATCAAGTCCAACTTCGTATGTCCAGTTTAGATACAGCAGTAAGTAAAAGAACAACTGACATAAAGTTCACCTTTTTTAAATTCACAAATTACAGTCGGGGAAATGTTTCTTATTGCAGTAGCTGCGATATAGACTTTTTCGAGCTCTCATTCAAAAGTGATTCGACATACAAGTCAGTGGTCCCTGACCTTTGGATTGCATAGGTGTAGATTGTTGCATAGCTCTTGATTTTCTTCTATATGTTTTCAATCCTTCCATGTCCTTCACTCCGTCATGTCCTGTTCTGGATGCTTTTCGTGCCAAGCTGTCTCTGAAGAGTCCAAGTTTCAGCTCTGAGGTTGTCAGTGGTGCTAAAGGGTGGAGGAGACCTGCGGTGTGTCGACGCGCTGCGTTATGAATGTTGGTTGGATCGTCGCTCCTCGTCAACAAAGATCAACACTGTCTTTGAATACAATGTCACAACTACTAACATGACCCAAACCTACCTCAGAGTCACTTTACCCTTCAAAGCTTATCTTCCTCAGAACATTACCGCATCAAAGGGACTTCTACTCAAGTGTATTTCCACACACATATACACACAGACACACACAGCGCGCTGCCCAACTGACATGCATTCACACACACACACACACACACACACACACACACACACACACACACACACACACACACACACACACACACACACACACACACACACACACACACACACACACACACACACACACACACACACACACACACACACACGAGCGTGCTGAACTCCAGCCCAGCAGTCATAATCCTGCCAGAGCTGATTTCTTCACATGCGCTGGGAATCTGATGTAGCTCTAATGCTGTTGTGCTTGTGGTTTCTACAAGGTATACTGGAGCATTCCTCCACCGTGTGCTCATCTAAACAAAGCTAGTTAAAAAGGACGCACAGGGGCTCGGGCTACACAGTTGTGGCAGGGTTCCTCTGGGTGGCTTCTATCTAACAGAGGGCTCAGATCGGTTTAGGTTTCCTACGCACGTCAAGGTAGGTTAGCTGTTCCCTGCGTCGTTCCGCTTTCAGGCCCTGGTGGGCTATCACTCACAGTCGGGCCCTCCCGTCTCCCGCTATGGAAGCTCCTTCCCCTTCCCTCCCACACCCTCCTCCCATCAGCCACCTCACCCACACTGACGCACAGGCTGTCTTCTGGCTGCCATCCGCGGTTTGCTCGTCAAGCTTTGCCCTTTTTCCTCGTCTGTGTCTCTCAGACATCCCCTCCATATGACTTTCCGCTCAGATCATGGAGCACAAGAGCAGGCTATACGGTCCTCACTTGTCATCTTAAATTTTTCTCTCCATCCTATCACATATTAAAGCGATCTCTTGTTCTCATGCTGCACTGAGCTGCATTTCACTGCCGTCATTGTTGATGCCACATTGAATCACGCTTCGTGGAAACATTTTTCCCACTCAGGCCAAATCCTAAACTTATAGTTTCAGTGTCTACAATAATATTATATTTGAAATTAATTTCATTGTCATATCTTTAGTTAAAAAATGCATTAAAAAATTGTTAAAAACAAATGTGCTGCCACTTCAACTAGTGAGAAAGAGACAATCCTCTTCTTCCATCTCACACCTCCATGCCTCAACACATAAATAATCGCACCATTTCCAGGTTTACCGAGGCAGTTAGTGTCTCACACCACACGAGCTGTGGTACAACACTGTTGGTTAATTGTGAATGCAGGCAGTTTGTGAGTCAAAACTAAAATAACTTTTTGCAGAAGAAAAATAAACTGACAGGGATTTTTCCTGAGAGGAAACCTTTAGTTTACTATATGACATGTTTCTTAATAGTGCTAAAGTGTTCAGTGTTCTTTAAATAAACAATGTGGAATTTTGCATAGTGGGGCATGAAAGAATGCAGGAGTCTCACTGCCCCTCTCACACATGTCAGCAATTTGGCTGCCTTGTGTATTTTGGATGTTGAAAAAAACAGGAACATTTCAAAGTAAACGAAAGAAGGAAAGTCTTATCCGCCTGGCAGCTGCGCTCCGGACCAAATTGCTTTCAGCTGATGCGCTGCAGCTCAAACTTGCTTGGGTAATATCAAGTGATGCATTGCAATACTGAGAAAACAACACAGACAAAAAATAAATAAAAAGAACAGAAATGCTGGAAAGTTCCAGTGCTTATTCAGGCAAAGCCCACAAAGCCCTCAACAGGCATACGTGTTCATGAACATTTTATTTTTTTGTCTTCATGTCTTCATTTTATTTTTTATGTCTTCATTTAGCCTAACATGGAGTCAAACGTTAGAGATCTGGTTGAAAAGAACTGAGAAAATTGGTCATTTACCTCACAAAAAACATTATTATCCCTGATATGATGATGATGATGATGATTATCATATGATTTATTGCATGCAGGACATTGTTTAATTACATGCTGGCATCTCCAGCTACCTTACAAACGTGGACTAAACGCCAGAGTAAACAAGCACGCAGGCAAACAAATGAAGGTACGAATCAAGCGTTATGCAACATTTGACTGTCTGTCAGCGTTCAGATCTGCTTTCACAACCATACAAAAACATTAAATCTTCCAACACATCAATAAAATCCATAAAATGCAAATATATAGACCTTTAGATATTTTCCACACACAAACAGATGAGATGAATAAAATTAGGTTTCAAATTTTTCCTTTTGCAAATTAGTGAAGATAATTGAATTTTCCATATTCTGGGAAGTGTGTGTTAGATGTGGTGGTTGAAATGCTGTATACACAGGATTTTATGTTTATGTCTTGAGGTTGTGACATTTCCTACTATGCACGCCTGTCATCAAACACATTACATTTCAAATTCTTACACACATATTTTTCACGTTGGATAAAATTATCATGAACAATTTTTCTCCTGTGTAATCAGAGGTCCAGTGCATAATTATATAAATAGTTCTGAACACCTTTCTGGAGCTGTGGGAAGCAATCATTTATATTAGCTTAAGTATGCACTGAGAGACAATATTGATTATAGATTAAATCTTTATATCACATATTCTCCACTATTTTATGAGGAATTCAAGGTAAAGTAACTCAGTAATATGTCTGTTATGCAAACACAGAAAAATATATGATGTGGATGAGCAACCTGATTATTATTATGGATGTTACACCAACTTTTTGTTTTATTCATTTCATATTCTAACCATTTCTAGACACAACTTCTGCACACACAGACAATAACCTTACAGTTGTTTTCATATTCAATCACTGTCTATTATTACAATTTTGGGAAACACTTTATTCTATGTAGCCCTATTTATCATTTATAAGCAGCACATAAATATGTAATACAAGGCAGCTTTGTCCCCCATACGTTTCCCCTTTAAGGCTCAGTTTTTATTGTAATTTATAATTGAATGTCAACCACCTTTTCTAAACAAGTCTGTAATGGAGCTTGCCTCCACAGAGGCCTGGAGCCCTCTGCTGGTAAGAGAGTCGTGGGTGCAGCTACTGAAATCAAAATAAGTATCTTAGAAAGTATAACACACACTTCATACCTACCTTTACAATTCATTTTACAAGAAACATTTCTATGTTTGTGTGTGTGTGTTTTTTTTTATTTTTTTTAAAATAAATTAAATTTAGTAGAAAGACAGACAGTGGAAAAGCAGGCAAGAAATGAGAGGAGAGAGATTAGAAATGACATAACTATTACATGGTCAGCATCCTCTACCCCAGACTAAGCAATCTTCAGTATACCGTTCAGGAAAATGCAACTTCGTTTTTATCACTGTTGTTCATTTTGTACATGAAGAAATAATTCTGCTGACATCTGCTTCATGTCAGTATTGCAGCTCTGACAAAATATTTCCCCATCAAGCATTAACACCAGCATACCCTTGACTTTTTGACTAAACGCAATACACTACTTTTTTTTTTTTTTTTAAATCTAATTTTGGAACACCAAGCAGATGAATCAGGCTGCTCTGAACACAACAGGTTCACTAGCTCTGTGTCTCCCAGACTCAAGCTCTGTTTACATTCTGCTGGCTGGGGGTTCTGGAAGTGTTTGGCTCGTCTCTGCACTCACTGGGAACGATCAGACAATTCACATTTTAAACTATTTTGATATGAGCTCTGTAGAGATTTGCAGTTTCCCTGAGAACATGACTTCCCCCGGGCTCTGGGGCCTGTCGCACCGCCAGCAGAATAAACAGAGGGAGAGGTGGGGAAGGATGGGAGAAAGAGAGCGAGAGAGAGAGAGAGAGAGAGAGAGAGAGAGAGAGAGAGAGAGAGAGAGAGAGAGAGAGAGAGAGAGAGAGAGAGTGTACAGGCGGTTTGTTTCTCAACCTTTGCAGTAAAAGCAAAAAGCATAAAAAACTAAATGAAAGAAGTTGGAAAACACCATCTGTTGCAACAATCTCATGACACAAAATAATGAATCTGGTTTAAATGATGTAGGGAAAAGGAAAAAGTCGTCATTCTGTTCTGTCTCAGGGAAATCAAAAGAAAAAATAACAGATATACCAGAAATAGAAAAGAACAAGGATCATATATGAGTGGATGTAAATGGTTGAACCTTAATTTGCTGCGGTTAAGTCAAGTGGTTTCTAGTGAGCACTTGGTTGTACATAATAAATAAGATGTAAACAGTTCATTTTCAGTTACTTTTCAGATTTGTTGAATCATTTTGATTGGTCACTTTAAAAACTTTAAATACATATTTTTTATGATGATGATCAAAGTTGAATTACATTATTATTTAAGCCACTACTGTAAGCATATAGATTTAACAATTAAGGCTATTACAAAATAAATATGGCACTATTTTTAAATCAAGACTTTGAAGATTTCTATTTCCTTCTTTTAGTGTGACTTATATCTGAGTAAAAGATGTGATCATTTCTTTTGCAACCGGTAATGATAAAACAAAACAAAACGTTATACAGGTTGTCTTCAAGATACGACCATCCAACTTTTGAACACTTGTGAATATGAACAACCGCGTGCTGCCATAGTGTAACATTAACACCCCATATGTTAAGAGTTCACTTCATGTCAAAATAACTCAGCAAGTAGACTAAGTGAACTGTTTGCTCTGACGTCATGTGGCCTTTTCAGTTTTCCTGTTGGCGTGTCATCTGCAGTGTTTCGTCCTTTTGGTCACAACTCTGTGAACTTCTGAGCAGAGACCAAAAAAGACAATGCATTCATGTGCATGCCGATGTTCATGAACATCGACTCTGCCGACAGTCTGGGTAAGGTTGAAAATTAGTGCTATCGATGAAGACTATAGGCTTCCTGTAAGAACACTGTTAATTAAAGGAGCTTGATTTGCATACTTTACAGTAGGAGTAGCAAACTGCCTGCGATAGCCTTGACAAAAGACAATCACCTGCTGTCTCAAAATGTTTTTAGATGTGGTCGTCTTCATGCATTTCTGCAATTCTGACTAAATATTTGGGGATTCTAAAAATTAACCTTCTGGCCAATCAACAGGCCCACCTTCCCCACTTGAAGTTCGAATGACCTATTAGCCAAATGTGTTTATTCAGTGTTTAGTCACTATTACCCTCAGTATGATCCCTGCTCTAAAGGGCTAATGGCTGAAAATTTCCCCCCAGACCGGCTTCATCGTAAAATAATTGATCACATGTGAGAGCAACTGGCACGCGTTTCCTCTTGTTTTCCTAAAGAGGTGATATCATGCGGTCGGGCTGCTTGCTCGTCACGGAGATAGTGTGATTGCTTCCGGTGAGAGTAAGAAAGAAAAGAAAGAGAAGAAAGAAGAGAAAGAAAAAGAGAGATGGATCAGACGGTGGCGTGGTTCTCAGTGGATTTCACGTTAAATCAAACGGTGTTATCGTTCAAAGTCTGAAACAAGGCCAAGGAAAAAACACCATTTGTTTTACATGTTCTGTTTCAAAAGCTCTTTCATTATCCGGCAGGAAATCGACCATCAGGCCGTCATTAAAACTAAACTAAGCGGCTTATTTTTTTTTTTTTTTACATCTAAAACATATCAAAGGAGATAAAATCTCAGCTGGCGAGTTTATTTTATACATTCTTTCTGAGACTTTGAATTATTTAAAGAGTAACCAGAGCAGATCTATCTTCTTTTGAAACGGCTCAGCTAAAATAAATGACTTTATATTTTCTATAGTTCAATATTTGCTATATTATTAGACAATATTATTAACCTTAAATATTAATGATAACTCGATCAAACCTGATTAAACTCTCAGTCAGCTTTTCCTTTGTGTTCTAAAGAACAAATACAGTCACACGGTCACCTTTAGAGTTTATATATACGACAGACAACGTGTGCGTGTGTGTGTGTATGTGTGTGTGTGTGTGGGGGGGTTGCGTTTACTCTCGAGTCATTGAAGTCAAGTCAACTCTCTTTCTTTTTGATGCTGTGAGTGTATTTGCAATTATTCATTTTGTGCATCCCATGTAACACTACACTAAGCTCTCAGTTTGTGTGTGTGTGTGTCTGCATGGACGTTTGTGTGTCTGTGTGTCCCTATATGTTACATTTACCTAAACTGCTGCTCTCTCTTTTTCCTGCTTCATTTTGACAAATTTGCGTTTCCAGGAAGCCTCTGAGGTCAGCGCAGCATCTGTTGCTGCTTAGGGCCAAGACGCAGTCATGAGCACTGAACACACACACACACACACACACACACACACACACACACACACACACACACACACACACACACACACACACACACACACACACACACACACACACATGCATGGTGCAGGAGCTACTTTGTGTAGGTTACTGAAGAACCGCGACCCAATCAGACATGAAGGCATGTTTAAAGTTCCCAAAGTGACTTTAAAGAGGAGTCCAGGTCTAGACCTCTGCATCTAACAGGGAGGTTAAGGGGTTGCAATTAAAGGAGAGGGATCATTATTTTTGGAGGGGGGGGGGGGGTAGAATAATTTTAACTAAGGAGCTATGGATCATTTACACAGTGATAATGCAATAAGAATTTTTGTGAGATCAGACTTCGCCAAAGATGAAAACTCCCTCGAATAAAAGCTGTATGACCTCATACTGTCATAACTTCTAAACATGTGTGCCTGAACAATAGGTGTGTATCTTTATATATCAGATTACCGATATCTCAGAGATGCAGCCAAAGACAACGGCATAGCCGGATCATTTTTCGTTTGGCCATGTCCATCTCGACAGAGCTGTCCACTACTTCAGCCCTTCACTCTCAGCTGTTTTCCTCTGTCGGTTTTCATTCGCTTCCATTCACGTCTTTTCGCCCAAAACCACATTAATGACCAAACCTGGATGATCCCATCAAAGTGTTGCCTCAGAATACCTCAGTAAAACCCTCACATACCCCAGCTATTCTGCGGTGATTGAATCAGAGGAGAAGAAGCCCACTCTGCTTTCATTTTTTTCTGGAACAGTATAGAGAAGACACTCACTAGAAGGATAAGAAAAGCCAGACATTTTCGAAGATCTGTGCGGAAAGGGCTTTTTGCTTTTGGTTTGGTCTGAAGCCACAGGAACTCTGCTTCACAGCCAGGTCCCTGAGCAGAACTAATGTAACCTCAGTGGGTTAAATGTAACCCAGACGTAGAGATTGCAGACCTCTGTCTCTGTACGAAGAGGCGTCTTGATTCCACTTAAACCTCATATTTGTTTTCTAACATTTTTGCCTTGCTGAGAAGCAAAGAATATGACGATGACGTTGATGATTTGACTTGACCAGAATGCAAATGCACTTTTATGCATTCTGCAGACGTAAATAGGAACAATACTTAATTTCTCGACAAAGTATCATTTTTGTTGGTTCATTTGTGAATTTTTGAAACCTATCACATCAATTTTCCACAAAATACATTTTGACAAGTGATTGTCAAATTGACAAGTGATTGTCAAATGCCTGAGGAAAGGAAGAGAAGTGTGCAGGTGCCCATTTTTAAGAACAAGGAAGGTGTAGAGAGTTGTAGCAACTACAGAGGAATAAAGCTGATGAGCCATAGAATTAATATATGGGAAAAAGTAGTTGAAGCTAGACTAAGGGCAGAAGCGAAGGGTCAACAGTCCAGAGCAATGGAGAGTGTAGAAAAGAGGTGAAGAAGCGTGTACAGGCAGGATGGAACGGGTGGAGGAAAGTGTCAGGTGTGATGTGTGATAGAAGAGTTTTGACTAAAATGAAAGTAAAGGTGTACAAAACTGTGGTGAGACCAGCGATGTTGTTTGGTCTAGAGACAGTGTCACTGAGGAAAAGACAGGAGACAGAGCTGGAGGTAGCAGAGATGAAGATGCTGAGGTTCTCTCTGGGAGTGACCAGGATGGATAGGATCAGGAATGAGTACATCAGAGGGACAGCACATGTTAGAGGTTTTGGAGATAAAGTCTGAGAGTCCAGACTGAGATGGTTTGGACATGTCCAGAGGAGAGATAGTGAATATATTGAATATATTGGTAGATGGATGCTGAGTTTTGAACTGCCAGGCAGGAGGCCTATAGGAAGACCAAAGAGGAGGTTTATGGATGTAATGAAAGAGGACATGAAGGTAGTTGGTGTGAGAGAAGAGGATGCAGAAGACAGGGTTAGATGGAAGAACTGATTTGCTGTGGCGAACCCTGTAGGAAAAGCCAAAAGGAAAAGCAGACATTTTGACAAGTGATTCATGGGTCAAGAGAGCTGAACAGACATGGGTTTGATTCTTCTTCCTCGTGAAGGTGTGCAGGCTGCATTGTGTCCTTCTATCTGTACGAAAAAACGACAATTAAATTCCCCATGCTCCTCTCAGTCCTATTGACACGTCCCATGAAATCGTAACAATAGATTGAGTCTTCTAGCAAGTACACGCCTAATCCATTACACCAAGACCTCCAGACTTGTTCAGAATCTATTAAAGACATATTAATCTGCCACACTGTTGAACTGTGTAACGCGCAGTTTATCTTGAATCAAACTGACACAGCTTTATTTATCTGCTGTGAAATACATGCACTCATGTTGGATAGATTTGTACTACCTATTCATTGCTCCTCTAAATATGATATAATAAAATTTAAACACATGGGATCTGTCTGTGGTCATTCTTGTTTGGTCCTGGCTGCCCTGTCCTTGCAGACTGTGAGATTGACATAAAATATCCCTGGTTTAGCTGCTGTTGGGAACTTTAATGTTTAATGTGTTTTGGTTTTTCTCTGGAGATCTACGCAGAGTTGACAACGAGGTTCAAAGGAGACTACAGGAAATAGATGTGGTTCACCTGTATGACCCATTAGATAAACTGACACCATTTATGGCTGACCATTAACCTGCTTTACAAACGTACAGTATATAAAATTGATGAGGAAACACGATCATTTATTATTATTATTATGTAACTGAAATATTTCAGATATTTGTCTTAGAATGAGGAAAATAAAGACATTTGCTTTATTGCACAAAATTGAAAAGATCAATATATGAATATATATAGCTGCAGCCATTAGCATATTAGTATAGTTTAGCACAAAAACCCTATATAGTGGAAATAGCTAGCATGACTTGACTACAGGTTACAAAATCCACTAAACTGCTCCACTAAAGATCATTAATGTCTTTTACATTTGTGGTTTTATAGAGTATCATGAGGTGTACTGTTTCCTGAAGGCATCTGTTCTACAAGTATTAAATGAGTTTTATTTCAAAGGTGATTGATTTCTTGTCCACATGTTATGCAAAGATGGACTGAGAGTGGTATTGATCTTGTTTGGTGAAGTGTTGTTAGTGCTGAACCTTTGAAACATTTTTTAAATCATGACTCTTTTTATTACTTTTGAGGGGAATGAACTGAAAGAAAAAATATGAAAGTTAGTGAGCTGCTTGGAGAAGAGATGTTAAGATATTACGATCACCGAGGGGTGATGGACCGCCGTGTTAACAGGACAGACCTGTTAGAGCAGAGACCACCCCAACACAACTTCCCTCCACAAAACTCAACCAGATGTGCAATGAAGGCCAGTCCAGCCAGACTATGTGTGAGGATGGTGTGTGTGTGTGTGTGTGTGTGTGTGTGTGTGTGTGTGTGTGTGTGTGTGTAATCATTCTCACCTGTGTTGCTACAGCCCCCTGTGTGGAGGCTAATGGATGCAACCCAGTGATACTTTGTAAAGTTTGACCAAGGATTTTCTCTCTTTTGCTCACACTTCTGTAGATCTGACTCTGCATTTGGCTTTTTTGTGATGTCCTAAATGTTCTTTTTGTGAGGCCTTCTCTTCCCCTCAAGGCTTTCATGCGGAATTAATTTTCATTTTCCCTTTCTAGAATTCCCTCTCTCCTAAAATCCTCCTCAACTGACAGTCCCCCCCTGCAATTCACCTCCTGTACCTTCCCTCTACCTCCTCCCCTTCATCCCCTCATCCCTACCTTACAGCTGTTGTTTTGGATTAGTCAAATAGCTCCCGTCAGATCCACTGTTCCCTTTCTTTTGCCACCCACAGAGCAGTTCGACACACTCTGCTCTCTCCCTCTCCGTCTCCCCACTTGGAGCGTGTGCGTACAAAGCCTTCCTTTCGTCTTTTACAGGTGTGTGTCAAGGTGTCTCTGTAGGCAGGGCCATGAGGTTGCCATGGTTTTCAGAGGGCTGAGAAGATATTCTTTCTTTTCAGATCCAGGAAGGCGAGACGGTGGCATAAAAAATGGTTTGTTGTTCTTAAGTGGACAAGGAGCGTCCAAAATTCCCAGAATTTCCTTTCCCTGGAATTCACCATATCTTTGCAATGCTCCTTAGCACTTCTTTATGACGTTTTATTATTTTTTCCTTTATTTGTAGAATTCTGACAGCTGCTGCAGGTCTGTTCATCCATGCTGGGCAAGTTAGATGGACACTGAAAAGGGTTTTGACATGATGATAGGAGGAGTAATGGTGTTATTTTAGTCATTTGGAAAAGGAGTTTCAGTGTGATTGTGTGTGAGTGTGTGTGTGTGTGTGCGTGTGTGTGTGTGTGTGTGTGAGCGTGCATGCATGTGTGTGTGTGTGTGTGTGGAACATTTTAATTTGACAGAAACATGTCAATTTAATGACATTTCAGCGATTAAAAAAATAGGTTTCAGTGATACACGATCGGGGTGTGACACAAAAATAACAAAGGAGGAGTTGCACTGTGGAAATTTGTCTCCGCATGAACACTTACAGGTTTGTGATGAGAAAAAAAAAAAAGGTTTGCAATCCAACTTGGATCACTTGTCAATCACAGGTTGCCAGACTGTGCAGGCAAACATGAATGCCTTGACCATCGATGAGGAACAAACTTGTGCTGATGATGTCATCATTGCCAAAAGTGTGTGGAGTTACGTGACAACATTCAGTCTAAATGGCTCTGATCAGACGAGGTCGCTGGAATGGAGAGCAGTAGAAATGCAAGAACCACACAAACCATTTCTGTTTAGCACATGAACATAGGATTTGATAATTCAGGCTGAACACAGAGCAACTGAGAACAACGGGAAAGTTGTTAGTTTGGAATGTATTTGATCATAAACAATCAAGTACTGGACAACTTAAGACTGACTAGATGACCTCTGATAAAAATTTAAGGAATTATCTAAGCCATTACAATTTACCCTCGGGGTACACAAATGTATGCGCCAAATTTTAAGGTGATGAAAAAACTCCTGTTGAGACTGAATCACAAATTTCAAGGTTGCGCTTGAGGAAAAGTTGGCCTCTTCAGCTCCCAAAGGATTTTTAAACCTTTAGCTGGAGCACAGCAATTGAAAAGAAAATGAAACAATTTTTACTCACACTCAAACTTACAATGTGTATCTACATAATTTTGGATGATGGTGGGGAGAAGTGCACAAAGGCCCCGAGGGCTGGATGTGAATCCAGAACCTTCTTTCTATGAGGCAAAAGTCACACTATAAAACAAAAATCTAATAATTCCCTTAACTTTCATGAATTTATCTTTTAATTCTTTTAACTGCACGCTGCCTGCTTCACATCACAAACACATCAAGCATAGAAACAGTCAGTTCCTTATGACCATAAAGTGGTGGGTCAATCACTCACTGCTGCACATACAGATTGGTGTGGTCGCTTTAATCACTTAAACAGCTATAGCTCTAATGATAAGCATTAACATCCATTTAGCAGACACTATTATAAAGCCTTCAGAGTCTTACTTGTTTGATGCGTGTGTTTTACTGCACACATAATTTATTATTTTTATTTCAATTTTATTTAACCAGGTAAGTCATATGAGAACCAATTCTCTTTTACAATGATTAGCTGATTATATCCCATATTGACAGACAGCTGATTCACTCTCACCCTCATTCACACTTACAGTCAATTTAGAATCTCCAGTTCACCCATGATATGCTTAACGGAGCTATGGATTAACATTAAAGATTTTTCTGTTATTTCCTCTTTAATGATTTTATATGTGCATATTCAACGAGAAAATGTTATTTAATACCTTTTTTTCTTCCTTTTGGTGAATGCATTTATATATACTGGTTTATATAATGCATTTATATTATACTGGTTTATAGCTGACATCTATAATTTTCTGAAGAGTGAGTCGACCTCCTTTAGTATTTTGGAAACTACATCATGCCTTCTCTTTTTTCCGTCCTGTACTGTTGCCTTCTCACTACCTTGTCTGTTCCACCCTGGTCTTCTCTGTCTTCACCCTCTGCCCTTTAGGTTCTACGGCTGAGGATGAGATCCAACCTCCTTCTTCAGTTACAGGCTTCCTGTAAGACAATGGCAGGGCAAATAAACCATGTGTGCAGAGAAATGGCTGTGTGCCTGTTGGTTTGTTATGTTATTAGTCATTCCTCCTCGCCGTATTATTCATTTATTTATTGCTATTATTCTTCCTGCACTTTGTATGTGTATGTTTGTAAATTTTTTTGCATCATTACGGTTACATTTAGAACATTAGTTATGTGAGAGCACGTAGATTTATGATACAGGAAACATGAGGTATGTCACTGTAAAACAATGGAAGATTCACGGTGCTGCTGCAGACGCACACACATGCATCTGTACTCGTTTCTCCGGAGACCCCTGCACTTCTACCACTCCCTTCCTGCAACAATGCTGGCAGACGCACACAAACATGAACACTGGGTGACACTAAGCTCACAAATCATCAGGATTAAGCTTCCAACAGTAGTTCACTCACTTTTCATGCATAATTACAAAAAATAAGTATGTAGGAAACAGCAGAGACAGGATGCAGGATTAAATGTGAGAAGTTCTGTGTCCACGTACAAGCTGTCAGGCTTATTATGACACTATAGGAAGGTGTTGTTTAAGTCACCCTCATTTATCAGCCGTCCATCATATGAAGACATAAACCGGTATCCAGCTGGAAATCACCACATTATTGTAGACGGTAGCCTATCCATGGTGTGTAATGTTCATGAGACAATGGCTATGAGTGCTAGTGTTCACCTACATATAGAGGTATAATAAGCTTTGGTTTTTCTTTTATGGTCATCATTCTCTTTGTCTGTGAATGCAGGGTGTCACTCAGAGATAAAGATTATATATAATACAGTACACGAGATTATGGTTGTTTTCATTAGGCATTTCCTTTTTTCCCACAATTTTCTTTCACACTGCAGTGATGGTCAATCACATGTATAAAACAGCCTAAATACAGGGTTTAAGACTTGTTACACCACTACCCACAAGCTTGTAATTGAAACTTTTTCATTCAGTTTTTTTTTTTTTCCAAATGCTTTGGCTGCCGAGGAGAGATTGGCAGCTCTGAGTGGCCAGCAGATGAAGCGGCTGGCGTACTAATGAATAGAATGCTGATTGCAGGATCCCCAAGATGTAAATTACTGTGCCTGCCACCCCTGACGACCGGCAATTACCGGGCCGCTGCGGCGGACGCCTTGTGCATATTCATCACACCCGCTGGGCATATTGATCAACAACTTACTTCAAGCAAGAAGCTGAGAAATGCATCATGACATTAAGTTCAGATCTATAAAAAATACTCTTTTTCTTTTTCTCTTGTCAAAACTGTTGCTCTAACGTGCTGTAAGATGAACCCTTTAATGGTGGAAGGTGTATTTCTTGTAGTCAGGCTCAGGTGTATAGGCTAATTTGAAAGAAGAAATGACAAAACATTGAAATCATCATAAGATAATGCAAAATTTAATTTTGCTTGTTCTTGACCTAATTAATTGCAGTCAAAGGCCACTGCTCCTCAAAATAGGATGCAACAAGTTTTTGTCCCACTTCTTCTTTTTTCCTAATCGGAGGCTGTTATTAGATTGGCTGTGGACAAAGTCAGGAACATTAGGAATGTTAAACGCAATAGGTTTTATCCACATTTCAATTAGCAGATATGGTCATTAAAGGTCAGTTCAGTTTCAGTTAGCAGTAACTTGAATCATTCGTTAATCATTACAATAGTAGCTATTCATTAGGGACTTAGGAGTTGAAATGAGAAGCAATTTTATTGCTGCTAATGAATACCTACACTCACCCAGCAGTGTTTAACCCTCAGCATCTACAACTGGAGTTTTTATTTCATTTTAGTTGTTTTGCATATTCAATTCGTACTTTGGAGCTTACGGAGTAATTCCTGCAAACACACACACACACACACACACACACACGCATGCACGCACGCACGCACGTACGCACGCACAGACACACACACAGACACACACACAGAGTCTTCAGAACATGGAACATGAATATGAAAGGACTTCTTTCAACAACAACGGAAAAACAGAGCGAGCTGCCAGCAGGCTAATGGGACCAAATGAAGGAAAGCTGAGCAACATCAGATTTTTGAGTTCTCTCCCTCAAAACAAACATCCAATGATCACATTAGTGATGGATCACAGAGTTGTGTCATTATTGTCTTGCATGTTTTGCCTGGATAGGAGGCATGGCCTCACTTATTTTCATACGTGATAAAAAGATTTAAAATGATGAAAACGTCCTCTCAGGAAAGCGGAATATTCAAAATAATTGTAGTTTTTCATCACATCCTCATTTTTGTTCTTTTCTGGTTAGAAAAGTGGAATAAAGTAGAAGACCAAATCATGAATAAAGCCGTACAGTAACTAATACTAATACTAATATTAATGCAAACTCCAGCATACCGACATGTCTACAGAAAAGTACATGAGCACGGCAGGAATTAGAATAAATTAATTGAGAATACTTGATTAAGTCAAATATAGGGGCAGAAATATAAATGAGCAGAAACTGAATATATCACCTGCAAGACTGTGTTTTTCTTAGCTTATAATGAATGTTTTTATATCTACAAAGATCTTCTGCCACAGTCTGACATTTTGCACTGCCATGTTTCTACAGTAGCCCAGAACAGACAAACCAAATATTGGCTCTGGACAGGGTTTTTACATTTTTCGAGGTTTTGGAGGCCACCATAGGAGAGGGCGAGGTGAGAGGTGTTCAGTTAGGTGCAATCTGTGACCGCACCGCATTGGACAGCGAAATGCTGCACACTGAATCTTTGAAACTCATCGGGACTGCGTTAGTGTGGACTGGTAAGGAAGAATAAACCCACAAATGACATTGATTCAAGCATTTCTCATCGCTTAATGCTGAATTAAAAACTGTAAGAACAACAACAAAAATATATAAATTGGTAATTTACGAAAATCAAAGCCATACCAATAATGTTTTTAAGATTCTTTTTTTAGAAAATACCGGTAGGCGTTTTGATCCTTTAAAATTTAAAACAATAATGATGCATTTGTTCACAATGTCATTAAGGGTACACACTTTTTCAAAAAAATTTAATAAAAGTAATTGACAAAATGAAGTCACACAAGGTAAAATAGGGCTTTTGATTGCGCCTGGTGCTTCCAGGCCCCTGGAGCATTAACCACCCAGTAGCCTGACAATGGGGCCTCTGTGGTTTGAACCCTTACAGTGGGATTAAATTAAAAAAAAGGAAAGTGTTCTCCACTGCCGACGTGCTACTGAGCAAACACAAAAATCATGTAACTGCTAACTGGCTCAGCTTCCAATGGGACTAGTGCCACCATGCAGTTCCCAGTAAAATTACCCTCCCTATGCTTCTGCCACACACACACACACACACACACACACACACACACACACACACACACACACACACACACACACACACACACACACACACACACACACACACACACACACACACACACACACACACACACACACACACACTCACACACACACAGCGTTCCCTTTGAATTTTTCATTCACTCAGCAGCTCCAGCTATGCTTATACAGTAGATCTGTATCTTAAATATTACAAACCCTTTTGATCATAATCTCCACACACACTAAGAGGTCTGACATGTTTCCGTCACACAAAAACAACCTGCACTCGGGGGGGGGGGGGGGGGTTATAGAAAAAGAAAATAACAAGTGAGTACAGGTGCTGACCTCCGGTGCTACACACATATAGTGTTATCCTCATGTTTTTACTCTGGTGTAGATCCTTATCTCCTTATCGGAGGGCGGCTGGCGCACTGAAGTCCACCTTTCAAACTGTGACTCAGGGCCTAAATTGCACCAATCAGGGATCTAGAACAGAGCGACGGTTTGTGTCCCATAAATTGGTGGAATAACAAATTACCTTCCATTAATTACCTTAGATGTAAAACACCCGAAGGCAAACTGAGAAGCAGAGCATTGATGGTAGAAAACCATGCAATTACAAAAACTGTACGGAAGAGTATATAAACAAAATATTCTGACTATAAAGTATGCAGGTTTGTCATTCTGGGAAACAAAGAATATAACTAGTTGCTCTGTTTGATTTAAGAATCTCAGCGAGTTTAAATCTACGTCCTTGATTACAGCACTGCATTTCCTGCAGGAAGTCCTTACACATATACCTGCACATTCATTTATTTAATCACATATTGTACATATCCAAATACAACATCTGCTCCACCATGTTACATGTACCACCTGACTCTTGGAGAAAATCTATCCGACTGGTGAGATTTCTTTCAGGTACGTTAAATTAAATATGATATAAAGGCCAGAGCACTGTGAACCAAAACAAATTTTTACCAGTAAAACAGCTCAGAAACACCTCATGGTTATTTGTTCCAGTAGAAGCAGATTACAATTCTGCTTTATAAATACAATTTATAATAATAAAAAAAAAAGATCAGTGATTACAAGCAAATAATGAAAATCTGCGGTGCCTGCATGCTCATCTTTGGCTCAGGGAGTTGGTCTCTCTGCCTGTGTGCATATGTGTTTTGTTTGTCTGTCTGTCAGATGGCCAACATAAATGCAAGCGAGTCCGGCCAGCACAAGAATCTCAGCAGGAAGCAATCACTTCAGGATCAGAATGACCATAGAGAGGCGTCTGTCATGTTCATGGCCAGAGCCGCAGGATGTTTTGTTGTTTGATGCTGAAGTCATTTGAAGTTTGTTTTCAGGAGCTGATCCAGCCAGCAGTCTTGAAATTACAGGAGGTTTGTGTCATCAGCACATCACAGTTTTACTTTTCCAAACCGATGACTTATTACAATAATTTAAATCACAGATGAATTTTGTGTTTATGCTACAGTCATGTGCAGAACTATCCAGCTGATTTCAAATTCCCACTATTTCATCCATCATCCAAATAAACAATGAAGTGGTAGATTAACTCCAGTCTATGCAGTTTAATATTTTGAAATATTATGAAAATAATGACCTGAAAGTCATTCGGCACTATAGGGTTCAGACTCTTCCATGTCGGAGTGCATGACAGGAGACAGGGGTATGACAGGGGTCATGAGGGGTCAAGTGGGGTCATGAGTGGTATCCTGACATCCTGTCAGTTTAATCACCTGTTTATTTTTTTAACAACCAAACTCAGATGCGTAGTGACCAAAGAAGAGAGGGTGACTGAGAAAGTGAAAGCAAAAGGAAAGGTTGATAAAGGTTCAAGTTGATCCTGACTGGTCTCAAATTTAGTTGTTTTTGCTACAGCACACAGAAAGGCCTTGTTTGATGTCAAATGAATTAAAAAAAATATTGTACAGACTTGATGGAGATACCTAAGTCTATAAACATAATAAAATATAAAGATGTGAATGTGAATTTGCGGGAAACATGTATATTACACTCAAGGTGTAGCTGTAGAAAAATGCTGAGTTTTGGGTTTCAATGTGTCGAAACACAATGAAAAGTCAGTTTAGGCCATGTCTTTATAAAGCAACAGCAAGCTCCAAATTAGCATAGCTTGTTGCTGCCCTCCTTTGGGGAGTTCTGGTCCCTGCTTTGTCGTGCGCTTCACTTGCAATAAGCAGTCTCCTCCACGCGGTGGCGATAGACTGCAGCTTTAGCTCTGGGTGTCTTCGATTGGTGAATGACACGGGTCTGATTGGAATAGACGGGCAGCACGGTGGCGCAGTGGTTAGCGCTGCAGCCTCACAACACGGCGGACACGGGTTCGAGTCCCGCTCTGTGCGGACTTCGCATGCCCTCCCCGTGGGTTCTCTCCGGGCTCTCCGGCTTCCTCCCACCTCCAAAAGCATGCGCTTCAGTTTGATTGGCCGGTCCCAAATTGACCGTAGGAGTGAGTGAGTGTGTATGAATGATTTTTTGTTTCTATGTGGCTCCGCGGTACACTGGCATCGTGCCCGGAGTGTCCCCCGCCCCACGCCCCGAGACTGCCGGGATAGGCACCGGCTCCCCACGACCTAAACTAGCGGATTAAGTGGGTTGAAAGATGAATGAATGAATGATTGGAATAGACGCAAAAGACTTTGGAAGAAAGAATTAGATAAAATTTGCACTGATAAGTTTCAAATGTTGATGCTTTTAATTTATTCCATTTTAATTTCTTGTTCATTATGGAAATCCCTTTGCTTTGCTATGTCCACTTTTACAATTGATATGATAATAATGATTAAATACAATTATGTTCCTGTAAAGTAATCACGTATAATGATCGCTTAAATAATTTTTTTGTTGACGAGCCTGTAAACATTTTGATACATGATAACTTTTTATGTTCATTATTCTGCTCATTGAGTGTTTCATTCCTTTATGTTGGTTTTTAATTGTTTGTACCATTGGTATTAAGTAGAGATATACAGAGAAATGGATGAGATGAGATGAGATGAGATGAGATACGATATTATAGGGTAAGCTAAAATATGGTATCTGCTGATATATTAGTTTATACTACGAGACAATAATAAAATGAGAAGAGGTAAGGTAGGTGAGATGATGTATAAAATGAGATAAAATAAAATAAACTATGATGATGAGATGAGATTCATCAATCAGAATATAAACACCAAAACCATGAGAAGTACTGGTTCGATTCAACCTATGTTCTTCTGTTGTCTGCATAGGTAATCTCCGGGTTCTACAGTTTCTTCCTGCCACCACAGATATCCAATTTAGGTGCATTAACCTGCAAATTGTCCATGTGAGTGTCAACTGTTTGTCTTTCATGTGACTCTGCAATGAGTTGGCATGTCAACTAGGATGTACCCTGCCTCATGCCTGTAGCCATCTGTGATTAGCTCCAGCAGAACCCTTTACCCATAACTTTGCATAAGCAGCTAAAGACAAGATGAGACTTGGATGAGATCTGACGACACATTCATAGGACATTTCTAATGATTCTGGTATAAAACTACAACTAAAATAAAGTTAAAGAGGAATCATTCAATCACTTACAGCAACCCCATTTGTTGAAACACGATTGAAATTTTTGTGTGTGTGTATCTTCATTGAAGCTGTTATGAATAAGGTAAACGTTTTAGAGCAGTATTTCTTTCTCTGAATGACTTGATGAATATTTTATCTCCTACAGGCAAATGGAGACTCCGGTTACAGCCGGATGACTGAGTGTATGACAGGAGGCCTCCAGCAAACTGCAGGTGGGACTGAACTCACATGCAAACAGTAAATGGATGGTAATGATATTCAGATATTTAATAGAACAGACACATGAGAGGGCATGATCTTGTATGATCAGTGATGCTGCTATTTGCAAGCTGAGTATTGTTTTAAATTAACAATGAGAAAATATGTGTATTGTGAAATGGGTCTCTTAGATGTGACCCTCTAGGGGGTTGGTGGAATCTAAAGAAAAGAAACAACCAAGAGGATCCAAGATGTACAGAAACAGAGCTCCAGATAAATAACAATAGGTTAAATACAACTTTATTACAAACGTCATTCAGACTTATTCCCACTGAAAGCGATATACCATGAAACTCTAGGTCATGGCTCTTCATACCTAGAAAATCCAAGCAACAAAATAAATCTATCTTAAACTTATCTCAAGAAATTGAGCTATCTGCGGTTTTATGACTTTTCTCTGGACAGTGAAAACTATCCCAAGTCAGAATACTAAAAGTACTTGACAGCTAGAGTGACTCTCTGGGGACATTTAACAGGAAATGTAGTAATTTGTCTATCACATGTACCTTTCTCAAGACCTTCAGGCTCAGTAAACAAACCTCATGTTCAAAGATAACCCCTCCCACATCCTGCACACCTGCATATAAGCACACCTGTCATATCAGCAGCACACAGTTTGCTCTATTCCTCTGGTTTCCACTGTGCGTCTATCTGAAGAACACTTCGGTGAGTGGGTTATTTTATTTTTAGTCATTGTTTAAATGTGATGAATTATTTTTACTGATTGCATTTGGTTTTTTTAAATTAAGTTTAAGAATGGACTCGTCAATGAATAAATGGAAGACCAATTTAAATTGCATTTATGGTTGGAAGAAAAGGCTTTCTTCGATATTTTGTTGTCCTATTTGCTTCCATTTTGAGTTGTCATCTCATCTATTTGTCAGTTAATGGAAAGGTGATCGGAACAAAAATAAATGACGGTTTTTGTCCTCATGAACAAAGTTTCTCCTTGTGTCAGTGGAATTTAGACAGAATATTTTCATGATTTTCCCAAAGGTTTATCTTTCATCTGAACAAGGACTTTCTGTTTTCTGCTGGTCCTTTGTAATGCTGTGGGAACGGTGCTGTAAGGATCGAGTGTCAGGGAGACAGAGAGGTTCCTGTGGTTGCTACAGAAACACAAAAAAAGCAAGCTTGCACAAAACCTCAGACACAAAGACAACCTATCCTGTATGTTTCACATCCACCTGTCAGTAAGTCAGTAACTAATGCAAACACCCTTTAAACATAAAGTACAGTGAGGGTAAATTATTTGGAAAGAAACAATAAGTTTGAACATGATTCAAACATGTACAGAAATTTCAATTTCACAATTTCATTCATTCAAAGACATCGAAGCATATCAACATCCAGACCTTTAGGAATGGTTTTATTTTCCACAGCCACTTTTCATCTCTTTACTTTCTTCCTCTCATATATTCTCATTGAATATAAAACATACCATATTATCATTTTAATAGAGTTCTTGGTGAGAGGCTGTTTGGATAACCAGGGCTTGAAGAGGCACACATTTACATTTTGATTTTATGACTGAGTTAATTTATATTTGAGTAAAACCATGATGGAAGGACTGACGTGGCTCTGACCATAAAGTCATGTATGAACACTCACTGAAAGATTCCTTTCGTCATTCACAGTGGATATCCAGTGGTCTTGAATATAAGGCCCTGAGTATATTTATGTTCAATGATAGAATAAAACATTTGTTGAAGGGCCACAAAAGAGCTATTCTAGATTCATGTAACAGTATCTTTGATTGACTGTAATGGGTCAAAATCCCTGAAGGAGATGTGTTTTCCTAATGACATCTGTAATTTGAGTATCCATCAACTCTGAATTGAGATTGACGTGTTATTTGTAATTGTGCTGTTTCTCTCACTATTAGTCCTCATCTAATTCTGCTTCCTGTTGATCTTTGTGTCACTCAGTCTTTCAGCCATCCATCATGACCTCAGCCTTATCGATGAGGAATTACTCGAAGAGCCGTCCGGCAACATTTACCAGCCTTTCCATGATGGACACTGGCCGACCTCGTCGTGCTTCGGTGTCCTTTGCCGCCATGAGCCGCTCTGCTTCTATTGGCCAGGATCTCAATGGGCCAGTGAGCCTGCAGCTTAATGGAGCGCATGGCAACAGCGCCAATGACAAGGAGGCCATGCAGAACCTCAACAACCGCCTGGCTAAATATCTGGATAAGGTCAGACAAAAAAAAAAAAGTTTTGCTTCAGCTGTCAAAACGATGATGGGTGTATTTCTATGTGGCACCGCACACAAGGAAGTTAGACATTTACCTCATCAGGCACTTTGCCCATCAAAAGTTTCTTTTGTTATCCTCCAGGTGCGTTCACTGGAGCGCTCCAACGCAGACCTGGAGATGAAGATCAAGCAGCTGATGCTGACACGCATTCCCAAAGGTCATGACCTTGATTCCATGATGGCCAAAGCTCATGCTGTAGAACAAGAGGTACACATGGCACAATAATCTTATCAGACATAACTCACGTGAAAAGGTCAGAGTAAAGGTTAGAGATTTAATAACATTCGTCAATCAATGCGTCTCCTGTCACACGTGCAAAACACTCATTCAAGTGTCAACATGTCAGAACAAGACTTACACCTTATCCTTCAATTAATCAGTAGTAATGTGGACGAGCTCTGCGTGTCCATTAATTATTCCATTATATTAACAATTAACATGAATCATTTTACATGAATAAGGATTCACAAATCCATTACTGAGGAATGAGTTGACGTGATAGTTGATAATAATATTTATAGTAATTGACTCTTAAAGAAAGCTATTCACACCTTGATGTTTGCCAGGTGAGGAAGAAGACCTTGGAGAATGCTCGTCTCATGATAGAGATTGATAATGCCAGATTGGCTGCAGATGATTTCAGAATCAAGTGAGTAGAGTGAGAATAATTACATATATAAAATGTTTTTCATCTAGTTGTGTGCATGCTTTAAAATGAAAATGTATAGCTTCATGAGGCATGTGTTTTTAATCGAAATAAAAGCGTATAAACCCTTTTTTTCTGGACTTTATTAGGTGGGAAACTGAGATGGTGATGTGTCAGTCTGTGGAGAGAGATTGTGTTGCTCTGAAGAAGGCCAAGACCGACCATGAGCAGATCATTTCCTCTCTGAGGGGAGATCTGGAGAGCCTGAAAGAGGAGCTGTACTTCCTCAAGAAAAACCACGAAGAGGTGAGACCCTGTGTCTCTTTACCCTTTCATGCCTTCAGTTTTTTCCTGAAACCCCATTCAGATGTTTGCAGCCTTTTAGAACAGTCTAATCTCATGTACTTTAGCCTTCTCTGTTACTTGACTTTGGATTCATCTTGTTTCCACCTCGGCCTTCTCTCTTATTCTGCCACCTGCCCTCACGAACCACAAACTTTTCAGTATCAGACTGACCTATTTAGGTGGACTGAAGAGGTACTTTGTAGGAGTCAACCAACAAAAAAAACAAAACAAAAAAAACAACTTTGTGTGGTGAAGAGGAGATAAGAGATGGTCTTTTGATTACTACGGACTAAAGGAGCTAGTGGATCCGGTTCCCAAACCTGCTCTCTCTGTCAAATTAACTTTGGGCTTCTTTCCTTTTAAGAAATGAGAAACAGATACTTTAACACTGGTAGAAGAAAATGTACATAAACAGGCATAACAACTATAGAAGGAGAGGATGACTATTTGCTTATTTGTCCTATTTTACATGTTAAGGTTTTTGTCCTGTTTGGTGTGAGGAAAGTGGTGCAAAAGTGGTTTTAAAATAAAACCTTAACTCCCAAAAGACATAAACAACCGAAAACAAATCACATGGGAGAGCATGATGTCAGGAATGAGAGTAAAAGAAATACAGCAAGTACATATGCACAGTGTGAATTAGAAAGCTGGTTGTAAAACGAGATCTTCACTATCAACTATTTATGGAGACCCTCTAAATTATGAAGGAGGCCCTCACGTCTTCTCTGCCACCTGGTGGTGTAGGATTTGCGACCTCGTTGTTGGTTCCATATGGCCCTTACACATGTGATTGTTACCTCTACCCCCTCCAGGAATTGGAGCAGATGAAGTCCCGCATTGCCAAGGATGAGGTCAATGTTGAAGTGGACTCTGGTATCAGTGGACCTGAGCTGGGCACCATTCTGGCTGACCTGCGTACCCAGTATGAAGCGATCGTCAAAAACAACAAGGAACAAGCAGAGCAGTGGTACCGCCAAAAGGTGTGGGGGAGATTTTCCTTGATTCATCTGATTATGTTGATGATATTTCCTATTCATAATTTACAGGTTTAATGTTCAATATGTCCAAAATGTTAAAGAAAAGTAAGAAACCCTCATGTTTTGTAGCTTCAAAGTGTTCTCAGTAATCCTATAATACTGACGTTTCTTTACATACGCCTTAAACAAAGCAGAAAAAGAAACTTCAGTGAATATATAAATGAAGGGAAATACACAATTTGTAATTTAATTTGATATCACAGCATATGTGTGTTCATGTGTGTTCCTTGTGCGTATATTATCACTCATTGTGTTTATTTTGTCCCGTGTTCAAGCTGGAGACGGTGCAGATTGATGTGAAAGAGAGCAACGAGGCTCTGAGACGAGCTCAGAGCGAGTTGATTGAGAGGCAGCGCTTCCTACAGACCCTGGAGGTTGAGCTGGAGAGTCTGCAAAAACAGGTGACCTGCTCCAACAGTAGTCAGGGTTTTACTGTCTACTGTCAGATCATTCAGATTTGGTTAGTTATTTTTGGTGAAAAAACATCGACCTATATTTAAATATGAAACATTTGTGAAATGAGGTTATGTTTAAGAGCAAACTAGAAGTTCTCTTGTTGAGCAACATCCTTGTGGTTCCAGTGACGATTTTAATCTAACCCAGTTGTGATTGTATTTAGGTTTACCAATAAAAATTAAGGCAATACTTCTGGTTTACTAGCTGTGCAAATAAATAATAATGTAATGCACACAAAGCTGTGCCACAACTAGGAACTGAAAGTAGGTTAATAGTTTTGTCGGTGCCGCAGTAAGCAATGATGTCATGAAAAGTCTAGTTTTATAACAACAGAGAATTCATAAGGAGGTTCATGTTACGTCTCACAGCCAAGTTTATACCTATCTCTGCTATTCCATTAAAAAAATATGGGGAACATCTCGTTATTTTGTCTTGTTAATTGTCATGTTATTTTCTTTTCTTTCCAACCCTTAGTTAACAGTAAATATCTTTTCCCACACTGTTAAACCAGGCAAAAACGCTTTGGATTCCCTTGCTTAAACTACATGAGGGTGAGGTTCTTTGTTTAGTCAGTTAATCCTGTCTGAGCAGTGAATATTTATCACGGATGCCAAGCCCTTGTCAAACCACAGGCAGTTGTGGTCTGATAATTGTTCTGTGAGTAATCTTAAGTTCAGGAGATGACTTTATGGTTTGGTTTCTGCTGGCAAGCATGTTCTGAGAAAAATGCTTTACATTACTGTGATCAAGTCACATTGCACTTTTAAGGGAATGACAAATGATAATTGCTATGTGATTGTGGACAACAAAAGCACATCGTAGTCATATGTGAATAGGGCCGGTGCCATTACTTTTTTTTTTATCTCTACAGGTAGCAGCACTGGAAGGTAATCTGATTGAGACAGGTCAGAAATACGCCATTGAGATTGAGCGTCTGCAGTTCACCCTGAACCAGCTGGAGGATGACCTTTCCCAGCTCAGGCTGGACATGCAGCGCAACAAGACCGACTACGATCAGCTCCTTCGCATCAAGCAGAACCTGGAAATGGAGATAGCCACCTACAGGCGCCTACTGGAGGGAGAGGAGATGTAAGATTTCACCAAAATCATACAGAAAACAACAACTGAAGGAGTGTCAGCCATAAGGTGGCACCCAAGTCCCGAAGTAATGAGTATTTGCTGAGCACACTGGACAATGGGACACATATAGTTTAACTCTATTTTCTTTAGATAAAATTTATAACATTCAACGTACTTAAAAGAGAGTTCTTTAGGCTCCTCCTTAACCTGCTGATAAAACAGGGGTAGCCATTTCCACACTTGAAATGAATGTTCTCTTTTCTGTCTCTCAGAGTCAAGGAAGTTCCTCCCCCACCAAAGAGTGAGTGCTTTTTCCATTAATGAAACAAAGTCACTACACTATTATACAGTAACACATTCATAATGAGAAAATGCTTTTTTAAACCCATACACATCAGGGAAGTAAATATTAATTAAAGTTATAATTATGTGGACGCATGTGAATCATGAGAAACATTCACAATTATTTATTAAGCATTTGTAGAATGATCACCTTCCTACACATGAACTCTTTTCTGTTCCTTTGTTCAAGCTGCCAGACAAAATTATTTTACAAACACCCAAGAGGCCCAGGTTTAATAATAGGTTCATGCACTTTGAAACAATGCAACCACCACTACCTCATCCTTGGGTAGCTTATGTGCTTTTGAAAACACTCCCAAACTTGTAACTACGCCTTAATTATAATGAGTCATGCTGCTGGATGAAAAAATTGTGACAAATATTTGTCATTGTCTCCATCATATCCCTGGGTATTTAGTACTTACACTGCACACACTTCAATCAATGTCATAATACTCATAATGAAATAGAGGTATCTCACTGACAACGTAATCGCTTCACACAGAATGATATTCTCATAGTATTTTAATTCTCCTTGTCTTTTAGTTTCATGCAAACATCATCAAACACCATTTAAACTCATTTAAATCTTTCTAACCACGTATTACTATCTAACCAATCTTTGTCGTTTTTTCACTTACCCTTCTGATCTCTTCTCATTCTCTTTAATTTAAACATCTCCTCATGTGCAGAGGAACCTGACATTCGCACCAGAAAGATTGTAAAGGTGGTGACTCAGACGATGATCAATGGCAAAGTGGTGGAAGAATCCAGTGAGGTGGAGCAAATCGAGGAGAACAAGAACTAAACAGGAGGGAGGACGAGAAGAAAGTAGAAGGTAGATGGAAGTGAAACACGGACAGAGAAAAAAAATAAAAGACTGGTGTAACAGAGAAAATATTGGTTTTACCTGGGAATTTTTGGGCTACTGCTCAATTTCAAATACCTTATTTTACATTGATTGTTTGCTTTTGGAGAAATCACAAATATGTCCAGTCCTGCAGTAGCTAAAAATAATTCAAACACTTTTGAGTAGAAATGTCTGTCTGTGTGTGTGGGTGTGTCAACTGTCCAGGTAACCATCTTCATACTGTTTCATCTTCAAATGCTGTCTCAATAAACAACATATTTATTTCTTATTGTGATAGTTATTGAGAAAAAATAACATACTTTAACAAGAACAGAATTTTATCTCATTTTACCTCTGTATCAATAAAGTTTCTGTATAATCAATTGATTATCTGATTCTTGAATTGCTTGAAATCATATTTTATACTGAAATCAACAACCTGATGTTGAACTTGTTGCATACAAAGTCTAAAGAGACCTCATGTAGGAAAATCACACCTACATGTTCATTATGGTAATGTTAATGTAAAGATGTTTAGTTAGTATAATGTGGACTAGACTCAGTAGCTTGGCATGAGACTACACTAAAATGTTGTTTGATGAGGATAATGTATTTTACATAAATTTGAATATAAACCAACGTATATGCTGTGTGGGTTCTCTCCGGGTTCTCCGGCTTCCTCCCACCTCCAAAAGCATGCGCTTCAGGTTGATTGGCCGGTCCCAAATTGACCGTAGGAATGAGTGTGTGTGTGAGTGATTGTTTGTCTCTATGTTGCTCTGCGGTACGCTGGCGTCGTGCCCGGAGTGTCCCCCGTCTCACGCCCTGAGACTGCCAGGATAGGCACCGGCTCCCCCGCGACCTACGTAAGCGGATTAAGCGGGTTAAGAAAATGACTGACTGACTGATATATGAAAATAGTACAATTAAATTTAGCCTTGAAGGTGAGTTAGAAAGTCAGAGGATTACCAAAGTTAGGAGGATTTCATTTGCCGAAGACCATGAACATCCATGCTTGTAGATATGTCATGTTGGACTGACCATCTGACATGATAACTTGACCATCTACACAGCAATTATTAAAATGAGAATTTCCACAATATTCATTCATTCATTGTCATATGACCACCGCTATATCCGCCGCAGCGGGTCACGGGGAGCTGGAGCCTATCCCAGTGGCATAGGGCGTGAGGCAGGGGACACTCCGGGCACGAAGCCAGTGCACCGCGGAGCCACACACAAAGACATACAACCACTCACACACACACTCACTCCTACGGGCAATTTGGGACCAGCCAATCAACCTGAAGTGCATGCTTTTGGAGGTGGGAGGAAGCCGGAGAACCCGGAGAGAACCCACGCAGACACAGGGAGAGCATGCGAACTCCGCACAGAGCGGGACTCGAACCCGGGTCTGCCGTGTTGTGAGGCGGCAGTGCTACCCACTGCGCCACCGTGCCGCCCAATTTCCACAATATGTCTTTTAAAAAATTTATTAAAAAAAACTTTTAATTCTAATAAATCGTTCTTGGAGAAGATCAAAGGATCTAGACATGATGAAACACGAGTCAAGTTGAGAAATATCTGTTTAGATTTGAGCTGATGACAACAATTGAAACATCTCTCCAGTTCTTTTGTGGGAGAAAACATGTTATTATTGAGAGGGAATGTGAAGCAATTTACTTTTTCAGCCAAAACACTGCAGGTCACTCATCAAAGTCTCTTAATTACAGGGAATATTACAATATGAGAGACAGAGCTAAAAAATAATCAGATCGTGTGGAATTAGACAGAGACAGGGAATATTTGTGCAACCGTTGAGACATGCAGCAGAGATCTCTGTCTTTGATTTACATAAATGGAGAACACAGTATGTAAAATGGCATGAAAGCAGCCCACATATTTGTTTTTGAGCTTTGTCACACACTGAAAGCTAAAATGTACAAATTAATAGTCAAAGCTCCTGGCTTTGTTGATGATTTCTCTCTATATGATATATTTCATACAACTATCCCTTCATGATCATGTCACATCTGAGCATATACAGTATATCTATCCAATCTATGGCTCCCATCAAATCTACATTATGAGATCAGAATACGTTAAAATGAGGCCATTCAAAGAATCATCAGATGATAAAGGAAAGTGAAAGAAAACAGAAAGAATACTTTCAATGTACTGTCACTTTACGGCTCACGCTAACTTTACCAAAATGGTTTTTATGTGCTGCCATTTTCAGTGTGCCAGCATTGTCAGGTTTGTACAAGTTCAACAGCCACACTGAAACACTTGCAAAACACTTTGTGACAGAACATTTGTGTTTTTTATATCCAGAGAAATTGCCTGTGTTCAAAATGAACCATTAAGAGCAAGTTAGGATTGATACACTCTGAAATGACAGTGTAGCTGACGGTACATCTTCGCACCTTTGTTCAAATTCTATCTAGTTGATGGGGATCAAATACCTGTGTAACAATTCATCCAATACCCAGCCAGACATGAGGACACAGATCTGAAATTATATAGAAGAGATGCATGGAGGCGTAATGATCTCACAAAATCCAGATGAACCAGACACGAACACATTGTGTACTGGTGATTCATAACTGTGGAGAAACTAAACATGAACCTTGGAACACCACTGGTTTCAACGCTATCTTCTTGTTCACCCTCCACTTAACACAGATTAAACAGAAGTATCCTGCCCCCCACCCCCAACCCCTACGCAGGGTACATATTACAATTGTAACAGAGCCACAAAGAATACCCTTCTCCATAAACTCTTCCGTGTGTTACAACTGGAACACATCCCAATGCCAGTGTGTGAGTTCAGAGTCGACCCATTCAGAAAGTGTTCTCATTCCTGACTTGTTGCACCTTAATTCCACCCCGATCCGTGTCAGTGAATTTATTTAATGAATGTAACACAAGTAAATGAAGAGGATATGAAAGGGCGTTGCTTGCTATGTATTGAATTATTCTAAACGTAGTGTAGAACCATGGGTAAGTTCCCACCTTGTCTTTAACACATAAATCATCTTGTCAGGTGCTTTCACAAGATATAAATTGTACAGAAGTCATTCTTAATCTCTTAGCTGTTCATCAAGGCAGGTTTAGGCTGTCTGTTCCCACCGACTCTTCAAAAACTGAGGCATGTATTTTTGCTGTTTGATCCTTTGCTATTTCATGGGGGACTCGTGACACAACACGTACAGCACCTTTATTTGCATAGATGTTGGCATGCGTAATGAAGCTCATTCACACCAAAGTAGACTGACTTTATCTAAAAACATTACCGATTGGTTTATCCCGTTTGTCTGGTTTCAGCTCTTCTTGTTAATAACATTCAGTTCTGTCAGAATTCCCAGTGCCCTCTCTCATATTCTGATTGATTAATTCTGTTTTTCTGTCTGTCTATCGCTCCTGGTCTGTTGGTGTGTACGTCACTCTGCGTGTGAGTCCAGGGAGTGGCTATCTCGACAGATCACTCTATCATCTTGTCTCTTCTTGGTCTGCTAACCTGGACGTTATTGACTCATCATCTCTGCCACTGATATGCATCACCAAAACCTTTCTCTTTATTCAGCATTCATTATTTTGGCTGCCTATTAAAGTGGTGACATGCATGACTGTGGACAGTTTCTTTGTGCTTTAATGGTTTCATCAGTCTGTGTTATAGTTACGCAGTGACTTTTTTCAGGTTAGAGGTACATTATTTCTTATCCATGTTTTGACTTTATTGAATTTAAACTATTATCTCTCTGTCACTATCACCCCTCACCCCCTCCCCCCTTTACTTGTTTGGACAACCATGGTCAGCCCCTGGCCCTACTTGTGCATGTTATAATTAAACCTATGTGCCATTGTGTAGTGGCTGATCACCTGTTAGGCTTTGACTGTTTTATCTTTCTGTGCAATCACATCTCTAGCCTTTTGTGTATGTGAACTTGTGTAACATTATTGACCTTGTGACGTGATTAAACTTTGAACTTATTTCCTGGTATGAAATTCCTCAGGTGGCTTTGTTTGTTGAACCTAATTCCAGTGTCTGCCCACATTCCTTCCACTAAGGCTACATTGGCAAGAATTAACAATGTTAATCAATGTTGTGTGAGTAAGAAAAAGAAATAAAAATAACAGAATTGATGTAACTCCCTTTAACGGGAGAAAGAGAAAGGGAAAATATACTCAGCAGTCCAGGTCTAGCACAGCTTATCTAGGTTTTGAGTCGCTCTTACATAAGGTAAGGGTGTCTGCCCCCCGGAGAGAGGCTGCAAGGACTTCCCAGAATAAAGGAGCCAGATAGCTGAAACTTCTGCATCCTGTTCTACTCTTACAGAGCTGAGGGGTTACCAAAAGTCCATTATCCTCAGACTGAAGAGGCCTGCAAGTGTAATACGATTTTAAGAGATCTTCAATGTAAGACATCACATTGAAATCTGTGTATGTAATCATGAGGATCTTGAATTTTGTTCTAGATTTTAGTGGGAGCCAACATAAGGATGCCAGGAATAGAGAGATGTGCTCTTTCCTCCCTGTTCGAGTCAGTCAGCGGGCAGCTGCATTCTTAGCTAATTCTAAAATCCTAATAGAGGATCTTGAATAGCCAGATAGTAAGGAATTACAGTAATCTAATCTAGAAGTAACAAAGGCATGAATGATCTTACTTCATCATTATAGGGTTACAAATATTTAATTTTAGCAATGTTTCTGAAACACAGGTTTAATATGTGAGTTAAAGGACGGATCCTGATCAAAAATACGTAACTCCCAAATTCCTGACATGATTAGTAGAGGTTAAAGCAATATTTTCTAAGTGAATTACAGTTCTAGAAAAATCATCCCTAAGGTGTTTTGGATCAATAATAACTTCAGTTTTATCAGTGTTGCAGAGCATCCAAGACTTAACATCCCCAAGGTAAGTCTCAAATTTTAAAAAATTTGTTAGACTTTATCCATCCATTTTCTGCTGCTGTATCTGCCGTAGCGGGTCATGGGGAGCTGGAGACTATCCCAGCTGGCATAGGGCATGAGGCGGGGACACTCCGGGCACAACGCCAGTGCACCGCGGAGCCACACACAAAGACAGACGACCACGCACACACACACACACACTCATTCCTATACAGGCAATTGGGGACTGGCCAATCAACTTGAAGCGCATGTTTTGGAGGTGGTAGGAAGCCCGAGAACCCGGAGAGAACCCACGCAGACACTGGGAGAACATGCAAACTCCGCACAAAGCGGGTCTCCAACCCAGAACCGCCATGTTGTGCGGCGACAGCGCTACCTACTGCGCCACCGTGCCACCCTTTGTTTTAATTGACAAACATAACTGGGTATCATCCGCATAGCAGTAAAATTATTGTTGTGTTTTCTGACAGTGTTTCCTAATAGTAACATCTACAGATTAATCGATTTAGGCCCCAGAACAGATCCTGGAGGTACTCGACAACTAAGACTGTCATTCTGAAGATTTATTATTTACACAAACACACTGTAATTGAGTGATAGATATGCTCTATAGTATTTTAATGCTGATTTTTCAAGGCCTGCATCATCTTTTAATCTTTTCAGAAGACTATTGTGATCTCCATTGTCCAAACTGTCTAAAACAGAAGACCTTTTTCTGATGCTATTGATTGGTCATTTATAACTCTTATAATGCAGTCTTTTTACTGTAACTTGTTTCCATCATACACTCTAAAAAATGATTCAAGGACCTAGTAAATGTGACAGTAATTAATAGTTATGCATGCTCAATAAAAATTCTGAATATCATCATGATGAGTATTTGATTTGACTACATCAAAATTAATTACAGGTAGTAAAACTCCAACAGGAATATTTGTGTGAAATAGACACATGTAAATTAAGTTTACTTACTTAAAATAAAGTATTATTCGACTCACAGATTACATGGTTTGAATATTTGAAATAATAAGTGCATGTTTCACCAACCTTTTTGAGAATATATTAACAAATATCAGTTAGTTTTAATAAGTGCAATTATTAAACAAGTCAAATCAATTGTATTGGAGACATAACAACTTAAAAACACCAAGTGAACTGATTCTGCCTTTTTAGGATTTTGGGGCGCTGGTCACTCACGCTGGCAGTGGCTCACCTCCCAGCCACTGCCGAGGTGCCCTTGAGCAAGGCCCAGTCCCCCCTCATTTTGGGGTGCGACCCCCCCCCAAATTCAGTTACATTTACTCAATTTGTGTAGGTAATTGAACCAAATCAATTCATTCAGACGTACTAGAAAATATTACTTAGATTTTACTCATGACTAAGGTTTTTTTGTAACAGATTTGAGAGCTTTCATATCTACTCAATATTTGTAAGTGTAAAAATGTTTCACTGATTGAATTAAGTAACATGCAGTATTATTTTTTTGAGTGTACATTGTGAGGATTGTGACGGAAAAGACATCCAGCCTAAAAACTGCCGCAGAGCCACACAGAGACAGACAAACACACAAGCCCACAGTCACACACTACGGGCAATTTGGAACGGCCAATTAACCTGAAGCGCAGCACACTTTAATTTTCATAATTAATATATATACAACTCGTGCTAAAGAGCAGACAGCTAATTTCTCATGTAAGGAGGACTTCATGAGCATCTCCTCTTCACTCATCTCCCCGACAAACATTTGAATCAAACCGTGCCTCTCTATAGAAACACAAAAATCAGAACTTTTTGTGTACCAGTGCTTCAGACAGACAGACGTTGGAAAAAAAAACATAACTTCCATGCTCAATGTTAAAAAAAGCTGATGAAATGGCCTTATTTTTTATTTACCGGGTTGTATTGGAACTCCACTTAAGTGAAAGTAGAGCACATCTGAGTAGATTAAATACAATGAATACATTATTCAAAATGAAACTAACATGATAAATTCATTGTCAACAAAAAATGTCATGAAAACAAAAGAAGAAAGGCTTCATTGTCCTTGTTAATGTTTAATGGGGTCTGACTTCACTCTAGTGGACAGATCCTATAGCATATTAAAGTCCACTTGCAAATATTCACAAAGCACAAACATTTAAGGTCGAGTGTGTTTAGGGTTAAGTCCATTATGCCACAGAGCTGATTATTCCTGGTTGAATGTAGTGACATGATACAATCAGTAAGGTCAAACAGCTGATCTCATCAGACTTAAGCTAGTTTACAGGCAGACTGGTTGAGGCTTTGACCTGTTGGGCTCTACGCGCTGCCAAACAGTCTCATTACACCTGACTCTCTGTTACACTTTTCACACAAAAGGCCCAGTCGATCAACACAGCACACACACCTTTGTTGTACCATGAGCAGTATGGTGTGTTGATGAATGTCCACATTAAATGACTAAATTACACACATTCCTGGCAGATTTGAATCATTTTACGAAAATAACCAAATAATGTTCTTAAATAATGCACCATTTCTCACTAGCTTGTCGCTCAACATCAATAAGATTGCATGCCATGTCACAAAACAATCATTTTCGCAGTTTCCTAAAATCAGAAATATGTTACTGAACTAGACATTTTGTACATCAGGCTGCAGCTTTTTGAAATGTCTGAACCTGAGCAAGAAGTGATTTCATGAAGGTACTAATATGATCCTTGACCCCTGGAGGACACTGTTGCCGAACAGTTGAATTAGTGTAATAGGACTAAAGTCTAAACATCGTACCACCAATAAGCTCATTACTTCCCAGTATGTTTTGTGCTGAGTTTGGCTGCGTTCTCTTGAGCTCAGGAGAGATCATGGCTGCTCACATGGCCAAAGTGCAACACGTTTTTAATCCTGAACTGGTGTTTTTGTGTTCTTTATGCAATAAACATATTTAAATCTTATTTTATAATTAAGGAATTTGTATGAATTCCCAAATAGATATTTTCCAAGTTTAAACGCATGAAAAAGGACTATAATTTCTGTGATATTTGTTTATAAAAATATTTTTATTTGAGCTTTCACATTCAGTCAAAGCACCCCACGTGGAACATTCTCCTTGGATAAAACGGATATACAAAGAAAAGGAGGAGAAAATAGACTGCTTTTTATAATGTTTCCTTTTCCAGATCCTCTTTTTTTCCATGATTTCTTGCATCTGTCCATTCAGTGCACATCTCACTCTCACACACAAGCAACAAACACAGAAGAATGCTTTTTCCAAATTTCTTCCATTTTCCATCTCCTTGGTTTAAAGCCTCTTCCACAGCAAGCATTTGACTTTCTTAACTCCCCTACTTTTCTCTTTCTTCCTCTTTAGCATGCTCCAGACTGTAGGACAGGTTGAAACTGTCCCGCCATGCACACATCCTCCTGTTTTTGACGGACAATGCGCTGAATGGCAGGTGGCAGGCCTCGGGGGTTCCTAGAGAAGACAAGGGAATAGCCATCCTCACAGCTGCCGTCATCCTTCAGGGTGCGGCAGGCATAGGTGATAGCATAGTTGTCATAGTCAGTGTCGATCACCCAGTAGTTGTCACCTGGTTGGAGAGAAAGATGTTGGAGATACTAGAATGTTTGTAGTGAGATAAGGAGATGAAATATGAGGGCTGTGTCTGTGCATAGCTGACCTCCACTGGACAAGTAGCTGGCCAGTCCCTGATAGTTCATGAACATCTTGCCAGGAATGGTTGGGTCAGGGACAGAGTACTGAGCAGCCATGTCAGCACACACAACCCAAAAGCTACAACACATCAATCCAAACACACACATCATCATTAAAGTTATGGCAGATATGGCAGTCAGCAAACAATCCTGTTATTTTTAATGTTGAATAAAGTTCTTAAATTTTTTTTTGTTGCCTACAATCTTGTGTGTGCAAATCCACTTCTAATCTTACATATCCCAGTGGCTGAATTCACTTCCTGTCTTCAATGTTAATGTGAACTGCAGCAAAACCTGAGATCCTTTCTTAAGTTTTAAGCTCTTACTCTGGACCAAGCTGACCCTTTGCCCTAACAGCAGGGGTTTCAAGAGATGCCTGCTGTTTTGCTGTTTTTAATGAGTTATATAACTTCAGACAGCAGAAAAACTTTATCATCCCTACTTGGCTCTATGACGTACCCAAACAAAGTTACACGCCCTTTGGAAGAGGCAGTCATGGAACCGTCATCATCGATGGTGTACTCTGCTGAGATGTTGTCCTGCAGGAACAGGCCCTCTGGATCTTTCTTCTGCAATGCGTACCACTTTCCTGCATACTGCAATAGAGAAAAAGGAAGTCAGGAACTAGTTATTTTGTCAACATGCATGTTTGTTTGATAAACTTTCATTTCACTCACCCTCTTGGGATCAAAGTCCTCTTTGACGGTGAAGCTGTCGACAGTGCATGATGCAGACTGACAGCGTTCTACACAGGACAGCAAGACCAGAAGCAGGGCCAACCTTGAGGATCCCATTCTACAAAAATCCATAGGTGTCAGTGTTTCAGGGCCGGACAAGATATGAAATTTTGTTTACTTGGTTGCTTAAAACTGTGTTGTTACTTGAGAAAATCGCTTGTATACTATAATATACAGAAAAGTCACTGAAATATACCTATGCTGAAGTTCAGAAGAGCATTTTAAATGTATTCTGAATTAAAATGTCTTTTTTGATATCAGTAGCTCACAGAATGTAAGTTAAAACTTTTCACAAAACCTGATTTCATACTTTCTACCAATTACTTCTCATTTTATTGAAACAAATCCCTGAATAGAAGGTAATCAATCTCCAAAAAGGGACAATCTCAGAATCTTACCTGTTTTTTCAGCAAAGCAACAGTTATTACGATGCTACTAGTGAGCGTGGTTATATCCAGCAGATTGGGTTTTGCCTGTGAAGCCGCCTTTATATAAGCACTCTGCAGACAGGCTTATGGCTGATTTTCATTGCTTGGAACTAAATAAGGTTCTTAAATCTAGAGATAATCCTGTTGGGTTGAAATCCTTACCGTAATCTGGCTTCTATGTTCAAGGCTGACCAAGAGTTACTATAAAAACAATCGCACCTTTATGTAACTGACTGGAAAACATACTGAAACAGGCCCATGAATATTCAAAGAGATACACGCACAAGCTAAATCAGAATACCGGTATATATCATGCATAGGTAGACACACAATGGAGAACAACTGTAAAACACTTCTAAAATGAGACTTTCTGAAAATTAAGTTTTACTTACCTTTATGTGATAACACTTTTTGGGACAAACAGATTATTACATCCCACTTCAAAGCGGTGATGTATTGTAGTTCTCAGCGTTCGTATGTTCATTCGTTCGTCAGTACGTTGGTATGTCCAACAAATATCTTCGGCAACCATTGCAGATGGAAAGATGGACCAAAAAACACATTACTCGGGCGGCAAAGGGGATGAAAA